>NC_091284.1:643989259-644320230 GCF_032444005.1 Ranitomeya imitator | reverse complement strand
ATGAGTAGCCGATAGCTTACTTGGCTCCTCGAGGCCAAATGATGACCTCCGATTGTGCCTGGTATGGTGGCCTGTGAGACCCAGTGATAGACAGGGTCAAACAGGCTATCTGACTATGTAATCTAGTATAGTTTTAATTATGGGGTACTCTCTGTGTATAATGTTGGTGCTCTGAAGAAAAAATGAGTTTCAATAAGGAAAAGAAATCATTGGCACTCAAAAAAGTGAAAGTTTATTCAAACAAAAGGTAACACCAAAATCGTTCAGACCTATGTAAATACAAATAACATTCATCGACGTTTGTGCATTTAATTGCGTTTTTCACGATGTATCTGCATACAAGCATATATGATATTATCAGTAATAAGTCAAGAAATTATGAACAAAATATATTATATAAAGTCATATAAAGCAGACACAGCTGACCGCACCACCTGGACGCCAAAAGGCTGACTGACTGACTCCGCTAGCATACACTTCAGCCAATTACCGGACATCGGGTGCTATAGTCAAGAAGATTAAACCAAATTTAGATGCGAACAAAAAGAGAGATGGCAGCACTCACCAGTCTTGAAGGCAGGTAAAGCTTTATTGTTATAAAATCTTCACGGCTCGGAGGTGCATGTACAGATGAGTGTGCAGGTCAAACGACGGCCGTTTCGCGCGACTAGAGCGCATCAACAGGTCTGTGCTGACCTGACAGACCTGTTGAAGCGCTCTAGTCGTGCGAAACGGCCGTCGTTTGACCTGCACACTCATCTGTACATGCACCCCCGAGCCGTGAAGATTTTATAACAATAAAGCTTTACCTGCATTCAAGAATGCTGAGTGCTGCCATCTCTCCTTTTGTTCGAAAATATATTATATACTCAGTCCAAGAAAATATATGGGTGTTAGGGGTCGAGTTCCCACCTCTGCACAGGGGGAATCTCGGGCCATCTCTGCTGCGGTCTCCCATTCTTCTCCTGCTGCAGTGGAGCCTGCTCGCAGAGACGTCGGTCCCAGCGTCTCGCTCAGTCTGACTCTGTACAAAGAGTTACTGCTGTTTTTCCTGCTTCTGCCATTGAAGTCAGTGCTGGGCAGCGGCGAGCAGACGCTTCTAGTACTAAGTCCTGCTTTTCTCGTTCTGAGCATGCCCAGAGTAAGATCTCGCTAGTATCTTTCTAAGTTATGTGCTTGGCGCCTGTGTGGTCATGTGAGTTTGTGTTCAGGGACCCGGCTGCAATAAGCCCCTAGAATGCTGGCACCTCCGGCGAGGAGTTTTGTGTGCGTGCATGACCACTGACTGCTCTCAATGGTGTAGTTAGCCTGTGTGTCTGTGAAGGTCTAACTAGGTGCAGTGTTTTACTTTCACGGCTACTCTGAAGTAACAGAGCTAGTTCATACCGCCATATAGTGCCACCGTTTGCTAGCAGCAGGTTCTCCTGCACGATGGACCTGGGGCTGCGAATGCACCAGTTACAGTTAAACATCTATATTTATTCGGTGCGTTCCGCTAGCCCTAACAGTATACTAGCGCCAGGGTCTGGCTAGCAAATGGCGGACGATCAGCGTCTACAGCGGTACATCCAGCAGCTGGAGGGTAGGTTGGCGGCTCTAGAGCGTACAACCTCAGCTGTGGATGTCACTGCAGTCACTGTTCAGTGTTATGACCTGGTGGTTAGGACAATAATGGACCTGGTGGTTAAGAGCACACGGAATGACCTGATAGTTACTAATAATACAGGACGAGCTCCGGGACGTGGGAACTCTGCTAACCGCAATCCCTAATCCTATCACACACACTAGAAATAGCTGTGGATTGCTCCTAACGCTCCCTAGGCAACTCTTCAAAGCCTAAGAAACTAGCTAGCCCTGAAGATAGAAAAATAAAGCCTACCTTGCCTCAGAGAAATTCCCCAAAGGAAAAGGCAGCCCCCCACATATAATGACTGTGAGTTAAGATGAAAATTACAAACTCAGAGATGAAATAGATTTAGCAAAGAGAGGCCCGACTTACTGAACAGACAGAGGAAAGGAAAGGTAACTTTGCGGTCAGCACAAAAACTACAAAAAGACCACGCAGAGGGCGCAAAAAGACCCTCCGCACCGACTCACTGTGCGGAGGCGCTCCCTCTGCGTCCCAGAGCTTCCAGCAAGCAAGACAAAAATCAAAATAGCAAGCTGGACAGAAAAATAGCAAACAAGAGAAAAACAAGCAGGAACTTAGCTTCTGCTGGGAAGACAGGTCACAAGAACGATCCAGGAGCGAACTAGACCAATACTGGAACATTGACAGGTGGCATGGAGCAATGATCTAAGTGGAGTTAAATAGAGCAGCCAGCTAACAAATTAACCTCGTCACCTGTGGAAGGAAATTCAGAAGCCGCAGCCCCACTCACAACCACCAGAGGAAGCCCATGGACAGAACCAGCCGAAGTACCATTCATGACCACAGGAGGGAGCTTGACAACAGAATTCACAACAGTTCAGGCTGCAAGTGTAGCTGCAGCCAGTTTGTCCGCTGCCACCCCTGGCCTGACTATTGTTGTGAATTCTGTTGTCAAGCTCCCTCCTTAGATCATTGCTCCATGCCACCTGTCAATGTTCCAATATTGGTCTAGTTCACTCCTGGATCGTTCGTGTGACCTGTCTTCCCAGCATAAGCTAAGTTCCTGCTTGTTTTTCTTTGTTTGCTATTTTTCTGTCCAGCTTGCTATTTTGATTTTTGTCTTGCTTGCTGGAAGCTCTGGGACGCAGAGGGAGCGCCTCCGCACCGTGAGTCGGTGCGGAGGGTCTTTTGAGCCCTCTGCGTGGTCTTTTTGTAGTTTTTTGTGCTGACCGCAAAGTTACCTTTCCTATCCTCAGTCTGTTCAGTAAGTCGGGCCTCACTTTGCTAAATCTATTTCATCTCTGTGTTTGTATTTTCATCTTTACTCACAGTCATTATATGTGGGGGGCTGCCTTTTCCTTTGGGGAATTTCTCTGAGGCAAGGTAGGCTTTATTTTTCTATCTTCAGGGCTAGCTAGTTCCTTAGGCTGTGTCGAGTTGCATAGGGAGCGTTAGGAGCAATCCACGGCTATTTCTAGTGTGTGTGATAGGATTAGGGATTGCGGTCAGCAGAGTTCACACGTCTCAGAGCTCGTCCTATATTATTTGTAACTATCAGGTCATTCCGTGTGCTCTTAACCACCAGGTCCACTATTGTCCTTACCACCAGGTCATAACAGTACAGGTGGCCCAAAGTATTAATGCATCTCAATAGAGGGGTAAGAGAAGTTCTGAGACCATTTTTTTCTTTGCAGTGTGTTTTGTCTCTCTTTTCCCCTTTAACTCTGGGTGGTTCAGGATACAGGTGTAGATATGGACATTCAAGGTCTGTCCTCTTGTATGAATAATCTCATTGCAAGGGTACAAAACATTCAAGATTTTGTGGTTCAGAATCCGATGTTAGAACCTAGGATTCCAATTCCTGATTTGTTTTTTGGGGACAGATCTAAGTTTCTGAATTTCAAAAATAATTGTAAATTGTTTCTTGCTTTGAAACCTCGCTCCTCAGGTGACCCTGTTCAACAAGTGAAAATCATTATTTCTTTGTTACGTGGCGACCCTCAAGACTGGGCATTTTCCCTTGCGCCAGGAGATCCGGCATTGCGTGATGTTGATGCATTTTTTTCTGGCGCTCGGATTGCTTTATGATGAACCAAATTCAGTGGATCAGGCAGAGAAAATCTTGCTGGCTCTGTGACAGGGTCAGGATGAGGTAGAGATATATTGTCAGAAGTTTAGGAATTGGTCTATACTCACTCAGTGGAATGAATGTGCCCTGGCAGCAATTTTCAGAAAGGGTCTCTCTGAAGCCCTTAAGGATGTCATGGTGGGATTTCCCATGCCTGCTGGTTTGAATGAGTCTATGTCTTTGGCCATTCAGATCGATCGACGCTTGCGTGAGCGTAAAGCTGTGCACCATTTGGCGGTATTATCTGAGCATAGACCTGAGCCTATGCAATGTGATAGGACTTTGACCAGAGCTGAACGGCAAGAACACAGACGTCGGAATGGGCTGTGTTTTTACTGTGGTGATTCCACTCATGCTATCTCCGATTGTCCTAAGCGCACTAAGCGTTTCGCTAGGTCTGCCACCATTGGTACGGTACAGTCGAAATTTCTTTTGTCCGTTACTCTGATTTGCTCTTTGTCATCCTATTCTGTTATGGCATTTGTGGATTCAGGCGCTGCCCTGAATTTGATGGACTTGGAGTTTGCCAGGCGCTGTGGTTTTTTCTTGGAGCCCTTGCAGTATCCTATTCCATTGAGAGGAATTGATGCTATGCCTTTGGCCAAGAATAAGCCTCAGTACTGGACCTAATTGACCATGTGCATGGCTCCTGCACATCAGGAGGATATTCGCTTTTTGGTGTTGCATAATCTGCATGATGTGGTCGTTTTGGGGTTGCCATGGCTACAGGTCCATAATCCAGTATTGGATTGGAAATCAATGTCTGTGTCCAGCTGGGGTTGTCAGGGGGTACATGGTGATGTTCCATTTTTGTCTATTTCGTCATCCACCCCTTCTGAAGTCCCGGAGTTTTTGTCGGATTACCGGGATGTATTTGATGAGCCCAAATCCAGTGCCCTACCTCCTCATAGGGATTGCAATTGTGCTATCAATTTGATTCCTGGTAGTAAGTTTCCTAAGGGCTGACTGTTCAATTTATCTGTGCCAGAGCACGCCGCTATGCAGAGTTATGTAAAGGAATCCTTGGAGAAGGGTCATATTCGCCCGTCGTCGTCACCATTGGGAGCAGGGTTCTATTTTGTGTCCAAGAAGGATGGTTCTTTGAGACCTTGTATTGATTACCGCCTTCTTAATAAGATCACAGTCAAATTTCAGTATCCTTTGCTGCTGCTGTCTGATTTATTTGCTCGGATTAAGGGGGCTTGTTGGTTCACCAAGATAGATCTTCGTGGTGCGCATAATCTTGTGCGTATTAAACAGGGCGATGAATGGAAAACAGCATTTAATATGCCCAAGGGCCATTTTGAGTACCTGGTTATGCCATTCGGGCTTTCCAATGCTCCATCAGTATTTCAGTTCTTTATGCATGACATCGTCCGAGAGTACCTGGATAAATTCCTGATTGTATATTTGGATGATATTTTGGTCTTTTCAGATGATTGGGAGTCTCACGTGAAGCAGGTCAGAATGGTGTTCCAGGTCCTTCGTGCGAATTCTTTGTTTGTGAAGGGGTCAAAGTGTCTCTTTGGAGTTCAAAACGTTTCATTTTTGGGTTTCATTTTTTCCCCTTCTACTATCGAGATGGACCCTGTTAAAGGCCATTTATGATTGGACTCAGCCGACATCTGTGAAGAGTCTGCAAAAGTTCCTGGGCTTTGCTAATTTTTATCGTCGCTTCATCAGTAATTTTTCTAGTGTTGCTAAACCGTTGACTGATTTGACCAAGAAGGGTGCTGATGTGGTCAATTGGTCTTCTGCGGCTGTGGAAGCTTTTCAGGTGTTGAAGCGTCGTTTTTCTTCTGCCCCTGTGTTGTGCCAGCCAGATGTTTCGCTCCCGTTTCAGGTCGAGGTTGATGCTTCTGAGATTGGAACAGGGGCTGTTTTGTCGCAAAGAAGTTCTGATGGCTCGGTGATGAAACCATGTGCCTTCTTTTCTAGAAAGTTTTCGCCTGCTGAGCGCAATTATGATGTTGGCAATCGAGAGTTGTTGGCCATGAAGTGGGCATTCGAGGAGTGGCGTCATTGGCTTGAAGGAGCCAAGCATCGCGTGGTGGTCTTGACGGATCACAAGAATTTGACTTATCTCGAGTCTGCCAAACGGTTGAATCCTAGACAGGCTCGTTGGTTGCTATTTTTCTCCCGCTTTGATTTTGTGGTTTCGTACCTTCCGGGCTCTAAGAATGTGATGGCTGATGCCCTGTCAAGGAGTTTTGTACCCGACTCTCCGGGTGTTCCTGAACCGGCGGGTATTCTCAAAGAGGGGGTAATTTTGTCTGCCATCTCCCCTGATTTGCGGCGGGTGCTGCAAAAATTTCAGGCTGATAGACCTGACCGTTGCCCAGCGGAGAAACTGTTTGTCCCTGATAAATGGACTAGTAGAGTTATCTCTGAGGTTCATTGTTCGGTGTTGGCTGGTCATCCTGGAATCTTTGGTACCAGAGATTTGGTGGCTAGATCCTTTTGGTGGCCGTCTTTGTCACGGGATGTGCGTTCTTTTGTGCAGTCCTGTGGGACTTGTGCTCGGGCTAAGCCCTGCTGTTCTCGTGCCAGTGGGTTGCTTTTGCCCTTGCCGGTCCCGAAGAGGCCCTGGACGCATATCTCTATGGATTTTATTTCGGATCTCCCTGTCTCTCAAAAGATGTCGGTCATTTGGGTGGTTTGTGATCGCTTCTCTAAGATGGTCCATTTGGTACCCTTGTCTAAATTGCCTTCCTCCTCTGATTTGGTGCCATTGTTTTTCCATCATGTGGTTCGTTTACATAGCATTCCGGAGAACTTCGTTTCGGACAGAGGTTCCCAGTTTGTTTCGAGGTTTTGGCAAGCCTTTTGTGCTAGGATGGGCATTGATTTGTCTTTTTCCTCGGCTTTCCATCCTCAGACAAATGGCCAAACCGAACGAACTAATCAGACTTTGGAAACATATCTGAGATGCTTTGTTTCTGCTGATCAGGATGATTGGGTGTCCTTTTTGCCTTTGGCTGAGTTCGCCCTTAATAATCGGGCCAGCTTGGCTACTTTGGTTTCGCCGTTTTTCTGCAATTCTGGTTTCCATCCTCGTTTCTCTTCAGGGCAGGTTGAGTCTTCGGACTGTCCTGGTGTAGATACTGTGGTGGATAGGTTGCAGCAGATTTGGACTCATGTGGTGGACAATTTAACATTGTCCCAGGAGAAGGCTCAACGTTTCGCTAACCGCCGTCGCTGTGTGGGTCCCCGACTTCGTTTTGGGGATTTGGTTTGGTTGTCGTCTCGTTATGTTCCTATGAAAGTTTCCTCTCCTAAGTTTAAGCCTCGTTTCATTGGTCCGTATAGGATTTCTGAGGTTCTCAAACCTGTGTCATTTCGTTTGACCCTTCCGGCTTCTTTTGCCATCCATAATGTTTTCCATAGGTTGTTGTTGCGGAGGTACGTGGCACCTGAGGTTCCATCCGTTGATCCTCCTGCCCCGGTGTTGGTTGAGGGGGAGTTGGAGTATGTGGTGGAGAAGATTTTGGATTCTCGTATTTCGAGACGGAAACTCCAGTACCTGCTCAAGTGGAAGGGTTATAGTCAGGAAGATAATTCCTGGGTCTTTGCCTCCGATGTTCATGCTGCCGATCTGGTTCGTGCCTTTCATTTGGCTCGTCCTGGTCGGCCTGGAGGCTCTGGTGAGGGTTCGGTGACCCCTCCTCAAGGGGGGGTACTGTTGTGAATTCTGTTGTCAAGCTCCCTCCTGTGGTCATGAATGGTACTTCAGCTGGTTCTGTCCATGGGCTTCCTCTGTTGGTTGTGAGTGGGGCTGCGGCTTCTGAGTTTCCTTCCACAGGTGACGAGGTTGATTCGTTGGCTGGCTGCTCTATTTAACTCCACTTAGATCATTGCTCCATGCCACCTGTCAATGTTCCAGTATTGGTCTAGTTAACTCCTGGATCGTTCGTGTGACCTGTCTTCCCAGCAGAAGCTAAGTTCCTGCTTGTTTTTCTTTGTTTGCTATTTTTCTGTCCAGCTTGCTATTTTGATTTTTGTCTTGCTTGCTGGAAGCTCTGAAACGCAGAGGGAGCGCCTCCGCACAGTGAGTCGGTGCGGAGGGTCTTTTGCGCCCTCTGCGTGGTCTTTTTGTTGTTTTTTGTGCTGACCGCAAAGTTACCTTTCCTATCCTCAGTCTGTTCAGTAAGTCGGGCCTCACTTTGCTAAATCTATTTCATCTCTGTGTTTGTATTTTCATCTTTACTCACAGTCATTATATGTGGGGGGCTGCCTTTTCCTTTGGGGAATTTCTCTGAGGCAAGGTAGGCTTTATTTTTCTATCTTCAGGGCTAGCTAGTTCCTTAGGCTGTGTCGAGTTGCATAGGGAGCGTTAGGAGCAATCCACGGCGATTTCTAGTGTGTGTGATAGGATTAGGGATTGCGGTCAGCAGAGTTCCCACGTCTCAGAGCTCGTCCTATATTATTTGTAACTATCAGGTCATTCCGTGTGCTCTTAACCATTAGGTCCATTATTGTCCTTACCACCAGGTCATAAAAGACTATATCTCGTATCCCGCTTCCAGACAAGTTTGCTGGTGACAGTAAGCTATGTCGGGGATTCGTGAGCCAGTGCTCCATCCACCTTGAGCTTCTGGCTGCACGTTTTCCTATGAAACGGGCGAGAGTAGGATTCATTATATCTCTTTTGTCGGGCAGGGCGTTGGAGTGAGCAACGCTGCTTTGGGAGCGTGATGATCGTGTGGTGCAGAGTGCTTCTCTCTTCCTGGATGCTCTGAGGCAGGTCTTTTTGGGACCTCGTGTCTCCCACGATACCGCGCTCCAATTGTTGGCAATTACTCATGGTTCGTCCATGGTCAGCCAGTTTGCCATCCAATTCCGGACTCTAGCCTCTGAGCTAGAATAACCAGATAAAGTCCTTATTCCGGTGATCTGGAAAGCACTGACAGATCATATAAAGGACGCCTTAGCCACTAGGGAGATTCCCGCCACACTGGAGGAGCTCATTTCCATATCTACCCACATCAACCTCCGTTTTAACAAGCGGAGGTTGGAGCGGACCCAGTGTAGGCAGAGGTTTCGGCTGGCTCCCGCCTTTGCCAAACCTCTAGAATCTCCTGATTTGGCGTCTGACTCCCATGAGGCCATGGATGTTTCTTGAGCGGGACCTAGGTCTCAGACCGCTCGAATACCTGTGGTGTGTAAAACTTTCCAACAACTGGGACATTACGCTAATCCATGTCCACGGCGGTCGGGAAATGATCGCGTCTAGTGACCATAGGAGGGGGTTCACTAGACACAGTGGCATTTTGATCCAAGTTGTCCTTTAAAGGGACAATCCTGTTAGGCTCTTCCACTCATACAGTTGAGCTTTGTGTGGATTCAGGAGCAGAGGGAAATTTCATGTCCTCTGCTTTTGCTCTGCGCCACGCAATACCTCTGGTAATGCTTGCCAAACCACTAACAGTTAGAATGGTGAAAGGGTCGACACTTTCGTTACAAATCACACATCAGACTGTCCCTTTCACGTTAACCATGTCCCTATCCCACCAGGAGATTATTTCCCTTCTAGTCCTTCCCGAGGTAATGGATGAGATTCTGTTGGGAATACCCTGGCTCCGTTTCCACTCCCCATATATTGAGTGGTCCTCTGGGAGGATATTGGGTTGGAGTGATTCTTGTAAGGGCAGATGTGTGAAAGAGTGCGTTCAGGTTTACACCACTGAGATACCCGCAGATCTCTCTTCTCTTCCCAAATGCTATTGGTCCTATGCAGACGTCTTCTCCAAAAAGGCTGTGGAGACCCTTCCGCCTCACCGTCCCTATGACTGTCCTATAGATCTCTTGCCTGGTGCAGAACCTCCTCGGGGACGTGTCTATCCCCTCTCTCTCCTGGAAACGGAGGCTATGTCCCAATACATCCAGGAGAATTTGGCAAGAGGGTTCATTAGGAAGTCAGTGTCACCAGCAGGGGCGGGGTTCTTCTTCATGCAGAAGAAGAATGGAGAGTTACGTCCTTGCATAGATTACAGGGGTCTTAACGCCATCACCGTTAAGAATAAGTACCCGCTGCCCCTTATTTCTGAGCTTTTTGATAGGCTTCGGGGAGCAAGGGTATTTACCAAGTTAGATCTGTGGGGTGCTTATAACCTGATTTGCATCCGTGAGGGGGACGAATGGAAGACGGCCTTTAAGACCAGAGATGGGCACCATGAGTATCTGGTGATGCCCTTCGGGCACTGTAATGCCCCAGCCGTTTTCCAAGACTTTGTCAACAACATCTTCCGGGATATGCTCTCCACCTCGGGCGTAGTCTATCTGGATGATATTCTCATTTTCTCTCCAGATATTGACTCCCACCGGAGAGATGTTGGCAGAGTCTTCGACCTCTTACGGGCAAATTCTCTTTATGCAAAGTTGGAGAAGTGTATATTGGAGCAGGAGTCTCTACCTTTCCTGGGCTATATCATCTCAGCCCAGGGATTGGCTATGGATCCTGCCAAACTACAGGCTGTGATGGACTGGCAAGAACCCCATTCTCTTAAAGCGGTGCAGCGCTTTATGGGGTTTATTAATTATTACCGCCAGTTCATTTCCCACTTTTCAACTTTGGTAGCTCCCTTGATATCCCTCACCAAGAAGGGAGCAAATCCCAAATTGTGGTCTGAAGAGGTCTCCAGAGCCTTTTGTTCTATTAAGTCTCATTTTGCTAGCGCTCCCATCCTACATCGTCCCGATGTTGATAAGCCATTCATAATGGAGGCGGATGCGTCTTCCATTGGTGCAGGAGCAGTCCTCTTCCAAAAGGATGCTCAAGGTCGGAAGCATCGGTGCTTCTTCTTCTCCAAGACCTTCACACCTGCGTAGAGGAATTATTCCATTGGGGACAGGGAGTTGCTAGCAAAGAAGCTGGCTTTCTCGGAGTAGAGACATCTCTTGGAGGGGGCTCGTTTTCCCTTTCAAGTCTTCACGGACCACAAAAATTTGTTATAGCTGCAAACAGCCCAGCAGCTAAATTCTCGCCAGGCCAGATGGTCCTTGTTCTTCTCCCGGTTCCACTTTACCCTCCATTATCTCGCTGGGGAGAAGAACATTCGTGCTGATGCTCTCTCTCGCTCTGTTGTGTCATCTGAGGAGGAGGAAGGGGAGCCTCAGCTTATTGTCCCTTCAGAGAGCCTGAGAACCGTAGCTCCGGTTTTGCTAGAGTCTGTGCCTCTGGGCAAGACTTTTGTGCCCATTTATTTGCGATCAGAGGTTCTCTCTTGCGCTCATTCGTCCAGGGTGGGTGGACACTTTGGGACAAAGAGGACATCTGAGCTGCTGGCGAGGACGTACTGGTGGCCACATATGGTCTGAGATGTCAGAGATTATATTCAGGCATGGAATGGAATATACTCAGAATTGCAGTTCACTCTTATAAGCTCAACTGTCCAAATACAGTTTCTGGATACCTTGGTTTACAAAGAAGGGAACAGACTGAGGACTGATATCTTTGTTAAGGAGACAGACAGAAACAGCTTATTGCTATATGATAGCAATCATCCGAGAGGAATGGTTGATTCACTCCCATGGAGTCAACTTTTGAGAGTACGCAGGATAGTATCTGATGAGCATAAGGTTAATCTAAGACTGGATGAGATGTGCTCTAAATTTGTTGAAAGAGGATACCCTGCTAGAAATGTTAATGAGTTTAAGAATAAGGCTCTCAATTCCTCATGAGAAAGTGTTAGAAAAAAGTCTTCCAATAAACGTGTCAGTGATAGAATTCCATTTGTTTCCACTTATAATCCAGTAAGTAATAAGATCAGTGGAGTGATTAAAAAACATTGGACCCTGTTACAACGGGGTTTACCTCAAATCCCTGGTTTCAGATCTACTCTGCTATTGTCCTATAGGAGGGGTAAAAATTTAGGTGACAAATTAGTAAAATCTGATTTTGGCACATCCAAGGTATCATATCAGCAGACTTTGAGCACACCTAGGCTTGGGAATTTCCCATGCCTTAGTTGCGCTTGCTGCAATAATTTACTTAAAGGGGATTCTTTTTGTCATCCGCACACTGGTTAGAAATTTCAAATTAAAGAGAGATATACCTGTGCATCTAGTTATGTCATCTATATGATTACCTGCCCCTGCGGACTGGTTTATGTCGGGGAGACAACCACTGAAGTGAGGACCCGTATAGGGAAACATAAAAGTACTATTAGAACGGGTCTCACAGAATTACTGGTCCCGAAACACTTCCTGGACAATAAACATCTTGTGAATCAGTTGAGATTTAGAGTCATTCATAGTGTTCCTATTCTGAGAAGGGGAGGTGATAGGATAGGGATACTTAAAGCTAAGGAGATGAGGTGGATCTACACGTTGGGTACGCTACAACCTAGGGGTATGAATCTAGAGTTTAACCCACATATATGTACCCCTAAATAAATTAAATCCTATAATAATTAGAGATACCTGTTTTGCTCCCCTTCTGGACGGCATCGCTTTTGTTCTTATACCATTTTCTTTATATGTTTATTTATATTTTAATTTCCTGTTTCTTTTACAGATGGACAATGGTTGAGACAGTTGGTGAATTATACAATGGGAGACTAAATTTGGATGGGGTGCTTCTCCTGCTCATCGCAATATAATATACAGGTTACACTGCTTTAATAATTATTGCTTGACCTTTATTCTGACTGTCCCATCTATTGTACCATCTTTCACTATATATATGTGCATTTGTTTCCATTGGGGTTTGATATACTTTCTGAGTCTGTCTAATGTGGATGCACTGCATTGCTAAGTATCTATGGGGCTATGGTCAGGCTAATAGTTGTATGATATTTATATCTGACTGAATGGGTTTCTCTATATATGCACTGCTATGACATACATTGGCTGCATGCTTATGTTTTGGCGTCTCCTAGGTTACTAGCGCTGGTGGCGTTCAAGCGGTGACGGCAGAGGGTGCTGCAGAGGCCCATAGCGCTGAGCCGCGGCTCCGTCCCGATCAGGTGATGGGGCGTGGCTATGACGTGGAGCGCTGACGTCTGCACTCCACAGCCGATGCCCGCATCTGCTGCTCGGTGCTGGGATGCGATGAGAGATAGCCGCGGGTTAACGCAAGCATACCACTCCTGATAGAACTTATTTGATTGGAGACGCCACGTTAGATACAATGTATTAATGAGCCTGATTGGCCGAACTTTGGATATGGCGCCACGAGCCATGAGTGGACAGAAGGATACAGGAAGTACTGTGTGAAAGATTTCTATTGGCGTTTCATTACCATGGAAATGAATATACAGCATATATCCGCATTGGAATTTGAAGAGATACAACGTGCGTTTATGCTGCTATGTGAGAATAAATGCATATTTTTATATGGCGATTGTTTGGTTTTATGGGATATATATTTGCACATATGTCTGATGTCTATTTTGAGATTGTTTTTATTATTTGCATATATTATATGGTTAAGGGGGCTGGTACTTGATTGTTATTGGCTCCCTGCGTGGTGTCCACACTATTTAAGACAGCCCCCAACACTTTGGTGTATGCTTGAAAAAGACTGATTGTATGGTCGAAACGTTGCTGTTGGCTGCTTTTATTATGGCTGAAATAAAGATTATTGGACCTTAAAACACCCGGCTGGAGCGCTGTCCCTCTACTTTGGAGTCTATGCTATATCCAGGAGGGGTTCCCTGGACGTGGAACGAGCGCCCCATTTGAGTGAGTGCTGTCAGCCTTCTTTTACTCTATATATTCAGGCGTGTGTCTCCTGCGCCAAAAATAAATGTCCTCGTCAACGGCCAGCTGGGTTACTCTATCCCTTGCCGCTGGCAGACAGGCCCTGGGAGATGGTCGGTATGGACTTTGTTGTGGGTTTACCCAAGTCTCGTTGCTGTACCATTATTTGAGTCATCACTGATTATTTCTCGAAAATGGTGCATTTGGTGCCGCTACCACGGTTACCTTCTGCATGGGCCTTGGCAGCATTGTTCATAAAACACATCTTCCGCCTACACGGTATGCCGGACAAAATTGTCAGTGACCGGGGTCCCCAGTTTGCGTCTCGGTACTGGAGAGAGCTTTGTCGTCTTCTCAGCATTGAGTTAAATCTCTCTTCCGCATATTATTCTGAGATGAATGGGTTGGTAGAGAGGGCCAAACAGACCTTGTTCACATATCTGCGACATTTTGTCTCAGCCAGGCAGGATGACTGGGCATCCTTGCTATCATGGGCGGAGTTTGCCCTGAACAACGCCGTAGCCGACTCCACTGGACAAACCCCATTCCTCCTCAACTATGGTCAGCATCCGTGGGTACCTGTGCCTATGCCCGTGTCTTCCGCCGACTTCAGGGTGGCACGAGACATTTGGGACCGCTCTCAGGATGCCATTCAGGCCTCCAAGGAGACAATGAGGTCCTCCACCGATGCACATCGGCGCCCTGCTCCGACCTTTGCTCCTAGCGACTTGGTGTGGTTCTCCGCCCATAGCATCAGGCTGTGAGTTGAGTCCACTAAGTTTGCACCTCGCTACTTGGGTCCCTTCAAGGTCCTCGAACAGGTTTACCCTGTGGTCTATTGTTTAGCCCTTCCACCAAACCTGGATATCACCGACACCTTTCATGTGTCCCTCTTGAAACCCATATACATGTCCCGGTTTTCCGAGTCATCTGCTGGGACATCGGGTTCGTCTACGGACGATTACGAGGTGAACGCTATTTTGGGGTGCAAAATGGTACGTAGTAAAAATTTTTATCTGGTGGTCTGGAAGGGTTATGGTCCGCAGCTCATTGCTGCTTTCAAGCGTAGTGAGGTCCAAGGAGGGGGGCACTAGGAGGGGGGTAATGTTACGGGTCGAGTTCCCGCTTCTGCACAGGGGGAATCTCGGGCAATCTCCACTGCGGCCTCCCATTCTTCTCCTGCCGCAGTGAAGCCTGCTTGGCAGAGACGTCGGTCCCAGCGTCTCGCTCAGTCTGACTCTGTACAAAGAGTTACTGCTGCTTTTCCTGCTTCTGCCATTAAAGTCAGTGCTGGGCAGCGGCGAGCAGATGCTTCTAGGACTAAGTCCTGCTTTTCTCGTTCTGAGCATGCCCAGAGTAAGATCTCTCAGTGGAGATCGAGGGTCACGTGTTCAGATACTGCAGCTAAATCTATTGGTCCACCAGGAAGGCCCTGTAGGTGCTCAGGCTCTGTAGCAGCTTCTCAATGGTCCTTCTAGGAAGGTCCTGTACGTGCTACAACTATTTAAGGCTCGCATGGCCACACGGCCATGTGCTAGTATCTTTCTAAGTTATGTGCTTTGTGCCTGTGTGGTCATGTGAGTTTGTGTTCAGGGACCCAGCTGAAATAAGCCCCTAGAATGCTGGCACCTCCGGCAAGTAGTTTGTGTTTGTATGTATTCAGGGACCTGGCCGAAATAAGCCCCTAGAATGTTGGCACCTACGGCAAGGAGTTTTGTGTGCGCGCATGACCACTGACTGTTCTCAATTGGGTAGTTAGCCTGTGCCTCTGTGAATGTCTAACAAGGCGCAGTGTTTTGCTTTCACGGCTACTCTGTGAAGTAACAGAGCTAGTTCATACCACCATATAGTGCCGCCGTTTGCTAGCAGCAGGTTCTCCTGCACGGTGGACCCCGGGCTGCGAACGCACCAATTATAGTTAAACATCTATATTTATTCGGTGCCTTCCGCTAGCCCTAACATGTGGGTGCTTAATTTATCTTTTTAGTCCTAATAATACAAATTCAAGCAAACTAATAGCACTTAATTTTTGCTTTTAGTCCAAAAATATTGTGCACTGTGGAGGTATAAGTCACATTTACCTGGCTGAATGATTGCACAAAATAATTTAGAAAAGAGGGCTTGTAGGTATGTGTGAGGATAAAAAAGAAAAAGGTCTGCTAGAAAGGAACGTGATGTAGACAAATGAGTCTCATAATCATAATATGAGGACACGGGATTGAAATATTGAAAAAAAGTGAACCATATTGGATCCACACATTACAAACTCTATCCTTTGGGTCTTAATACAGAGTATGAGGAGAAATTGAACAGCAAATTTAGTTGTCCAAGTTTTATTTCTACTTTTGTGAAAATGAAAAAATTGAAGCTAAAATAACATTTTTGTGGGAAAAATGTGTTTTTTAAGTTTCACTTCTTCACTTTATAAAATTCTGTGAAGACTCTGGGAGTTCAAAGTGCTCATGGCAAATCTATATAAATTAATTGAGGGGCCTAGTTTCCAAAATGGGGTAAATTGTTTTTTTCCCACTGTTTAGCTACATCAGGGGCCCTCCAAACACGACACGGCATCCGCCATCGATTCCAGCCAATGTCACATTCCAAATCTCATACGGTACTCCATCCCTTCTCAGTCCTGCCATACATCCAAACAATAGTTTTTCAACACAAATGGGGTTTTGGCTTACTCAGAAAAAATTGCACAACTAATTTAATGGTGCATTTTCTCCTGTTACCCTTGTGAAAATGAAAAATTTGGTGCTAAAGTAACATTTTTGTGGGAAAAAAGTTAAATGTTCATTTCTTCCCTCCACATTCCATTAATTCCTCTGAAGCACCTGAAGGGTTAATACACTTCTTGAATGTCATTTTGAGTACCTATCATTCAAAAAAATCATTATGTTTCAAAAATTTTGCTGTTGAAAAGTAGACATGTGGGAAATGTTATTTATGAACTATTTTGTGTAGCATAACTCTCTGGTTTAAGGGCATACAATTTTCAATTTTTTTGCCAAATTTCTGATATTTTCAAAAATAAACACAAGATATATCAAACAAATTTTACCACTATCATGAAGTACAATATGTCATGAAAAGGCAGTCTCAGAATCACTTGGATACATTGAAGCATTCCAGAGATATTACCTCAAAAAGTGACACTGGTCAGAATTGAAAAAATTGGCATGGTCACAAAGGTGAAAGCAGACTGTGGCGTGAATGTGCCTGAATGTCGTCCCGTGGTCTTGGAGCGACCAATGCCTGAACCTCATCTGTTGGTCTTGCAGCAGCCTGTGCCTGAACCTCATCCCCTGTCTGGGCAGCCACATATTTCACCTTGTCCACTGGTCCTAGAGCATTCAGGACCTGAACCTCAGCCCCTGGTCCAAAAGAAGCCATGGTCCAGGAGCTGTCAGTGCTTTCACCCTGTGCACTAGTTCCGGAGTGGCCAGTTCCTGAATATTGTCCCCTGGTCAGTCCTGTTTCCGAAGTCACCTGCTCCCAGTGCGGACAGTGCCTCAACACTATTCCCTGGTTCATGAGTGGCCTAACCTTAATCCTGAATCCAAGACAGGCGTATCTGAACTAAGCCCTAAATTAGTGTCAGTGTACCTAAACCCTGGGGTAAGCAGCTGCATTACTGGGTTCTTCCCAGGAGTGGTATCTGGTGACTACCTGCTGCACAAGCCTGACCTCACCATTAGAGGCTCCATTGAACACCAAAGAAGCCATTTAGTTACATCCCTTCCTTGGTAGGCCCTGCCCCATGGCCCAATGGGTCCATAAATCCATGTTCGCCAAGAGCTGGATATAGCAGTGTGCTCGGCCCAGCCATGACCTCAACAGTTTTTTTTGGCTATGGACCCCTTTGATTTCCAGTCCTCTCTGTACTCGGAGCTGTGTCGGCTGCTGAAGTAGCAAGAGAAAGACATGAAAAAATTTTGAACCATCTGATGACACTACTTGCTTAACTGGAAGCTTTGCCATCTGGAAAATCTGAAAATTGTGCTCCTCCAATGGAACCCATTCTGTGTGATGCGCTTTGGTTTAAGGGGATCCGAAGCAGTGCCATGGTTTCGTGGAGCAGTGCACTTAGACGTTTCCAACAAGCAATTTTCCTCAGATTGGGAAAGGGTGGGATTCCTAATGTCCTACCTATCAGTAAATGTCCTGGCATAGCTCTTACCCATATGGGAGAAAGGGCCTCCTATCATGTAGGACCTGCAGGCCTTCCTGATGATCTTTGACAGGCTAAACCTGATATCTCCTGAAAAAAACTTTCCTTCCCAGCTTCCGGGAGGAGACCGGATGGGTCTCGCATGTGAGGACACGGTTATGTCTGGCCCTGTCCTGTCAGACCACCCATTCACCAGCCTGTTGGGGCAGCTGCACATGCAGAATCCATGAAGATCGACCATGTTTGAAATGTTATTAAAAAGCAGTCAAGTCATGTTTGAACAGCTTAGGCTCCAGATCGGAGCATTGTACATAGAGAAGATTGCCTTCCACGTACTGTTTGGCATTACTATCGGTCATCCTGAGCTGAGAGCTCAGATGCTCATTCTAGTCTGCATACCCTGTGTAGTGCTTCAATGGTGAAAAGTGAATCACAAAAGGTGTCTGGTCCCCATAGGTACAGGTCAGCATCCAAAGTAACCATCTTCTCCATCAGTTCTGCTAGTCACTGAGTGTGCTGGTGTCTCTGAAGAAAATGAAGGGTAGCAGATGTCATCTCACAGTCTCAGTGATTGTACTAATGATCTGCCACCCAAGAACCTCCCTATCTCGTGAATGTGTCATCTTGGAGACTAGGCTGAAAATGAACCCAGAGCTGGTATCTTCGGTTCTTGTAGGTCTACTAAAGAGAATGTCAAAACGGGGGCATCTTCAAAGACTCTGCAATCCACCAACAAAGTGGAGGAACCCCAGATGGTCCTTGAATCCTGTGACGTGGTAGATGTTCTCAACAAACGGAGAGAGACTTTCCAATGCCCATCTTATATTTAACACTGCCTCTCCCCTAGAGTGACACCAAGCAATATAGTGAATAACTAACACCTATGATAAAATAACATATTTTATTGAAAGAATAATTAACAACAAAGTAAAAAAATGAGAATAGTCATGGAGTGTCACATGACCAGCAACACATGACGTCTACAGGCATAATATGTATATCTCAATGTACAGAGAGGGGAGGACTGATGACACTAAGAAAATCAGGGGATAACAGTTTACTCAACCTTTATACAATGGTACAGAAATCAAGTAATCAATCAGTATTAAGAAAATGACTGACAGAAAAAATAATATAATGCTACACAAGTAGTGCTCAATAATAAGGAAAGGTATCATAAACAAAATGAAACAACTGTACCTCAGTCAGCCATCAGAGTTCAGTTCTGCATTACACTGTTAGTAAACCCCTGGATAAATGAAGGTGAATTACATTATCACACATGATAACGAACAAACAGTTCTTTAGACTGCAGTGGTAAAGTGCATAGTTTTAAGATCCATAAACATATGAAACAAAGTGCTTAATGTGTTACCTGGCAATGAGGTGCCGGGTTTGCCAGCAGTTGAAATTACAATCACACATGTTTGTTTGGGTTATAGGATGTTTCGCCCCCAGCAGTTCGCCCCCAGCAATTCGCCCCCAGCAGTTTGCCCCTGGGTACATTTCACCCCGCACATTTCGTCCCCAGCATTTGGCCCCAGGATGTTTCGCACCCGCACATTTCACCCCTGCACATTTCGCCCCCAGCAGTTCGCCCCTGGGTATATTTCGCCCCCACACATTTTGTCCCCAGCATTTGGCCCCCAAGGATGTTTCGCCCCCGCACCTTTTATCCCCACACATTTCGCCCCCCGCAGTTCGCCCATTTTGTCCCCGGCAGTTCACCCCTGGATGTTTCGCGCCGGCAGTTCGCCCCTGGATGTTTGTACCATTGTGGTTCATGAATTCCACTCCGTCATCAATATTTTGCCTCCAGCAGTTCGCCCCCAGATATTTGTACCCTTGTGGTTCATGAATTCCCCTCCGTCATCAATGTTTTGCCTCCGGCAGTTCACCCCCGGATATTTATACCCTTGTGGTTCATGAATTCCCCTCCGTCATCAATATTTCACCTCCAGCAGTTCACCCCCGGATATTTGTACCCTTGTGGTTCATGAATTCTCCTCCATCATCAATGTTTCACCTCCATCAGTTCGCCCCCGGATATTTGTACCCTTGTGGTTTATGAATTCCCGTCTATCATCAATGTTTCGCCCCCAGCAGTTCGCCTCAGGATGTTTGTACCCTTGTGGTTCATGAATTCCCATCTGTCATTAATGTTTTGCCCCCAGCAGTTCGCCCCCTGCAGTCCGCCCCGGATGTTTGTACCCTGTTTTGCCCCCAGAATTTTGTGTTTGGATGTTTCGCCAGTTTGTCCTTGTGGTTCATGAATTCCCGTCCGTCATCAATCCACATGCCACAAAAGTACTGTACAGAGTGCTGCACTTTTGTGACATGTTTAATCAACTGTTTCCATCTGTAAATCTCACAACTGATTTCATTATAGTGTCATAGCATTTTGCCCGCAATTTTAACAAGAAAATTTAACAAAATATAACAAATCCTAGGTTAGGCAGCTTTCAAAGAATGATCCATCAAAAAAGAGAAGAAAAGCTAGTGCCTTAAAAATTCAACATTTCAAGCTTCTAATTGGGCAAGGGACTTTCTCCAATGTCCTCCTTTTATATCGATGTGTATCTTGTCTATGCTTATGGCTTTTAGGAGGGTAGCATCGCAGTTATGCATCGACTTAAAGTGTCTGGGCACAGATTTGAGGAGTGTGGGGTCTTCTATTTCACGTGCATTGATGATGTCACGGTAATGTTCCCTGATCCTGGTTTTGAGAGGCCTAGATGCAGATCTTAAAGATCTGCTTGTCCAGAGCTACTACCCCGGACCAACATTGGATAAAGCCTTCTCTGCCAGAGGGCCTAAATGGGGCATTTTTCCATGTGGTGATTGCATTGCATGCCCCAATATGTCACGGTCCACCACTTTTAACTCTTGTGATGGAAGAACAACTTTCTCCATCACTCAACACATCACATGCAATACTATAGGTGTGATTTACTATGCCTTTTGTCCATGCCCTAAAATGTATGTGGGCTTCACATTTTTATATGTCTGTAAATTTTTAAATTTTATATATTATTATAACTACTATATGTAAAATTTATGCTGATGTAATTCACATATGTCACTCTCCCCCAAAAACTTTTTGTGCGGACCCTCACTGCATGATCTTGTAATCGCATATTCACATTTTCATATGTAGAGTCCACCTTATCCCCTTGCATATATTTATACACACACATGTAGCATTTACCTTATCCCCTTGCACATATTCCCATATCTTCCCTTTTTATCTTTCCCCTTTTTTCCTTTCACCCCCACTTACATTTAGCACATTCCACTTCCTTTTTTATTACACTACCCGCATCATGCTGCACACTTCTTTTATACATCACCTATCCTTCCTTTCCAGCGGTGTGCGCTCCATCTGGATGTTCTGCACGAGCGTTGCTGGGGCAACGCCTCTTCATGTGTCTGGTTCAGCCTCCCCGTCCTGACGCGTCGGGCGGGGAGGAGCATCAGAATCACATGACGCCGAGACCCAGTGACGTCAGGCGGACTTTTTCCGGCGGAAGCGCCGCACACAGCCGCTGCCAGCAATGCCGGGCATACATGATATATAAGCTCCCCAGACCCTAACACATGCAGCAGCCCCCCTCAATAAAGCTGTACGCAAAACACGCGTCGGGGTTCCTGGTCCACACCTCACAAGTAATATGCCTATGCTATTAGCATTATACCTCTAATCCTGGTTACCTTTAGCTACACTTGGCATTTTTTCTTCTCATTAATAGCCTTTAAACGGCTCTCTTTACCTTGGCACTTACACCTTATCTATTGTTATGATATAACATTTACATTTCTATTGTTTATTAACCATTGGTTGAATGATTCAGAGGCTTCATGCACTTTACAGGTCACTAAGACCACAAAAGGGGCTTGTTCATCCTTTCTGACAGGAGCATTTATTTCATATATATGTATACCTCCTTTTTACTTTATTACACTCAGCATTTGTAGCTATATTCATCTTGGTAAACCTTGGCATCTTCCCATATTGGTGTGGTCCATTCTATTTATTGCATATGTTATCTCCACAGTTTTACTATATATTTTTTGTTGTTATTTTTTTATCAAAAACTCATTTTAATCTGACCTTAATAAAATGTTGAATTTTTTAGGCACTAGCTTTTTTCTCTTTTCTGATGGATCATTCTTTGAAGCCTGCCTAACCTAGGCTTTGTAATATTTTGATAAATTGTCTTGTTAAAATAGCGGGCAAAAAATTATATGACACTATGATGCAATCAGTTGTGAGGTTTACAGATGGAAACAGTTGATTAAACATGTCACAAAAATGCAGCACTCTGTACAGTACTTTTGTGGCATGTGGATTGATGATGGTTGGGAATTCATGAACCACAAGGACAAACTGGCGAAACATCCAAACACAAAATTCTGGGGGCAAAACAGGGTACAAACATCCGGGGGCGAACTGCTGGGGGCAAAACTTTGATGACAGATGGGAATTCATGAACCACAAGGGTACAAACATCCTGGGGCGAACTGTTGGAGGTGAAACATTGATGACGGAGGGGAATTCATGAATCACAAGGGTACAAATATCCGGGGGTGAACTGCTGGAGGCGAAACATTGATGATGGAGAGGAATTCATGAACCACAAGGGTACAAATATCCGGAGGCGAACTGCCGGGGGCGAAATATTGATGATGGACGGGAACTCATGAACTACAAAGGTACAAATATCCAGGGTGAACTAATGGAGGCGAAACATTGATGACGGAGGGGAATTCCTGAACCACATGGGTATAAACATCCGGGGGCGAATTGCCGGCGCGAAACATCCGGGGGCGAACTGCCGGGGATGAAATTGGCGAACTGTTGGGGGCAAAATTTGAGGGGATTAAAATGTGCGGGGGTGAAACATCCTGGCGGGCCAAATGCTGGGGACAAAATGTGTGGGGGCGAAATGTACCCAGGGGCAAACTGCTGGGGGTGAAATGTGCGGCCGTGAAATGTGTGGGGGCTAGTGTTGAGCATTCCGATACCGCGTATCGGATACCGGAATCGGAAGTTCCCAGAATTCAAACTGAACGCAGCAGCCAATGAAGAATGATTGGAAGTGTGGGCACATCCTGTTTAGCATGGTGGGCATGTAAGTACTGGCAAGGCTTGGATTGGCTGCTGAAATGATGTCACTCTGCACTATAAAAAACGCTGCCGCCATTTTGCGCTCACTCTGCTGTGATTTCAGTTAGGGACAGGACGCTGTGTTCTAACTGAGGGCCAGTCGAGCTAGCTAATTGCTTTATTTTCCTTTCCAAAGGCTAATTTAGCAAAACGCTGTGTGTTCTTCACTGTTCACCTTGCTCTTGCCTTGCAGCGCTGTTTTAACAGCGTTCTGCAAGGTCTCTGTGTGTGTGTGTGTGTGTGTGTGTGTGTGCAGCTCACTCTGTAGTCTGTGTGCAGCCATATACCCGGTTGTATTCAGCTCAGGGGGGGTTCACACTGCCTCACACAGTTGTCCTTTTTTGCTCTTAGTGCAGCCTGCTGCACATTTTTTCTCAAATTTCCTATTAGTGTTTTTCCACCAGTCTCCAGCTCTATTGTGGAAAAACACTACATAGGATAAACTAGAGGGGGGGTTTTGGGCCTTGCAGTGCCGTTTACGGCTGTCTGCACGGTCTCCGTGTGAGCCCAGCTCGCCCTGTAGTCTGTGTGCAGCCATAGCCGGTTGGATTCAGCTCAGGGTTCGTTACTGGCTCATACCTTGAGAAAAATTTTACTTTTTTTCAAATAGTGCAGCCTGTTTAAAATTTGAAAAAAAAAAATTCCTATTAGTGTCTTTCCACTCGTATCCAGCTAAATAGTGGAAAAACACTATATAGGATAACCTAGAGGAGGGTTTTTTGGCCTTGCAGCGCCGTTTACAGCTGTCTGCACGGTCTCCGTGTGAGCCCAGCTTGCCCTGTAGTCTGTGTGCAGCCATAGCCGGTTGGATTCAGCTCAGGGTTCGTTACTGGCTCATACCTAGAGAAAAATTTTACTTTTTTTCAAATAGTGCAGCCTGTTTAAAATTTGAAAAACAAAAATTCCTATTAGTGTCTTTCCACTCGTATCCAGCTAAATAGTGGAAAAACACTATATAGGATAACCTAGAGGAGGGTTTTTTGGCCTTGCAGCGCCGTTTATGGTTGTCTGCACGGTCTCTGTGTGAGCGCAGCTCGCCCTGTAGTCTGTGTGCAGCCATAGCCGGTTGGATTCAGCTCAGGGTGCGTTACTGCCTCATACCTTGAAAAATAATTTCCTTTTTTTCAAATAGTGCAGCCAGTTTAAAATTTGAAAAAAAAAATTCCTATTAGTGTCTTTCCACTCGTATCCAGCTAAATAGTGGAAAAACTCTATATAGGATAACCTAGAGGAGGTTTTTTTGGCCTTGCAGCGCCGTTTACGGCTGTCTGCACGGTCTCCGTGTGAGCCCAGCTCGCCCTGTAGTCTGTGTGCAGCCATAGCCGGTTGGATTCAGCTCAGGGTTCGTTACTGCCTCATACCTTGAGAAAAATTTTACTTTTTTTCAAATAGTGCAGCCTGTTTAAAATTTGAAAAAAAAAATTCCTATTAGTGTCTTTCCACTCGTATCCAGCTAAATAGTGGAAAAACACTATATAGGATAACCTAGAGGAGGGTTTGTTGGCCTTGCAGCGCCGTTTACGGCTGTCTGCACGGTCTCTGTGTGAGCGCAGCTCGCCCTGTAGTCTGTGTGCAGCCATAGCCGGTTGGATTCAGCTCAGGGTGCGTTACTGCCTCATACCTTGAAAAACAATTTCCTTTTTTTCAAATAGTGCAGCCAGTTTAAAATTTGAAAAAAAAAATTCCTATTAGTGTCTTTCCACTCGTATCCAGCTAAATAGTGGAAAAACACTATATAGGATAACCGAGAGGAGGGTTTTTTGGCCTTGCAGCGCCGTTTACGGCTGTCTACACGGTCTCCGTGTGATTTAAACTAGCTCTGTAGCCCAATCTGCACCAAAAAAAAAGTTAAGTTCACCAAACACAACTTAACACTTGTGTAGGCCACATTTGAAAAATAATAAAGTTTAGTCCACAATTTACAACATTAGTGTTTCTTACACCTGTTAGGAGGAGCATTTCAGGAATAAGCACACTAAGGCCTTAGTACTTTTCTGCTTATCTTTATCTGTCAACCAAGATGAAGAGGGCAGGGAGTAAGGCACGTGGGCGTGGGCGCGGAGCAGGGAGAGGAGCAGGGAGAGGACGTGGTGATTCTGTGCCTGCTGCGGGCGCCGGTAACTCGTCGTCACTCAGTTTCAGCAGGGAACAGTCCTTCATGCGCAGCTTTGTCGGAGAGCGCCGTGCACCGCTGCTACGTGAAGACCAAATTGAAGCCGTTGACGGGTGGATGGCAGCTAACGCCTCGGCATCGACTTCAGTTAGTGCCACATCCTCTCAGGCACAGAGCACTGGAGAGCAGCCATCTGTCTCTTCACCACCTGCCAAATTGGCCAGGCAGTCAGAGAGCCCAGGACAGGAGCCGTCTCTACTTCTGTTCTCTGAATCTCTTGGCTTGGAAACAGGGGGCCAGCCAAGCAGCATTGGAGAAATGGAAGAAGAGGCAGTGTGCAGTGATGCCCAAAAGCTTTATCTCTCTGACTCTGAAGAGGCAGGTGGGCCAGTGCCTCCGGTGACCACAGCGCAGTACGCATCTGATGATGAAACTCAGGTGCCGCTTTCTGATGCGTACTGTGCTGCCGAGACTACCCAGGAGGAGCAGTTGGTGGCAGAGGGTAGTGGAGATGATGAGGTCCTTGACCCATCGTGGCGTGGGGAACAGGAAGGTGGTGGGAGCAGCTCTGAGGAAGAGCTTCCCCTTACGGGCCAAAGAGGGAGAGGGAGGGGGAAGACTGCGGAGCCTGTAGCCTCCACTTTGGCACCTGTTAGGAGCCTGTCTCTTTCCAAAGCCAAAAAGGGCGCTCCCAAGACTTGCAGTGCCTGGTCCTTTTTTGACACAGTTGCAGATGACATTTGTTTTGTCAAATGCAAGCTGTGTCATCAGAAAGTAAAAAGAGGTAAAAGTGTCAGCAACCTCAATACCACAAATATGTGGAAACATGTGCGGAACAGGCACGCGGTGGAGTTACAGAAACACAGTGAAGACGTAGGCCAACCAACAGCGGCAACTACCACCTCTTCATCTCGTGTTGCCTCTTCCTCCACTGTTGTCCAGAGACCTAGTGTAATTCCACCCACAGCACCACCTTCCCAGTCATCCTCACACTCCCAGTCTACTCTACAGCCATCGGTAGTCCAGGCATGGGAGAAAAGGCGGGCATTCTCGGCCAACCACCCCCGAGCACAGGCTCTGAATGCAGCCATTGCCAAACTGTTGTCCCTGGAAATGCTCTCGTTCAGGCTGGTGGAGACTGACAGCTTCCGTGACTTGATGGCATTGGCAGTCCCACAGTACAAGGTGCTCAGCCGCTTTTACTTCAGCAGGCAGGCTGTCCCTGCCCTGCACAGGCATGTTGAGGCAAACATAAAACATGCGCTACTGAACGCCGTCAGTAGCAAGGTCCACCTCACCACCGATGCGTGGACCAGTCAGCATGGACAGGGGCGATATGTTTCCCTCACTGCCCATTGGGTTAATGTTGTTGAGCCAGGTACAGATCGTGCGAGTGGCGCAGGACGTGTCCTGCCCACTCCAAGGATTGCAGGAATCCAGTCTGTACGCATCGACTCCTCCTCTTACACCAGTTCCTCTGATTCCTCTCTGCAGGATCCGTCACAGTCCACCTCCACATGGACCCGTGAACGTTTTCCTATGACCGACATGAGCACAGCCGTGGCCAAACGTCAGCAGGCCGTCTTGAAACTAGTTTCATTGGGGCATCGAAGCCACACAGCGCAGGAGCTCTGGAATGCCATCAAGCAGGAGAGCGATGTGTGGTTACTGCCAGCGAATCTCCAGCCAGGCATGGTAGTGTGTGACAGTGGCCGAAATCTGGTGGCAGCTTTGGCCCTTGGCAACCTCACTCACATCCCATGTCTGGCACATGTGCTCAATTTGGTTGTGCAGAGTTTTCTGAGGGACTATCCGGATCTTGATGCCCTGCTGCACAAGGTCCGCCTAGAGTGTGCTCACTTGCGGCGTTCCAGCTTGGCCAGACCCCGCATTGCTGCTCTGCAGCGCCGATTCCGCCTTCCGGAACACCGCATCATATGTGACCTACCTACCCGGTGGAATTCCACGTTACATATGTTGGAGCGGTTGTGTGAGCAGCAGCAAGCAGTTATGGAGTACCAGCTGCATCAGGCGCAAAGAAGTCGCAGTCAGCGCCGATCAGACTTCACAACCACAGAGTGGGCCACTATGAAGGACGTCTGCCAGGTTTTGCGTCCTTTTGATTATTCCACGCGGATGGCAAGTGCAGATGATGCACTAGTCAGCATGACTGTCCCCCTTATCTGCCTGCTTCAGCAAACTTTGCAAGGGTTAAGGGATGATGTTGTGGAAGAGGTGGAGGATGAGGAGTCACCTTTTCCATCAGCTTCTGGAGAGTCAGCGCCACGTGGTTCCTCACAAAGGGGTACGCAGGGGCCAATTTGTGAGGAGGATGAGGAGGAGTCAATGGAGGAGGAAGAGCTCCGTCCAGAGGAGGGAGCGACACAATTGTCCAGTGGTCAGTGTGTACAGCGAGGGTGGGGTGATGACGAGCGGGCAGAGATCATGTCTCAAGCAGGGGACAGCGTTTCTGGGCCAGTTGGCACTCTGCAGCACATGGTGGATTTCATGCTGCAGTGCCTGAGAAACGACCGCCGCATCGACCACATTCTCAACATGCCTGATTATTGGGTGTTCACCCTCCTCGATCCTCGCTACCGGGACAACGTCCAAAACCTCATCCCTGCGTTGACCGTTGAGCGTAAATTGCGGGAGTACCACGACACACTGGTGAATTCCATCATCTTCTCCTGTCCAACTGAGAGGAGTGCTGCTAGTGCTTTACAAAGCAGCTCAGTGCATCGAGGCAGTGGGGGAAGCTCTGCCCAAAGAGGGAGCAGAAGCAGTGCCTCTGCCCAAGGCAAGCCCAGTATGGCACAACTCTGGCACACTTTTGTGTGCCCGCCCCAAATGTCTACACCATCACCGGCGGCTCCAGTCAGCAGGAGGCAACGGTTCCGTCAGATGGTGACAGACTACATGGCTTGCCCTCTTACTGTACTCCCAGACGGCTCTTCCCCGTTCAAGTTTTGGGTCTCTAAGCTGGATACATGGCCAGAGCTAAGCCAGTATGCATTGGAGGTGCTGGCTTGCCCTGCGGCTAGTGTCTTATCGGAACGTGTCTTTAGTGCCGCAGGTGGTGTACTAACAGACCGTCGCATGCGACTATCCTCCGATAACGTTGACTGGCTTACTTTCCTGAAAATGAACCAGGCCTGGATCTCGCAGGAATTTGCCACTCCTCTGCCTGATTAAGTAATTGGGTGTCATCCAGGTCTCCTGCTGTGTTCATCTTTCTACAACCTGAACTGCTATTCCTGGGCTCCAACACCGCCAGTTGCGGCTCAGAAGTGCAGGCTGCACAGTAAAAACATACGACCCAGTGTTATTGGGTTTCAGTAACGTCAGCTGATCCCCAGCTGTGTAGCCGGCAATGTGTCCTGCGACCGCCACGCTGGCACAACAACCTAAATGTAAGGGAACCTGTCCCCCCCCCCACCCCGTCGTTTGTTACTGAAAGAGCCATCTTGTGCAGCAGTAATGCTGCACAAGGAAAAGGTAGTTCTTTTTTTTTAGCTCTTTGCACACGCAGAACTTAACACTTATAAAATGTGTTCACTGATATCGTTATACCGTCCCGGAGCTGGGACTTTCCTTCGTAATGTGACGCAGCACAGCCGTCATTCCTACCTCCTTGGTGCCATGCGCTGCCTCCTCAGCGTTGTTTTAAGCTGTCACGGAGCCTGCGCTGTTCTGTTATCCCTTGGGCATGCCCTATTTGCGCTGCCTGTCTTCTGACATAATTTGGTGTCAGGCTGGCTGCGCCTGTGCGGCCGCGCTGCCCGAGATCCCACCTCGCAGTGTCTTCTGATTGAGTCACACTGTGGGCCTGGGATCCATGGGCATGCGCAGTGCATATCTTCCCCTCGGGCTCTCGCTCATTTCCCTCCGCCTTCTTTAGACTGTGCACCGTCAGCTGATCCCTAGCATGCCACGGCCGTGACACCGCACAGTCTGAAGAAGAGGGAAGGAGGGGAGTGAGAGTCGAGGTTATGCACTGTGCATGCCCATGGTTCCAAGGCCCGCAGTGGGATTACGTTAGACGAGACTGCGAGGTGGGATCTGGAGCAGCGTGGACGCACAGGCACTGACAGCCTGACACCAAATTATGTCAGAAGACAGGCAGCGCTAATTGGGCATGGCCAAGGGCTAACAGAACAGCGCAGGCTCCGTGACAGCTTAAAACAACGCTGAGGAGGCAGCGCACGGCATCAAGGGGATAGGAATGACAGCTGTGCTGTGTCCCATTACGAAGGAAATTCGCACCTCCGGAACGGTTTAACAGTATAAAGGGATACATTTTTAGTGTTTACTTCGGTGTTTGCAAGGAGCATAATTAAAAGAGCAACCTTTTCCTTTTGCATCCTTAGTGCTGCACAAGATGGCTCTTTCAGCTACAAACGTCTTGGGGGGGGGTTAAAGGTTTCCTTTCAACTTGCTCCAATCAGGCTTCGGCCTACACTCTGTTCCTCTGCTCCTCCTGCTGTCCCTGGGCTCTAACACCGCCAGTTCGTGCCTGGAAGTGCTGTGTGCACAGTCAACAGTCGCTCCTCTGTTATTGGGGTTCAGTAACGTCAGCTGATCCCCAGCTGTGTATCCGGCAACGTGTCATGCGACCGCCACGCTGGCACAACTAAAATGTAAGGGGACCTGTCCCCCCCCCCCCAGGCGTTTGTTACTGAAAGAGCCACCATGTGCAGCACTAATACTGCACAAGGGAAAGGTCGCTCTTGAAATTATGCTCCTTGCAAACGCTGAACTACACAGTCATGTAATGTGTCCCCTCACACCGTCCAACCGTCCCGGAGGTGGGACTTTCCTTTGTAATGTGACGCAGCACAGCTGTCATTGCTACCCCCTTGGCACCGTGCGCTGCCTCCTTAGCGTTGTTTGATTCCGTCATGGACCCTGCGCTGTTATGTTATCCCTTGGCCATGCACAGTTTGCGCTGCCCGTCCTCTGACATCATTTGTTGTCGTCATGGCTGCGCCTGTGCGTCCACGCTGCCCGAAATCACACCTCGCAGTGTCGTCTAATGTGATCCCACAGTGGGCCTGGTATCCATGGCCATGCGCAGTGCATATACTAGCCTCTCACTCCCCTTCTTCACGCTTCTTCAGACTAGGCGGCGTCAGCTGATCCCTAATAGCATGCCACGGCCGTGACGCCGCACAGTCTGAAGAAGCAGGAAGGAGGTGAGTGAGAGGCGATGATATGCACTGCGCATGCCCATGGATCCCTGGCCCGCAGTGGGACTACATTAGATGACACTGCAAGGTTGGATCTCGGGCAGCTTGGACGCACAGGCACTGCCAGCCTGACACCTACATGATGTCAGAAGACGGGCACCGCTAACTGTACATGGCCAAGGGATAACATTACAGCGCGGGCTCCGTGACAGAACCAAACAACGTTGAGGAGGTGGCGCCCGGCACCAAGGGGGTTGGAATGACGGCTGTGCTGTGTCACATTACAAAGGAAAGTCCCACTTCCGGGATGGTTTGACGGTGTGAGGGGACACATTATATGAGTGTGTACTTCAGCGTTTGCAAGGAGCATAATTTTCGGAGCCACCATTTTCCATGTGCAGTATTACTGCTGTACAAGATGGCTCTTTCAGCAACAAATGCCTGGGGGGGGGGGTTAAAGGTTCCCTTTCAACTTGCTCCACTGCAGGCTTCGGCCTACACTCTGCTCCTCTTTGATTCCCTGGGTTTCAACACTGTCAGTTGCCACCTGGAAGTGTTGTCTACACAGAAAAAACACTAGGTGATGTGTCAGTGGGGTTCAGCACCGCCAGCTGTTCCCCTGCTGTGTAGTCGGCAACGTGTCCAGCACAAGCCACGCTGGCACAACAGAACAAAAGCTGCCACCAGTGCAGGCTTCGGCCTACACTCTGCTCCTCTCCTCCTCCTGCTGACCCTGGGCTCAAACACCGCTAGTTTTTGCCCGGAAGTGCTAGCTGCACAGAGAAAAACACCAGCCAATGTGTTAGTGGGGTTCAGCAACGCCAGCTGTTCCCCTGCTGTGTAGCCGGCAACGTGACCTGCAAACGCCACGCAGGCACATTAACTGAAATTAAAGGGAACCTGGCCCCACCCCCCCAGGTGTTTCTATGTATAACAGCCACCTAGTACAGCAGTACTGCTGCATTTGCACAAGGTGGCTGACTTTTTCTCCTTGCCCACGTGGAACTGAACACGTACAAAATGTGTCTCATTGAGACCATTCCACTGTCCCTGAGGTGTGACTTTCCTTTCTAATGATACGCAGCACCACCCTTGTTAGCGCTGCCCGTCTTTTGACATCATTGGTTAGCTGGCTGCGCCTGTGCGTCTGCCCTGCTCGAAACAACGCCCCTCGGTGTCTTATTTTTTTGAACAGCGAGGGTGTGATTGATGGGCTTGTGCAGTGCATATGTTTGCCTGTGTTCACTCATCTCCTTCCGCCTTCTTCAGACTGGGTGTCCTCATGGCCGCGGCAGGCGATAAGGGATCAGATGAGGCCGCCCAGTCTGAAGCAGGTGTAAGGACATGTGTGAGCGTCAAACATATTTACTGAACAAGGCCACGAATCCCAGCCACGCAGTGTGATTTTTTGAAAACACACTGTGGGTCTGGGATTCATGTCCATCGCTAACCGTAACGGCCGACATTAAATGAGGTCAGAAGACAGGAAGCGCTCACAGCGCATGGCCAAGGGATCCCAATAGCGCAGACTCCTGTACAGCAAATAACAACGCTCAGGAATCTGCGCACAGCAGCTAGGTGTAAATTTTGACACCTGTGCTGCGTCTCCTTAAAAAGACTAGTAGTCACGCCTCCACTACTGTTTGACAGTATAATGGGCTAAACAGTGTACGTGTTTTATTCAGCGTGTGCAAGGAGCAAAATTAAATAGAGCAACCTTTGACTTGTGCATCATTAATGCTGTTCAAGGTGTGTCTCTTGTACCTTGCAACACCTGAGGGGGGGGTTAAAGGTAACCTTTGAAATTGGTTCAACTAGTCTTCGGCCTACACTCTGCTCCTCTACTCCTCCTGCTGACCCTGGGCTCAAACACCGCTAGTTTCTGCCCGGAACTGCTAGCTGCACAGAGAAAAACACCAGTCAATGTGTTCGTGGGGTTCAGCACCGCCAGCTGTTCCCCTGCTGTGTAGTTGGCATCGTGTCCAGCACAAGCCACGCTGGCACAACCGACCAAAAGCTGCCACCAGTGCAGGCTTCGGCCTACACTCTGCTCCTCTCCTCCTCCTGCTGACCCCGGGCTCAAACACCGCCAGTTTCTGCCCGGACATGATAGCTGCACAGAGAGAAACACCAGTCAATGTGTTCGTGGGGTTCAGCACCGCCAGCTGTTCCCCTGCTGTGTAGTTGGCATCGTGTCCAGCACAAGCCACGCTGGCACAACCGACCAAAAGCTGCCACCAGTGCAGGCTTCGGCCTACACTCTGCTCCTCTCCTCCTCCTGCTGACCCCGGGCTCAAACACCGCCAGTTTCTGCCCGGACATGCTAGCTGCACAGAGAAAAACACCAGCCAATGTGTTAGTGGGGTTCAGCACCGCCAGCTGTTCCCCTGCTGTGTAGCTGGCAACGTGTCCTGCAAACGCCACGCAGGCACATGAACTGAAATTGAAGGGAGCCTGCCCCCCACCCCCCCAGGTGTTTCTATGTATAACAGCCACCTTGTACAGCAGTACTGCTGCATTTGTACAAGGTGGCTGACTTTTTCTCCTTGCACACGTGGAACTCAACAAGTACAAAATGTGTCTCATTACAGACCATTACAATGTCCCTGAGGTGTGACTTTCCTTTTTAATGACACGCAGCACCCCCATTGTTAGCGCTGCCCGTCTCCTGACATCATTGGTTGGCTGGCTGTGCCTGTGCGTCCCCCCTGCCCGACACAACGCCCCCCGTTGTCTCATATATTTTGACTGCGAGGGTGTGATTGATGGGCACGAGCAGTGCATATGTTCCCCTGTCTTCACTCCCCTCCTTCCGCCTTCTTCTGACTGTGCGGCCTCATGGCCGCGGCATGCGATAAGGGATCAGCTGAGGCCGCCCAGTCTGAAGCAGGTGTAAGTTTAAGTAAATAGGGCAGCACACTGCAGCGCCAAAACATGCAAACTTGAAAACACAAAAGTTGAACTGCATTACTGCACTGAAAATATGAAAAATGAGAGCTTTTAGCGCATAAAAATGGCCAATTTTATGTGTACCTCGTAGCCACGATAAGGCATCTCTCTTATACGAGGCCCTACGCTTGACCTACCTCTCTGAGAATAAACGTCTCCATCTGAATGGGTACATGTGAAACCTCTCCTTGGACTCAAATTCTCTCTCACTGTGGAGGGGTATTGGACCTATTATAATTAAAACACCTGAAGCTAGGAGGCGGGGAGTGCACGATCAGAAGGCTAGAGAATACATTTCAAAAAACCTGATCTGCACATCCAAACATAGACACAGTGTGAACAGGTGCTGAACCCAGAGTCGCCAACTCGTATATATTTAAGTAAATAGGGCAGCACACTGCAGCGCCAAAACATGCAAACTTGAAAACACAAAATTTGAACTGCATTACTGCACTGAAAATATGAAAAATGAGAGCTTTTAGCGCATAAAAATGGCCAATTTTATGTGTACCTCGTAGCCACGATAAGGCATCTCTCTTATACGAGGCCCTACGCTTGACCTACCTCTCTGAGAATAAACGTCTCCATCTGAATGGGTACATGTGAAACCTCTCCTTGGACTCAAATTCTCTCTCACTGTGGAGGGGTATTGGACCTATTATAATTAAAACACCTGAAGCTAGGAGGCGGGGAGTGCACGATCAGAAGGCTAGAGAATACATTTCAAAAAACCTGATCTGCACATCCAAACATAGACACAGTGTGAACAGGTGCTGAACCCAGAGTCGCCAACTCGTATATATTTAAGTAAATAGGGCAGCACACTGCAGCGCCAAAACATGCAAACTTGAAAACACAAAATTTGAACTGCATTACTGCACTGAAAATATGAAAAATGAGAGCTTTAAGCGCATAAAAATGGCCAATTTTATGTGTACCTCGTAGCCACGATAAGGCATCTCTCTTATACGAGGCCCTACGCTTGACCTACCTCTCTGAGAATAAACGTCTCCATCTGAATGGGTACATGTGAAACCTCTCCTTGGACTCAAATTCTCTCTCACTGTGGAGGGGTATTGGACCTATTATAATTAAAACACCTGAAGCTTGGAGGCGTGGAGTGCACGATCAGAAGGCTAGAGAATACATTTCAAAAAACCTGATCTGCACATCCAAACATAGACACAGTGTGAACAGGTGCTGAACCCAGAGTCGCCAACTCGTATATATTTAAGTAAATAGGGCAGCACACTGCAGCGCCAAAACATGCAAACTTGAAAACACAAAATTTGAACTGCATTACTGCACTGAAAATATGAAAAATGAGAGCTTTTAGCGCATAAAAATGGCCAATTTTATGTGTACCTCGTAGCCACGATAAGGCATCTCTCTTATACGAGGCCCTACGCTTGACCTACCTCTCTGAGAATAAACGTCTCCATCTGAATGGGTACATGTGAAACCTCTCCTTGGACTCAAATTCTCTCTCACTGTGGAGGGGTATTGGACCTATTATAATTAAAACACCTGAAGCTAGGAGGCGGGGAGTGCACGATCAGAAGGCTAGAGAATACATTTCAAAAAACCTGATCTGCACATCCAAACATAGACACAGTGTGAACAGGTGCTGAACCCAGAGTCGCCAACTCGTATATATTTAAGTAAATAGGGCAGCACACTGCAGCGCCAAAACATGCAAACTTGAAAACACAAAATTTGAACTGCATTACTGCACTGAAAATATGAAAAATGAGAGCTTTTAGCGCATAAAAATGGCCAATTTTATGTGTACCTCGTAGCCACGATAAGGCATCTCTCTTATACGAGGCCCTACGCTTGACCTACCTCTCTGAGAATAAACGTCTCCATCTGAATGGGTACATGTGAAACCTCTCCTTGGACTCAAATTCTCTCTCACTGTGGAGGGGTATTGGACCTATTATAATTAAAACACCTGAAGCTAGGAGGCGGGGAGTGCACGATCAGAAGGCTAGAGAATACATTTCAAAAAACCTGATCTGCACATCCAAACATAGACACAGTGTGAACAGGTGCTGAACCCAGAGTCGCCAACTCGTATATATTTAAGTAAATAGGGCAGCACACTGCAGCGCCAAAACATGCAAACTTGAAAACACAAAATTTGAACTGCATTACTGCACTGAAAATATGAAAAATGAGAGCTTTTAGCGCATAAAAATGGCCAATTTTATGTGTACCTCGTAGCCACGATAAGGCATCTCTCTTATACGAGGCCCTACGCTTGACCTACCTCTCTGAGAATAAACGTCTCCATCTGAATGGGTACATGTGAAACCTCTCCTTGGACTCAAATTCTCTCTCACTGTGGAGGGGTATTGGACCTATTATAATTAAAACACCTGAAGCTAGGAGGCGGGGAGTGCACGATCAGAAGGCTAGAGAATACATTTCAAAAAACCTGATCTGCACATCCAAACATAGACACAGTGTGAACAGGTGCTGAACCCAGAGTCGCCAACTCGTATATATTTAAGTAAATAGGGCAGCACACTGCAGCGCCAAAACATGCAAACTTGAAAACACAAAATTTGAACTGCATTACTGCACTGAAAATATGAAAAATGAGAGCTTTTAGCGCATAAAAATGGCCAATTTTATGTGTACCTCGTAGCCACGATAAGGCATCTCTCTTATACGAGGCCCTACGCTTGACCTACCTCTCTGAGAATAAACGTCTCCATCTGAATGGGTACATGTGAAACCTCTCCTTGGACTCAAATTCTCTCTCACTGTGGAGGGGTATTGGACCTATTATAATTAAAACACCTGAAGCTAGGAGGCGGGGAGTGCACGATCAGAAGGCTAGAGAATACATTTCAAAAAACCTGATCTGCACATCCAAACATAGACACAGTGTGAACAGGTGCTGAACCCAGAGTCGCCAACTCGTATATATTTAAGTAAATAGGGCAGCACACTGCAGCGCCAAAACATGCAAACTTGAAAACACAAAATTTGAACTGCATTACTGCACTGAAAATATGAAAAATGAGAGCTTTTAGCGCATAAAAATGGCCAATTTTATGTGTACCTCGTAGCCACGATAAGGCATCTCTCTTATACGAGGCCCTACGCTTGACCTACCTCTCTGAGAATAAACGTCTCCATCTGAATGGGTACATGTGAAACCTCTCCTTGGACTCAAATTCTCTCTCACTGTGGAGGGGTATTGGACCTATTATAATTAAAACACCTGAAGCTAGGAGGCGGGGAGTGCACGATCAGAAGGCTAGAGAATACATTTAAAAAAACTGTATTCTCTAGCCTTCTGATCGTGCACTCCCCGCCTCCTAGCTTCAGGTGTTTTAATTATAATAGGTCCAATACCCCTCCACAGTGAGAGAGAATTTGAGTCCAAGGAGAGGTTTCACATGTACCCATTCAGATGGAGACGTTTATTCTCAGAGAGGTAGGTCAAGCGTAGGGCCTCGTATAAGAGAGATGCCTTATCGTGGCTACGAGGTACACATAAAATTGGCCATTTTTATGCGCTAAAAGCTCTCATTTTTCATATTTTTAGTGCAGTAATGCAGTTCAAATTTTGTGTTTTCAAGTTTGCATGTTTTGGCGCTGCAGTGTGCTGCCCTATTTACTTAAATATATACGAGTTGGCGACTCTGGGTTCAGCACCTGTTCACACTGTGTCTATGTTTGGATGTGCAGATCAGGTTTTTTGAAATGTATTCTCTAGCCTTCTGATCGTGCACTCCCCGCCTCCTAGCTTCAGGTGTTTTAATTATAATAGGTCCAATACCCCTCCACAGTGAGAGAGAATTTGAGTCCAAGGAGAGGTTTCACATGTACCCATTCAGATGGAGACGTTTATTCTCAGAGAGGTATGTCAAGCGTAGGGCCTCGTATAAGAGAGATGCCTTATCGTGGCTACGAGGTACACATAAAATTGGCCATTTTTATGCGCTAAAAGCTCTCATTTTTCATATTTTCAGTGCAGTAATGCAGTTCAAATTTTGTGTTTTCAAGTTTGCATGTTTTGGCGCTGCAGTGTGCTGCCCTATTTACTTAAATATATACGAGTTGGCGACTCTGGGTTCAGCACCTGTTCACACTGTGTCTATTTTTGGATGTGCAGATCAGGTTTTTTGAAATGTATTCTCTAGCCTACTGATCGTGCACTCCCCGCCTCCTAGCTTCAGGTGTTTTAATTATAATAGGTCCAATACCCCTCCACAGTGAGAGAGAATTTGAGTCCAAGGAGAGGTTTCACATGTACCCATTCAGATGGAGACGTTTATTCTCAGAGAGGTAGGTCAAGCGTAGGGCCTCGTATAAGAGAGATGCCTTATCGTGGCTACGAGGTACACATAAAATTGGCCATTTTTATGCGCTAAAAGCTCTCATTTTTCATATTTTCAGTGCAGTAATGCAGTTCAAATTTTGTGTTTTCAAGTTTGCATGTTTTGGCGCTGCAGTGTGCTGCCCTATTTACTTAAATATATACGAGTTGGCGACTCTGGGTTCAGCACCTGTTCACACTGTGTCTATGTTTGGATGTGCAGATCAGGTTTTTTGAAATGTATTCTCTAGCCTTCTGATCGTGCACTCCCCGCCTCCTAGCTTCAGGTGTTTTAATTATAATAGGTCCAATACCCCTCCACAGTGAGAGAGAATTTGAGTCCAAGGAGAGGTTTCACATGTACCCATTCAGATGGAGACGTTTATTCTCAGAGAGGTAGGTCAAGCGTAGGGCCTCGTATAAGAGAGATGCCTTATCGTGGCTACGAGGTACACATAAAATTGGCCATTTTTATGCGCTAAAAGCTCTCATTTTTCATATTTTCAGTGCAGTAATGCAGTTCAAATTTTGTGTTTTCAAGTTTGCATGTTTTGGCGCTGCAGTGTGCTGCCCTATTTACTTAAATATATACGAGTTGGCGACTCTGGGTTCAGCACCTGTTCACACTGTGTCTATGTTTGGATGTGCAGATCAGGTTTTTTGAAATGTATTCTCTAGCCTTCTGATCGTGCACTCCCCGCCTCCTAGCTTCAGGTGTTTTAATTATAATAGGTCCAATACCCCTCCACAGTGAGAGAGAATTTGAGTCCAAGGAGAGGTTTCACATGTACCCATTCAGATGGAGACGTTTATTCTCAGAGAGGTAGGTCAAGCGTAGGGCCTCGTATAAGAGAGATGCCTTATCGTGGCTACGAGGTACACATAAAATTGGCCATTTTTATGCGCTAAAAGCTCTCATTTTTCATATTTTCAGTGCAGTAATGCAGTTCAAATTTTGTGTTTTCAAGTTTGCATGTTTTGGCGCTGCAGTGTGCTGCCCTATTTACTTAAATATATACGAGTTGGCGACTCTGGGTTCAGCACCTGTTCACACTGTGTCTATGTTTGGATGTGCAGATCAGGTTTTTTGAAATGTATTCTCTAGCCTTCTGATCGTGCACTCCCCGCCTCCTAGCTTCAGGTGTTTTAATTATAATAGGTCCAATACCCCTCCACAGTGAGAGAGAATTTGAGTCCAAGGAGAGGTTTCACATGTACCCATTCAGATGGAGACGTTTATTCTCAGAGAGGTAGGTCAAGCGTAGGGCCTCGTATAAGAGAGATGCCTTATCGTGGCTACGAGGTACACATAAAATTGGCCATTTTTATGCGCTAAAAGCTCTCATTTTTCATATTTTCAGTGCAGTAATGCAGTTCAAATTTTGTGTTTTCAAGTTTGCATGTTTTGGCGCTGCAGTGTGCTGCCCTATTTACTTAAATATATACGAGTTGGCGACTCTGGGTTCAGCACCTGTTCACACTGTGTCTATGTTTGGATGTGCAGATCAGGTTTTTTGAAATGTATTCTCTAGCCTTCTGATCGTGCACTCCCCGCCTCCTAGCTTCAGGTGTTTTAATTATAATAGGTCCAATACCCCTCCACAGTGAGAGAGAATTTGAGTCCAAGGAGAGGTTTCACATGTACCCATTCAGATGGAGACGTTTATTCTCAGAGAGGTAGGTCAAGCGTAGGGCCTCGTATAAGAGAGATGCCTTATCGTGGCTACGAGGTACACATAAAATTGGCCATTTTTATGCGCTAAAAGCTCTCATTTTTCATATTTTCAGTGCAGTAATGCAGTTCAAATTTTGTGTTTTCAAGTTTGCATGTTTTGGCGCTGCAGTGTGCTGCCCTATTTACTTAAATATATACGAGTTGGCGACTCTGGGTTCAGCACCTGTTCACACTGTGTCTATGTTTGGATGTGCAGATCAGGTTTTTTGAAATGTATTCTCTAGCCTTCTGATCGTGCACTCCCCGCCTCCTAGCTTCAGGTGTTTTAATTACCGTATATACTCGAGTATAAGCCGACCCGAGTATAAGCCGACCCCCCTAATTTTGCCACAAAAAACTGGGAAAACTTATTGACTCGAGTATAAGCCTAGGGTGGAAATGCAGCATTTACCGGTGAATTTCAAAAATAAAAATAGATCATTATTTCCCCATAGCTGTGCCATATAGTGCTCTGCACCGTTCATATTTCCCCATAGGTGTGAACCATATAGTGCTCTGCACCGTTCATTGTGCCCCCTAGCTGTGCCATATACGGTGCTCTGCACCGTTCATTGTGCCCCCTAGCTGTGCCATATACGGTGCTCTGCACCGTTCATTGTGCCCCATAGATGTGCCATATACGGTGCTCTGCACCGTTCACTGTGCCCCATAGCTGTGCTGTGCCATATACGGTGCTCTGCACCGTTCACTGTGCCCCATAGCTGTGCTGTGCCATATACGGTGCTCTGCACCGTTCACTGTGCCCCATAGCTGTGCTGTGCCATATACGGTGCTCTGCACCGTTCATTGTGCCCCATACATAGCTGTGCTGTGCCATATACGGTGCTCTGCACCGTTCACTGTGCCCCATAGCTGTGCTGTGCCATATACGGTGCTCTGCACCGTTCACTGTGCCCCATAGCTGTGCTGTGCCATATACGGTGCTCTGCACCGTTCATTGTGCCCCATAGCTGTGCTGTGCCATATACGGTGCTCTGCACCGTTCACTGTGCCCCATAGCTGTGCTGTGCCATATACGGTGCTCTGCACCGTTCACTGTGCCCCATAGCTGTGCTGTGCCATATACGGTGCTCTGCACCGTTCACTGTGCCCCATAGCTGTGCTGTGCCATATACGGTGCTCTGCACCGTTCACTGTGCCCCATAGCTGTGCTGTGCCATATACGGTGCTCTGCACCGTTCACTGTGCCCCATAGCTGTGCTGTGCCATATACGGTGCTCTGCACCGTTCACTGTGCCCCATAGCTGTGCTGTGCCATATACGGTGCTCTGCACCGTTCATTGTGCCCCATACATAGCTGTGCTGTGCCATATACGGTGCTCTGCACCGTTCACTGTGCCCCATAGCTGTGCTGTGCCATATACGGTGCTCTGCACCGTTCACTGTGCCCCATAGCTGTGCTGTGCCATATACGGTGCTCTGCACCGTTCATTGTGCCCCATAGATGTTTCACATAAATTTGTGCCGCCGCTGCCGCAATAAAGAAAAAAAAACACATACTCACCTCCCTTGATTGCAGCTCCCGGCGTCTCGTTCCGGCGCCTCCATCTTCCCGGCGTCTCTGCTCTGACTGATCAGGCAGAGGGCGCCACGCACACTATATGCGTCATCGCGCCCTCTGCCTGATCAGTCAGAGAGCAGAGACGCCGGGAAGATGGAGGCGCCGGCCGGGAAGATGGATCGGCGCCCGGCGGCTGGAACGAGGACAGGTGAATATGCTATACTTACCTAGTCCTGGCGATCCTCGCGCTGTCCCCTCCTGTCTTCGGTGCCGCAGCTTCTTTCTCTATCAGCGGTCACCGGCAGCGCTGATTAGAGAAATGAATAAGCGGCTCCGCCCCTATGGGAGGTGGAGCCGCTTATTCATTTCTGTAATGAGCGGTCCCACGTGACCGCTGAAGAGAGGAAGAAGCTGCAGCGCCGAAGCCCGTGGGACGGCAGGGACAGCGCGAGGATCGCTGGGACTAGGTAAGTATGACTCAGCGCCCTCAGCCCCTCACCTGCCGACCCCACCGCTACCGTGACTCGAGTATAAGCCGAGGGGGGCACTTTCAGCCCAAAAATTTGGGCTGAAAATCTCGGCTTATACTCGAGTATATACGGTATAATAGGTCCAATACCCCTCCACAGTGAGAGAGAATTTGAGTCCAAGGAGAGGTTTCACATGTACCCATTCAGATGGAGACGTTTATTCTCAGAGAGGTATGTCAAGCGTAGGGCCTCGTATAAGAGAGATGCCTTATCGTGGCTACGAGGTACACATAAAATTGGCCATTTTTATGCGCTAAAAGCTCTCATTTTTCATATTTTCAGTGCAGTAATGCAGTTCAAATTTTGTGTTTTCAAGTTTGCATGTTTTGGCGCTGCAGTGTGCTGCCCTATTTACTTAAATATATACGAGTTGGCGACTCTGGGTTCAGCACCTGTTCACACTGTGTCTATGTTTGGATGTGCAGATCAGGTTTTTTGAAATGTATTCTCTAGCCTTCTGATCGTGCACTCCCCGCCTCCTAGCTTCAGGTGTTTTAATTATAATAGGTCCAATACCCCTCCACAGTGAGAGAGAATTTGAGTCCAAGGAGAGGTTTCACATGTACCCATTCAGATGGAGACGTTTATTCTCAGAGAGGTAGGTCAAGCGTAGGGCCTCGTATAAGAGAGATGCCTTATCGTGGCTACGAGGTACACATAAAATTGGCCATTTTTATGCGCTAAAAGCTCTCATTTTTCATATTTTCAGTGGAGTAATGCAGTTCAAATTTTGTGTTTTCAAGTTTGCATGTTTTGGCGCTGCAGTGTGCTGCCCTATTTACTTAAATATATACGAGTTGGCGACTCTGGGTTCAGCACCTGTTCACACTGTGTCTATGTTTGGATGTGCAGATCAGGTTTTTTGAAATGTATTCTCTAGCCTTCTGATCGTGCACTCCCCGCCTCCTAGCTTCAGGTGTTTTAATTATAATAGGTCCAATACCCCTCCACAGTGAGAGAGAATTTGAGTCCAAGGAGAGGTTTCACATGTACCCATTCAGATGGAGACGTTTATTCTCAGAGAGGTAGGTCAAGCGTAGGGCCTCGTATAAGAGAGATGCCTTATCGTGGCTACGAGGTACACATAAAATTGGCCATTTTTATGCGCTAAAAGCTCTCATTTTTCATATTTTCAGTGCAGTAATGCAGTTCAAATTTTGTGTTTTCAAGTTTGCATGTTTTGGCGCTGCAGTGTGCTGCCCTATTTACTTAAATATATACGAGTTGGCGACTCTGGGTTCAGCACCTGTTCACACTGTGTCTATGTTTGGATGTGCAGATCAGGTTTTTTGAAATGTATTCTCTAGCCTTCTGATCGTGCACTCCCCGCCTCCTAGCTTCAGGTGTTTTAATTATAATAGGTCCAATACCCCTCCACAGTGAGAGAGAATTTGAGTCCAAGGAGAGGTTTCACATGTACCCATTCAGATGGAGACGTTTATTCTCAGAGAGGTAGGTCAAGCGTAGGGCCTCGTATAAGAGAGATGCCTTATCGTGGCTACGAGGTACACATAAAATTGGCCATTTTTATGCGCTAAAAGCTCTCATTTTTCATATTTTCAGTGCAGTAATGCAGTTCAAATTTTGTGTTTTCAAGTTTGCATGTTTTGGCGCTGCAGTGTGCTGCCCTATTTACTTAAATATATACGAGTTGGCGACTCTGGGTTCAGCACCTGTTCACACTGTGTCTATGTTTGGATGTGCAGATCAGGTTTTTTGAAATGTATTCTCTAGCCTTCTGATCGTGCACTCCCCGCCTCCTAGCTTCAGGTGTTTTAATTATAATAGGTCCAATACCCCTCCACAGTGAGAGAGAATTTGAGTCCAAGGAGAGGTTTCACATGTACCCATTCAGATGGAGACGTTTATTCTCAGAGAGGTAGGTCAAGCGTAGGGCCTCGTATAAGAGAGATGCCTTATCGTGGCTACGAGGTACACATAAAATTGGCCATTTTTATGCGCTAAAAGCTCTCATTTTTCATATTTTCAGTGCAGTAATACAGTTCAAATTTTGTGTTTTCAAGTTTGCATGTTTTGGCGCTGCAGTGTGCTGCCCTATTTACTTAAATATATACGAGTTGGCGACTCTGGGTTCAGCACCTGTTCACACTGTGTCTATGTTTGGATGTGCAGATCAGGTTTTTTGAAATGTATTCTCTAGCCTTCTGATCGTGCACTCCCCGCCTCCTAGCTTCAGGTGTTTTAATTATAATAGGTCCAATACCCCTCCACAGTGAGAGAGAATTTGAGTCCAAGGAGAGGTTTCACATGTACCCATTCAGATGGAGACGTTTATTCTCAGAGAGGTAGGTCAAGCGTAGGGCCTCGTATAAGAGAGATGCCTTATCGTGGCTACGAGGTACACATAAAATTGGCCATTTTTATGCGCTAAAAGCTCTCATTTTTCATATTTTCAGTGCAGTAATGCAGTTCAAATTTTGTGTTTTCAAGTTTGCATGTTTTGGCGCTGCAGTGTGCTGCCCTATTTACTTAAATATATACGAGTTGGCGACTCTGGGTTCAGCACCTGTTCACACTGTGTCTATGTTTGGATGTGCAGATCAGGTTTTTTGAAATGTATTCTCTAGCCTTCTGATCGTGCACTCCCCGCCTCCTAGCTTCAGGTGTTTTAATTATAATAGGTCCAATACCCCTCCACAGTGAGAGAGAATTTGAGTCCAAGGAGAGGTTTCACATGTACCCATTCAGATGGAGACGTTTATTCTCAGAGAGGTAGGTCAAGCGTAGGGCCTCGTATAAGAGAGATGCCTTATCGTGGCTACGAGGTACACATAAAATTGGCCATTTTTATGCGCTAAAAGCTCTCATTTTTCATATTTTCAGTGCAGTAATGCAGTTCAAATTTTGTGTTTTCAAGTTTGCATGTTTTGGCGCTGCAGTGTGCTGCCCTATTTACTTAAATATATACGAGTTGGCGACTCTGGGTTCAGCACCTGTTCACACTGTGTCTATGTTTGGATGTGCAGATCAGGTTTTTTGAAATGTATTCTCTAGCCTTCTGATCGTGCACTCCCCGCCTCCTAGCTTCAGGTGTTTTAATTATAATAGGTCCAATACCCCTCCACAGTGAGAGAGAATTTGAGTCCAAGGAGAGGTTTCACATGTACCCATTCAGATGGAGACGTTTATTCTCAGAGAGGTAGGTCAAGCGTAGGGCCTCGTATAAGAGAGATGCCTTATCGTGGCTACGAGGTACACATAAAATTGGCCATTTTTATGCGCTAAAAGCTCTCATTTTTCATATTTTCAGTGCAGTAATGCAGTTCAAATTTTGTGTTTTCAAGTTTGCATGTTTTGGCGCTGCAGTGTGCTGCCCTATTTACTTAAATATATACGAGTTGGCGACTCTGGGTTCAGCACCTGTTCACACTGTGTCTATGTTTGGATGTGCAGATCAGGTTTTTTGAAATGTATTCTCTAGCCTTCTGATCGTGCACTCCCCGCCTCCTAGCTTCAGGTGTTTTAATTATAATAGGTCCAATACCCCTCCACAGTGAGAGAGAATTTGAGTCCAAGGAGAGGTTTCACATGTACCCATTCAGATGGAGACGTTTATTCTCAGAGAGGTAGGTCAAGCGTAGGGCCTCGTATAAGAGAGATGCCTTATCGTGGCTACGAGGTACACATAAAATTGGCCATTTTTATGCGCTAAAAGCTCTCATTTTTCATATTTTCAGTGCAGTAATGCAGTTCAAATTTTGTGTTTTCAAGTTTGCATGTTTTGGCGCTGCAGTGTGCTGCCCTATTTACTTAAATATATACGAGTTGGCGACTCTGGGTTCAGCACCTGTTCACACTGTGTCTATGTTTGGATGTGCAGATCAGGTTTTTTGAAATGAAGCAGGTGTAAGGACATGTGTGAGCGGCGAACATATTTACTGCACAAGGCCACGAATCCCAGCACCGCAGTGTGACTTTAGGAAAAGCCACTGTGGGTCTGGGATTTATGGCCATCGTTAACCGCACCGGCCAACATGAAATGAGGTCATGAGACGGCCTGCACTAACAGGGTATTGCCAAGGGATAACACAAGAGCGCAGTTTCCTGTACTGCAAATAACAACGGTAAGGAATCTGCGCACAGCACCTAGGTGTAAATTTGTACACCTGTGCTGCGTCTCCTTAAAAAGACTAGTAGTCACGCCTCCACTACTGTTTACAGTATAATGGAATAAATAGTGTACGTGTTTAATTCAGCATGTGCAAGGAGCAAAATTAAAAAGAGCAACCTTTGACTTGTGCATCATTAATGCTGTTCAAGGTGTGGCTCTTGTACCTTGCAACACCTGAGGGGGGGTTAAAGGTAACCTTTGAAATTGGTTCAACTAGGTTTCGGCCTACACTCTGCTCCTCTACTCCTCCTGCTGACCCTGGGCTCAAACACCGCTAATTTTTGCCCGGAACTGCTAGCTGCACAGAGAAAAACACCAGTCAATGTGTTAGTGGGGTTCAGCAACGCCAGCTGTTCCCCTGCTGTGTAGTCGGCAACGTGTCCAGCACAAGCCACGCTGGCACAACAGAACAAAAGCTGCCACCAGTGCAGGCTTCGGCCTACACTTTGCTCCTCTCCTCCTCCTGCTGACCCTGGGCTCAAACAACGCCAGTTTCTGCCCGGACATGCTAGCTGCACAGAGAAAAACACCAGCCAATGTGTTAGTGGGGTTCAGCACCGCCAGCTGTTCCCCTGCTGTGTAGTCGGCATCGTGTCCAGCACAAGCCACGCTGGCACAACTGACCAAAAGCTGCCACCAGTGCAGGCTTCGGCCTACACTTTGCTCCTCTCCTCCCCCTGCTGACCCTGGGCTCAAACAACGCCAGTTTCTGCCCGGACATGCTAGCTGCACAGAGAAAAACACCAGCCAATGTGTTAGTGGGGTTCAGCACCGCCAGCTGTTCCCCTGCTGTGTAGCCGGCAACGTGACCTGCAAACGCCACGCAGGCACATGAACTGAAATTGAAGGGAGCCTGCCCCCCACCCCCCCAGGTGTTTCTATGTATAACAGCCACCTTGTACAGCAGTACTGCTGCATTTGTACAAGGTGGCTGACTTTTTCTCCTTGCACACGTGGAACTCAACAAGTACAAAATGTGTCTCATTACAGACCATTACAATGTCCCTGAGGTGTGACTTTCCTTTTTAATGACACACAGCACCCCCATTGTTAGCGCTGCCCGTCTCCTGACATCATTGGTTGGCTGGCTGTGCCTGTGCGTCCCCCCTGCCCGACACAACGCCCCCCGTTGTCTCATATATTTTGACTGCGAGGGTGTGATTGATGGGCACGAGCAGTGCATATGTTCCCCTGTCTTCACTCCCCTCCTTCCGCCTTCTTCTGACTGTGCGGCCTCATGGCCGCGGCATGCGATAAGGGATCAGCTGAGGCCGCCCAGTCTGAAGCAGGTGTAAGGACATGTGTGAGAGGCGAACATATTTACTGCACAAGGCCACGAATCCCAGCACCGCAGTGTGACTTTAGGAAAAGCCACTGTGGGTCTGGGATTTATGGCCATCGTTAACCGCATCGGCCAACATGAAATGAGGTCATGAGACGGCCTGCACTAACAGGGTATTGCCAAGGGATAACACAAGAGCGCAGTTTCCTGTACTGCAAATAACAACGGTAAGGAATCTGCGCACAGCACCTAGGTGTAAATTTGTACACCTGTGCTGCGTCTCCTTAAAAAGACTAGTAGTAACGCCTCCACTACTGTTTTACAGTATAATGGGCTAAATAGTGTACGTGTTTAATTCAGCGTGTGCAAGGAGCAAAATTAAATAGAGCAACCTTTGACTTGTGCATCATTAATGCTGTTCAAGGTGTGGCTCTTGTACCTTGCAACACCTGAGGGGGGGGTTAAAGGTAACCTTTGAAATTGGTTCAACTAGGCTTCGGCCTACACTCTGCTCCTCTACTCCTCCTGCTGACCCTGGGCTCAAACACCGCTAGTTTTTGCCCGGAACTGCTAGCTGCACAGAGAAAAACACCAGTCAATGTGTTAGTGGGGTTCAGCAACGCCAGCTGTTCCCCTGCTGTGTAGCCTTCCCCCCACCCCCCCAGGTGTTTCTATGTATAACAGCCACCTTGTACGCAGCACCCCCATTGTTAGCGCTGCCCATCTCCTGACATCATTGGTTGGCTGGCTGTGCCTGTGCGTCCCCCTTGCCCGACACAACGCCCCCCGTTGTCTCATATATTTTGACTGCGAGGGTGTGATTGATGGGCACGAGCAGTGCATATGTTCCACTGTCTTCACTCCCCTCCTTCCGCCTTCTTCAGACTGTGCAGCCTCATGGCCGCGGCATGCGAGAAGGGATCAGCAGAGGCCGCCCAGTCTGAAGCAGGTGTAAGGACGTGTGTGAGCGGCCAAAATATTTACTGCTCAAGGCCACGAATCACAGCACCGCAGTGTGACTTTATGAAAAGGCACTGTGGGTCTGGGATTTATGGCCATCGTTAACCGCACCGGCCAACATGAAATGAGGTCATAAGACGGGCAGCTCTAACAGGGCATTGCCAAGGGATAACACAAGAGCGCAGACTCCTGTACAGCAAATAACAACGCTCTTGAAGCTGCGCCAAGCACCAAGGCGTTATTTGGGACACCTGTGCTGCGTCTCCTTAAAAAGCCAAGTCACGCATCCACTACAGTTTGACTGTAGAATGGGCTAAATTGTGTACGTCTTTCATTCAGCGTGTGCAAGTAGACAAATTAATAGAGCAACCTTTCACTTGTGCAGCATTAATACTGCACAAGGTGTGTCTCTTGTACTTTGTAACACCTGAGGGGGGGTTAAAGGTTTCCTTTGAAATTGGTTCAAATAGGCTTCGGCCTACACTCTGCTCCTCTCCTCCTCCTCCTGCTTCAACACGGGCTCTAACATCGCTAGTTTTTTGACCGCAAGTGCTAGCTGCACAGAGAAAAACATACGCCATTGTGTTAGTGGGGTTCAGCAACGCCAGCTGTTCCCCCACTGTGTAGCCGGCAAAGTGTCCTGCAAACGCAACGCAGACACAAAGCTGCCAGCTGGTTCTCGGCAGTGTTCTTGTCACAGGTACTCCCTCGTGCCAAGCCTGGTTTCAGCACCGTCAGCTGTTTCCGGGTTGTGTCAAGCTCACTGAGACGCCTATGCTTGCCCCGTCGTGGTGCGGTCGGGTTAGCCAACTCCAGGGTGCCTCCAGTTTAGGAGCTTCCTATGTGGGCTGCGTGAACTGGTAGTCAAGGCTGGTTCTGTAGTGTCAGTAGGCCCAGCTCCCCCTGTAGGACTGTTGGGGTTCGGTAACTGCGGCTGCCTCGCGGCCTAGCTGTTCTCTCCTCTCCTGTGGGCCTTGGGGTCCACCACCTGGTTCCAGCACCGTCAGCTGGTTCCGGGCCGAGCCTTTGGCTTAGGTGCCTCCTCCTGGGTATCCGAGTTCCGCCAACGTCAGGCGGTCCTTGGTAGTGCTTTTAAGCGCGGGCACCTACAGCTTAGTAACCGTGTTCCAGCACCGTCAGCTGGTCCTCGGTCGTGCCATTGGCTCTTGCACACTGGGGCAACGCATCTGGGTTCCAGCACCGCCAGCTGGTTCTCGGCAGTGTTTTTGTCACAGGTACTCCCTCGTGCCAAACCTGGTTTCAGCACCGTCAGCTGTTTCCGGGGTGTGTCAAACTCGCTGAGACGCCTATGTTTGCCCCGTCGTGCTGCAGTCGGGTTAGCCAACTCCAGGGTGCCTCCAGTTTAGGAGCTTCCTATGTGGGCTGCGTGAACTGGTAGTCAAGGCTGGTTCTGTAGTGCCAGTAGGCCCAGCTCCCCCTGTAGGACTGTTTGGGTTCGGTAACTGCGGCTGCCTCGCGGCCTAGCTGTTCTCTCCTCTCCTGTGGGCCTTGGGGTCCACCACCTGGTTCCAGCACCGTCAGCTGGTTCCGGGCCGAGCCTTTGGCTTAGGTGCCTCCTCCTGGGTATCCGAGTTCCGCCAACGTCAGGCGGTCCTTGGTAGTGCTTTTAAGCGCGGGCACCTACAGCTTAGTAACTGTGTTCCAGCACCGTCAGCTGGTCCTCGGTCGTGCCATTGGCTCTTGCACACTGGGGCAACGCATCTGGGTTCCAGCACCGCCAGCTGGTTCTCGGCAGTGTTTTTGTCACAGGTACTCCCTCGTGCCAAACCTGGTTTCAGCACCGTCAGCTGTTTCCGGGGTGTGTCAAACTCGCTGAGACGCCTATGCTTGCCCCGTCGTGTTGCAGTCGGGTTAGCCAACTCCAGGGTGCCTCCAGTTTAGGAGCTTCCTATGTGGGCTGCGTGAAGTGGTAGTCAAGGCTGGTTCTGTAGTGCCAGTAGGCCCAGCTCCCCCTGTAGGACTGTTGGGGTTCGGTAACTGCGGCTGCCTTGCGGCCTAGCTGTTCTCTCCTCTCCTGTGGGCCTTCGGGTCCACCACCTGGTTCCAGCACCGTCAGCTGGTTCTCGGCAGTGTCTTTTGCTCTTGTACCTTCTGCTCCCCATCCTGGTTCCAGTACCGTCAGCTGGTTCCGGGCAGAGCCTTTGGCTTAGGTGACTCCTTCTGGGTATCCAAGTTCCACCAACGTCAGGTGGTCCTTGGTAGTGCTTTCAGGCACGGGTACCTCCTGCTTAGTAACCGGGTTCCAGTAACGTCAGCTGGTCCTCGGTAGTTCCATTGGCTCTTGGACCTTCGGCTACCCATCCGGGTTCCAGTACCGTCAGCTGGTTCTCGGCAGTGTCTTTTGGTCTTGTACCTTCTGCTCCCCATCCTGGTTCCAGTAACGTCAGCTGGTTCCGGGCAGAGCCTTTGGCTTAGGTGCCTCCTTCTGGGTATCCGAGTTCCGCCAACGCCAGGCGGTCCTTGGTAGTGCTTTTTAGCACGGGTACCTCCTGCTTAGTAACCGGGTTCCAGTAACGTCAGCTGGTCCTCGGTAGTTCCATAGGCTCTTGAACCTTCGGGTAGCCATCCGAGTTCCAGTTCCATCAGCTGGTTCTTGGCATTTTCTCAGCCTTCTTGTACCTTCTGCTACATTTCCAAGTTTAAGACCCTAAAGTCGACGACCCGGAAGACCACCCCGATGACGACGACCCGGAAGACCACCCCGATGACGACGACAACGACCCGGAAGACCACCCCGATGACGACGGCGGAGACGACGACGGCGGAGATGACGACACTGGAGACGACGACCCTGGAGACAACGACATGGAAGACCGAGAAGCAGAAGAACAAGAGGCTGCAGAACAAAGAGCAGAAGAACATTAAGCATAAGACTTAATATCAGAGCAAAAGATATTATCTAAATTATATGCAGAAGAAGACTAAGCAGTGTATGGGGGTGAGTCCGTTCCTCCTCGTGGTGCCCCTGGATAAAGCCTGATGCTGCAGGCCAAACTGAACGCGGACAAATGTAACTTTTGTGACTGGCAGAACGGAAGGTGTAATCTTCCAACTTTTATAGATAACAACTACGGGAATGCCTGTCACAAATGAGAATATGATGAAGAAGTAGAATAGGAAGAATAATAACAGTGGAATAAAAAGAATATGTAGAATAGGATGAATAATAATAGTTGAATAAAATGAATATGAAGAATGTAATAAAAAAAAAAATAGGTAGAAGATGAAGAAGAAGATGAATAAGGTGAAGAAGAAGTTGATGTCAAAGATGCTGATGATGATGAAGATGAAAGTGTGGGAAAAGTAAAAAAAAAAAAGAAAAAAAAAGAAGGGTAAGGGCGTGGAATAGTGAAACATCAATATCTGACAAAATAAAAAAAAATTTACATACTCAATATCTTTTTCACTCCGAACGTCTTAAAAAAAAACAAAAACATGCTATTCTATTTGATTGGGCTAAACCTCATTGCCTTTAATGTCTCCGCCACCTCCCACAATACATCCTACATTATTCTTAGTTGTTTTCCTTGATGTAGAATGAACCTACAAGGAAAGAAAGGGTTTATTTTAATTCCGATATTTTGGTCCCATTGACTTGCATTGGGATCGGGTATCGGTATCGGCGATATCCGATATTTTTTGAATATCGGCCGATCCCAACCGATACTGATACTTTCCGATATCGGAAGGTATCGCTCAACACTAGTGGGGGCAAAACATCCTGGGGGCCAAATGCTGGGGACGAAATGTGCGGGGGCGAAATGTACCCGGGGCAAACTGCTGGGGGCAAACTTCTGGGTGCGAAATGTGCGCGGGTGAAATGTGCGGGAGCGAAACATCCTGGGGCCAAATGCTGGGGACGAAATGTGCGGGGGTGAAATGTACCCAGGGGCAAACTGCTGGGGGCGAATTGCTGGGGGCGAACTGCTGGGGGCTAAACGTCCTATAACCGTATAGTCCAAAGGGTATGCAACCAAATATTAAGTTGAAAGTGAAATCAATTTTGCACTTACAATTTTGAGGGTTTGTTATGAAATTGTATCCAATTTGCCTTTTTTTCAGTTTTTTATGTTGTTCCAAATGCACAAACAAAATAAACATGAGAATAGCAAAACATGTAATTGCACTCATTTTCAGAGAGAAATACTTCATTTTCTGGAACAATTTCAAGGGTGCCAACACTTTTGGCCATGACTGTATATCTTAATATTTACGACATTACCAGCCAGCTGCGCTTGTCAGTGCAGCTCAGTTTGTCTGTATATAAATATATATACAGTGGGGCAAAAAAGTATTTAGTCAGTCAGCAATAGTGCAAGTTCCACCACTTAAAAAGATGAGAGGCGTCTGTAATTTACATCATAGGTAGACGTCAACTATGGGAGACAAACTGAGAAAAAAAAAATCCAGAAAATCACATTGTCTGTTTTTTTAACATTTTATTTGCATATTATGGTGTAAAATAAGTATTTGGTCAAAAACAAACAATCAAGATTTCTGGCTCTCACAGACCTGTAACTTCTTCTTTAAGAGTCTCCTCTTTCCTCCACTCATTACCTGTAGTAATGGCACCTGTTTAAACTTGTTATCAATATAAAAAGACACCTGTGCACACCCTCAAACAGTCTGACTCCAAACTCCACTATGGTGAAGACCAAAGAGCTGTCAAAGGACACCAGAAACAAAATTGTAGCCCTGCACCAGGCTGGGAAGACTGAATCTGCAATAGCCAACCAGCTTGGAGTGAAGAAATCAACAGTGGGAGCAATAATTAGAAAATGGAAGACATACAAGACCACTGATAATCTCCCTCGATCTGGGGCTCCACGCAAAATCCCACCCCGTGGGGTCAGAATGATCACAAGAACGGTGACCAAAAATCCCAAAACCACGCGGGGGGAACTAGTGAATGAACTGCAGAGAGCTGGGACCAATGTAACAAGGCCTACCATAAGTAACACACTACGCCACCATGGACTCAGATCCTGCAGTGCCAGACGTGTCCCACTGCTTAAGCCAGTACATGTCCGGGCCCGTCTGAAGTTTGCTAGAGAGCATTTGGATGATCCAGAGGAGTTTTGGGAGAATGTCCTATGGTCTGATGAAACCAAACTGGAACTGTTTGGTAGAAACACAACTTGTCGTGTTTGGAGGAAAAAGAATACTGAGTTGCATCCATCAAACACCATACCTACTGTAAAGCATGGTGGTGGAAACATCATGCTTTGGGGCTGTTTTTCTGCAAAGGGGCCAGGACGACTGATCCGGGTACATGAAAGAATGAATGGGGCCATGTATCGTGAGATTTTGAGTGCAAACCTCCTTCCATCAGCAAGGGCATTGAAGATGAAACGTGGCTGGGTCTTTCAACATAACAATGATCCAAAGCACACCGCCAGGGCAACGAAGGAGTGGCTTCGTAAGAAGCATTTCAAGATCCTGGAGTGGCCTAGCCAGTCTCCAGATCTCAACCCTATAGAAAACCTTTGGAGGGAGTTGAAAGTCCGTGTTGCCAAGCGAAAAGCCAAAAACATCACTGCTCTAGAGGAGATCTGCATGGAGGAATGGGCCAACATACCAACAACAGTGTGTGGCAACCTTGTGAAGACTTACAGAAAACGTTTGACCTCTGTCATTGCCAACAAAGGATATATTACAAAGTATTGAGATGAAATTTTGTTTCTGACCAAATACTTATTTTACACCATAATATGCAAATAAAATGTTAAAAAAACAGACAATGTGATTTTCTGGATTTTTTTTTCTCAGTTTGTCTCCCATAGTTGAGGTCTACCTATGATGTAAATTACAGACGCCTCTCATCTTTTTAAGTGGTGGAACTTGCACTATTGCTGACTGACTAAATACTTTTTTGCCCCACTGTATATATATAGATAAAGAAGAACACAGCAGCACAGGCCATGTAGGCCATGTAAAAACACAGACATGGCCTAGATTCATGTACATGTGCTACTGTGTTCTTCTTTATCTATATGATGCAGCTTGCAGCTTGCACGTGTTCACATTAGGAGTGCTGGTTGTTTTTTTTTCTCTCTCTCTCTCTCTCTCTCTCTCTCTCTCTATATATATATATATATATATATACTAGCTATTGAACCCGTTCTACGCCCGGGTGGCGAGCATTTATATTGGTATATGGTCTCCATCCTGGTATGTGCTGCTCCATCCTGCGTCCCCATCCTGTCATGCGCTGCTCCATCCTGCGTCCCCATCCTGTCATGTGCTGCTCCATCCTGCGTCCCCATCCTGTCATGTGCTGCTCCATCCTGCGTCCCCATCCTGTCATGTGCTGCTCCATCCTGCGTCCCCATCCTGTCATGCGCTGCTCCATCCTGCGTCCCCATCCAGTCATGTGCTGCTCCATCCTGCGTCCCCATCCTGTCATGCGCTGCTCCCATCCTGCGTCCCCATCCTGTCATGCGCTGCTCCCATCCTGCATCCCCATCCTGTCATGCGCTGCTCCCATCATGCGTCCCCATCCTGTCATGCGCTGCTCCCATCCTGCGTCCCCATCCTTATGTGCTGCTCCATCCTGCGTCCCCATCCTTATGTGCTGCTCCATCCTGCGTCCCCATCCTTTTGTGCTGCTCCATCCTGCGTCCCCATCCTTATGTGCTGCTCCATCCTGCGTCCCCATCCTTATGTGCTGCTCCATCCTGCGTCCCCATCCTTATGTGCTGCTCCATCCTGCGTCCCCATCCTTATGTGCTGCTCCATCCTGCGTCCCCATACTGCCTCTGACCCGCTCGGCGCCGAGTGCTGGGGGGCCTGAGCAGGCGGGGACACCGGCACGCTGTGGGGGTCAGGTGCCGGTATCGCCGCCAGCTCAAGCCCCCCAGCACTTACTGTATTCACCTGTCCTGCGTTCCAGCGCTGGGCGCCGCCATCTTCCCGGTCTCCTGGCCGTGACTGTTCAGTCAGAGGGCGGCGCCTGCGCGCATTAAGCGCGTCATCACGCCCTCTGAACTGAAGGTCACAGGCCGAAGACCGGGAAGATGGCGGCGCTCAGCGATGGAACGGAGGACAGGTGAATATGGCCGATACTCACCCTCCTGGCTTTCCCTGCTTCTCTGTTGGAGATCGCGGTGTGCGTTCAGTGTGAACGCACACCGCGATCTCCCGGGAGCGTCACTCTGTGAGGCCCAGACTGCGCCGGCGCTTGCGCCAGCGCAGTCTATAAAGGCTTCGGACAGAGTGACGCTCCCAGCGTTATATTATAGATATACATAGAATGTAAGTCTGCAAGGACAGGGTCCTCTCCCCTATGTACCAGTCTGTCACTGTAAACTTGTTTACTTGTTTACTGTAATCGATATCTATAACCCTGTATGTAACCCCTTTCTCATGTATAGCACCATGGAATTAATGGTGCTATATAAATAAATAATAATAATAATAATAATAATAATAAATATATACTGTATATATACACACAACACATATGACATACTTCAGCTAATGTTAACACAAGCAGCATTGAGGAGATAGAAAGGTGTTGCAGACTTTCACTTACATATATACACATCTCACCAAGATTGCGTAAATCTTTAAAACAACTTCAAAATCCAGACTCAGACTAAAAAGCCACAAGGCACAGAAAATCAAAGAAACCTTTCAATTGAAGTTGTACATCAAACATGCTATAGACTTGTTGGTTAGATTAAAATAAGTAAAGAAATGGAAAATAAACCATGAACTTCAAATGCCATCTAATTTTTATTTCTAAGTAGAATAAAATGATGAAGGAGATGGGAGTGATATAAATGTAGTTTAAGTTAAATGTTACATCTTTACTTTTCGTAAGGGGCCACAAGTGATTGAATAGAATAACTTTAGAAATAGAGAATAGTATAAAAAATGTTTTAAGACAAATAATGTATATTTAAATTGCTTAACCAGTTTAAGTTCTCAGAAATATATATTTATTTAACAGTATTTCAGTATAAAATGCTGTTTGATACTGTCTTTCAGACTATTATGGATGCTTCCATTAGAAGTTCAAAATACTGCGTGCAAGATATTTTTCTTTTGGAAATCAAACATGATAATCTAGAGAAATGCTTTCTGACAAATTGAATTCCCTGCTGCTTTTTCACATTAAGGTGCTCTGGGTTTTAAGGCTCAACTAGAATATAATGTGCCACTGAACGCACACAATGAATGTCTGGCAAAACTGCTGTGAACAGCATGCCAAATTGGTATCCACCAAATAATGAGCTCTGCAAGGTCAGATTACTTTGACAATCTGATGTACAGGAAAAGCCAAAAATAAGTATTGCTTTGTACAAGTAATATTATATTTGTATCGTTCCTATATATGTAAACTAATGATGAGCGAGGACTAAAATGCTTGGATGTTAGTTACTCGAATTCCTAATACTCGGATGTTCTCTTTGAGTAATGAATATAATGGGAGTCAATGGGATATATGAGCATTTTTCCAGCAGACCCTAAAAGGAGGTTTGGGAGGCTGTAAAAATGTTGAAATAGATGACAAAAGTTCTGAATGGAAGTAGAAAAGCATGGTGAAGCATCTCTGATTCTCAGATCGCTGCTAAAAACAATGGTGTCACACTTTTACAGGAGTTTACAGAAAAATTTATTTTAACAAACATTCTTTCCTGTATAGTGACTTGCATATAAGACAAATTGTTAAAATAATTTAAAAAAAATAATAATTAAAGTAAACCAAAATTAATTTTTCTTATTACAAAATTGGAAATTTCAGTGTTATTTAAAAATTAAATGGAAGATGGACTCAGATACATCCTGTATTAGACATAAAGGAGGGCCACATACACATTATTTTCAATCTGTTATGTATGTGCAAAGCCTGCCAAAAATTACATGCAGTTTCATCAATACACCCTAAGGCCGGTGTCACACTTGGCGTAAGACAATACGGTCCATATATTACGGCCGTAATACGCTGAAAAGTCCCCAAAAAAGTGGTCCGTAGCTCCTCCGTAGGCAGGGTGTGTCAGCGTATTTTGCGCATGGCATCCTCCGTATGTAATCCGTATGGCATCCGTACTGCGTGTTTTTCTCGCAGGCTTGCAAAACAAACACACGGCTATACAAGGGATCCATGTGTAAAAAAAAAAAATTATATATATATACTGTCTATATATATATATGTATATATATGTGTCATTAGACACATATATGTAAATATATATTATTACTTCATACAGCGCTAGATAGCTTTAAAGCCGGTAATTCAATTACCGGCTTTTTCTTTCTCCTTCCTAAACCCGACATGATATGAGACATGGTTTACATACAGTAAACCATGTCATATCACCTTTTTTTTTGCATATTCCATACTACTAATGTTAGTAGTGTGTATATGCAAAATTTGGCCGTTCTATCTACTAAATTAAAGGGTTAAATGGCGGAAAAAATTGGCGTGGGCTCCCGCGCAATTTTCTCCGCCAGAGTAGTAAAGCCAGTGACTGAGGGCAGATATTAATAGCCTGGAGAGGGTCCACGGTTATTGCCCCCCCCCGGCTAAAAATACCTGCCCCCAGCCACCCCAGAAAAGGCACATCTGGAAGATGCGCCTATTCTGGCACTTGGCCACTCTCTTCCCATTCCCGTGTAGCGGTGGGATATGGGGTAATGAAGGGTTAATGCCACCTTGCTATTGTAAGGTGACATTAAGCCAAATTAATAATGGAGAGGTGTCAATTATGGCACCTATCCATTATTAATCCAATAGTAGTAAAGGGTTAAAAAAAACACACACACATTATTAAAAATTATTTTAATGAAAAAATCACAAAGGTTGTTGTAATAATTTATTCTACGCTCAATCCACTCACTGAAGACCCTCGATCTGTAACAAAGTCAAAATAATAAACCAACAACATCCATACCTTCCGAAGATCTGTAACGTCCAACGATGTAAATCCATCTGAAGGGGTTAAAATATTTTGCAGCCACGAGCTTTGCTAATGCAACGTTGTTCGTGGCTGCAAAACCCCGGGGAATGAAGGTAAAGTAGGTCAATGACCTATATTTACCTGCATTTGCGGTGAGGCGCTCTCTGCTGGTTGCCCCTAGATCGTGGGAACTTTCCTAGAAAGCTCCCAGGCTCGAGTTCATAAGAGGCGCCCTCTGCTGGTTGTCCTCATATCCGTATTTTTGGGGCTTCCATAGACTTTCATTGGCGTTTTTTTTGCGCAATACGGTGACAAACGCAGCATGCGTAGAAAGCCGTATAATAGTGATCAGTAAAATACGGCAGATAGGAGCAGGGGCATAGAGAATAATTGTGCCGTTTGTTTTGCGAACTTTACGTACGTATTTTCTGCGCTCTTACGTCCGTAAAACTCGCAAGTGTGACGGCGGCCTCAAAAGGCACCAACTGTAGTGCCTCATTCAAATATTAAGGAAGTATACTTGTGGTACTTCTACATTGATAAAGGCTCTACACAGTGCAAATCCAGAAAAAAAATTATAAGGAAGGTCATCTATAGACCCTTAAAAGCAATAACTTGAGGGCCTCATTCAAATATTGAAGATTAAAAACTCTTCTCACGCTGCGGTCATCAAAGTCAAGGATATTCCAGGCTTTGTTAAATTTATTCAGAGTGAGCCTGTCAACATTTTCTGTTGACAGGCAAAAGCATCTGTCAGTTATGACTAAAGATAGGCAAACCAGAACAGCAAAGGTCAGCATTCATACCAAACTCTTATTGTTCGGGCACGGACACGGAACACGACCTTCACCTGAAAGTCTGTGTTACTGTTTGGATTCGGTTGCCCGAACACTGGGTATTTGTCATGCTGTCATGTGTATGACAGCACCTCAAACACCGTTTATGATCAGCGTTCACAGCCCGGGGTCCACTGCGTAGAGATGGAACCTGCTGCTGAGTAATGGCGGAGGGACGCTTGCGCACACGTGGGTTAGACCTCACCCAGTGTGAATGGAAGTGAACTCTGTTGCTTCACAGAGTCACCAAATAATTGCTGCGCCCTGTTAGCAGTCACAGGGTGCAGCTGAAAGACACTGGTGGGATCCCTATGAATCACCCCCATTAAACTGGTGATTGGAATCGCTCTGACTCTTGGTGGCTTTTGAGCCCGCGCCTGAGGACGCCCTGAGTCAGATGCAGAGTCCAAGTGGGAATTCCCACCCTACACTGACCAGTTGTCAGGAGAGAACTAAACTAACATTTACTGCACAGAGTGTGTACAGCGCCACACTGGCTGATGCCACTATCCACCCTAACTAGGGTCAGGAAAGCGCACTAGTTGCGCACGGTGCAGCACTGGCGGTCGCTGCTGATTTGACGCAGTAAAGTCATGCTTCTGTGCAGGATAGCTCTGTCAGGCGCTAGGTAGCTCCATCATTGGCGAACATTCAACATCACTAGGAATTGGTATGATTAAAGAGCATTCACCAGAACAGGCATACATCCACACACACACAATAACAGGTTTATACTAGCACATGGCCATGCGGCCATGCAAACCTTTTATAGCGGAAGCTCTCCTGGACCTTCCTAATGGAAGGAGCTGCTACAGGACCTGAACATGTGACCCCCAGACCTCCAATGGGAGGTCGTCCCTTGGGCATGCTCAGCAGAAGAAAAGCAGGACTTAGTCCCAAGAGCACCCACTCACTGCTTATCAGTACTGGTTATGATGGCTGAGCCTGGAAGGACAGCAGTAACCAGCTGCACAGTATCAGCTTGAGCCAGATGCTGGGACCGACGTCTCTGCTGAGAAGGCTCCACTGCGACTGGAGGAGAATGGAAGACCGCAGCAGAGATGGTTCGAGATTCTCCCTGTGCAGCAGTGGGAACTCGACACCTAACAATACCCCCCCTCCTAGGGCCCCCCTCCTTAGACCTCACTACTCTCGAAGGATGCAATGAGCTGCGGAGCCTGAATGTGCTCAGCAGGCTCCCAGGTCCTGTCCTCAGGGCCATGACTCTTCCAATCCACCAAATAAAACCTTTTGCCACATACCACCTTACACCCCATGATGGCGTTCACCTCGTAATCATCCGTGCATGAACCAGATGTCCCAGCAGATGACTCGAAAAACCGGGACATGTGAATGGGCTTTAGTAGGGACACATGAAAGGTGTCGGTGATGCCTAGGCATGGAGAAAAGGCCAGACGGTAGACCACAAGGTTAACCTGTTCCAGGACCTTGAAGGGACCCAAGTAGCGAGGTGTAAACTTAGCGGACTCAACTCGCAGCCTTATATTACGGGCGGAGAGACACACCAAGTCACCAGCAGCAAAGGCCGGAGCGGGGCACCGATGTGCATCGGTGGAGGACCTCATTCTCTCCTTGGAGGCCCGGATGGCATCCTGTGTGCGGTGCCAAATGTCATGTGCCTCCACAGCCCAGTCTGCCACTCTGGAGTCGGTGGAAGGCACAGGCATGGGCACAAGAACCCATGGATGCTGGCGGTAATTGAGGAGGAATGAAATCTGCCCAGTGGTGTCAGCTACGGAGTTGTTCAGTGCAAATTCTGCCCACAGCAGCAAAGATGCCCAGTCATCCTGCCTGGTTGAAACAAAATGTTGCTGGTATGTGACCAAGGCCCTCTCTATCAACCCATTCATCTCAGGATGGTATGCTGAAGAGAGATTAAGCTCGATGTTGAGTAAACAACAGAAATCTCTCCAGAACCGAGACGCAAACTGGGGACCCCGGTCACTGAAAATGTTGTCAGGCATACTGTGTTGGTGGAAAATGTGCTTAATAAAAAATGCAACCAAGGCCCATGCAGAAGGTAGCCGTGGAAGCGTCACCAAGTGCACCATTTTGGAAAAATGGTAGTTGACTACCCAAATAATGTTGCAGTTACGGGACTTGGGTAAGCCCACCACGACGTCTATCCCGACCATCTCCCAGGGCCTGTCCACCACGGGAAAAGAGTAAAGTAACCCAGCAGGCCATTGTCAAGGAGACTTACTTTTGGCATAGGAGACACATGCCCGAATATAGTCTCTGATGTCATGGGCCACATGCGGCCACCAGTACGTCCTCGCCAGAAGCTCAGATGTCCTCTTGGTCTCAAAATGTCCACACACCCTGGACGAGTGAGCCAAAGAGAGAACCTCCGGTCGCAAATTAGATGGCACAAAAGTCTTGCCTGTGGGCACAGACTCTAGCAAAACTGGAGGCACAGTTCTCAGGCTCTCTGAAGGGACAATAATTCAAGGCTCCTCTTCCTCCTCTGATGACACTACGGACCGGGAGAGAGCGTTGGCATGAATGTTCTTCTCCCCAGAGATAAAATGGAGGGTGAAATATAATTGGGAGAAGAACAGGGACCATCTAGCCTAGCGAGAATTTAGCTGATGGGCAGTCTATAGATACACCAAATGTTTGCAGTTGGTGTAAACTTGGAAGGGAAAGCAAGGCCCCTCCAGGAGGTATCTCCACTCCGAGAAGGCCAACTTCATGGCTAGCAACTCCCTGTCCCTGATGGAATAATTTCTCTTCGAAGGTGTGAAGGTCTTGGAGAAGAAGAAGCAAGGATGCTTCCGACCTTGAGCATCCTTCTGGAAGAAGACTGCTCCAGCACCGACGGAAGAGGCTGTTGTGAATTCTGTTATCGAACTTCCTCCTGTGGTCATGAATGGTACTTCGGCGAGTTCTGTCCATGGACTCCCTCTGGTGGCTGTGAGTGGTGCTGCTGCTTCTGAGGTTCCTTCCACAGGTGACAGAGTTTATTCGTTGGCTGGCTGTTCTATTTAACTCCACTCTGATCGTTACTCCATGCCAGCTGTCAATGTTCTTGTACTGGTTCAGTTCGCTCTTGGATCTTTCTGGTGACCTGTCTACTCCAGCAGAAGCTAAGTCCCTGCTAGTTATTATTTGTTCATTGTTTTCTGGTCCAGCTTGCTATCATGATTTTGTTTTGCTAGCTGGAAGCTCTGGGATGCAGAGTGGCACCTCCGCACCGTGAGTCGGTGCGGAAGTCTTTTTGCACATTCTGCGTGGTCTTTTTGTAGTTTTTTGTGCTGACCGCAAAGATACCTTTCCTATCCTCAGTCTGTTTAGTAAGTCGGGCCTCTCTTTGCTGAAACCTGTTTCATTTCTGTGTTTGTGACTTTCATCTTTACTCACAGTCAATTCATGTGAGGGGCTGCCTTTTCCTTTGGGGAATTTCTCTGAGGCAAGGTAGGCTTTATTTTCTATTTCTAGGGCTAGTTAGCTCTTAGGCTGTGAAGAGGCGTCTAGGCCGTGTTAGGTATGCTCCACGGCTATTTCTAGTTGTGTAATAGGATTAGGGGTTGCGGTCAGCAGAGTTCCCACTTCCCAGAGCTTGTCTTGTGTGAGTTTAACCATCAGGTCATTCCTGGTGCTCCTAACCACCAGGTCCTGTTGTGAATTCTGTGGCAGAGCTCCCTCCTGTGGTCACAAGTGGTACTTCGGCTGATTCTCTCTGTAAGCTTCCGTTGGTGGAGGGAAGTGGTACTGCGGCTTCTGAGTTTCCTCCCTCAGGTGATGTGGTGAGGTCGTTAGGTGCTGCTCTACTTAACTCCACCTAGTGCTTTGATCCTGGCTTCCTGTCAATGTTCCAGTATTGGACTTGTTTTCCTCCTGGATCGTTCCTGTGGCCTGCTGCTCTGCATAGCTAAGTTTTCCTTTGCTATTTTGTTTGCTTTTCTTCTGTCCAGCTTATCTATTAGTTTGCTGGAAGCTCTGGGACGCAGAGGGTGTACCTCCGTGCCGTTAGTTCGGTACGGAGGGTCTTTTTGCCCCCTTTGCGTGGTTTTTAGGGTTTTGTGTTGACCGCAAAGTTACCTTTCCTATCCTCGCTCTGTTCAGAAAGTCGGGCCTCACTTTGCTAAATCTATTTCATCTCTACGTTTGTCTTTTCATCTTACTCACAGTCATTATATGTGGGGGGCTGCCTTTTCCTTTGGGGTATTTCTCTGAGGCAAGGTAGGCTTATTTTCTATCTTCAGGCTAGCTAGTTTCTCAGGCTGTGCCGAGTTTCATAGGTAGCGTTAGGCGCAATCCACGGCTGCCTCTAGTGTTGTTGGATAGGATTAGGGATTGCGGTCAACAGAGTTCCCACGTCTCAGAGCTCGTTCTATGTTTTTGGATTATTGTCAGATCACTGTATGTGCTCTGACCTCTATGTTCACTGTGGTACTGAATTGCCTAATCATAACAGTACAGGAAGCCCAAGTACTTATGATTCTCAATAGAAGGGAAAAAATAGTTCTGAGACCATTTTTTTTTCTCTGCACTGTGTTTTGCCTTTTTTTTCCCCTAGACATTTGGGTGGTTCAGGACACAGGTGTAGCAATGGACATTAGAAGTCTGTCTTCATGTGTGGATCAGCTCTCGGCAAGAGTACAAAAGATTCAAGACACTATTGATCAGAAATCTATGTTAGAACCAAGAATTCCTATTCCTGATTTGTTTTTTGGTGATAGAACTAAGTTTGAGTTTCAAAAATAATTGTGAACTATTTCTGGCCTTGAAACCTCGCTCCTCTGGTGATCCAGTTCAACAGGTTTTGATCATTATTTCTTTTTTGCGTGGCGACCCTCAGGACTGGGCATTTTCTCTTGCGCCAGGAGATCCTGCATTAAGTAATATTGATGCGTTTTTCCTGGCGCTCGGATTGCTGTACGATGAGCCTAATTCTGTGGATCAGGCAGAAAAAAATTTGCTGGCTCTTTGTCAGGGTCAGGATGAGATAGAGGTATATTGTCAGAAATTTAGAAAGTGGTCCGTGCTCACTCAATGGAATGAATCTGCGCTGGCAGCTATGTTCAGAAAGGGTCTCTCTGAAGCCCTTAAGGATGTCATGGTGGGATTTCCTATGCCTGCTGGTTTGAATGAGTCTATGTCTTTGGCCATTCAGATTGGTCGACGCTTGCGTGAGCGTAAATCTGTGCACCATTTGGCGGTATTACCTGAGCTTAAACCTGAGCCTATGCAGTGCGATAGGACTTTGACCAGAGTTGAACGGCAAGAACACAGACGTCTGAATGGGCTGTGTTTCTACTGTGGTGATTCCACTCATGCTATCTCTGATTGTCCTAAGCGCACTAAGCGGTTCGCTAGGTTTGCCACCATTGGTACAGTACAGTCAAAATTTCTTCTGTCCGTTACCTTGATCTGCTCTTTGTCATCGTATTCTGTCATGGCTAGTGTTGAGCGATACCTTCCGATATCGGAAAGTATCGGTATCGGATAGGATCGGCCGATATTCAAAAAATATCGGATATCGCCGATACTGATACCCGATCCCAATGCAAGTCAATGGGACCAAAATATCGGAATTAAAATAAACCCTTTCTTTCCTTGTAGGTTCATTCTACATGAAGGAAAACAACTAAGAATAATGCAGGATGTATTTGGGGAGGTGGGGGAGACATTAAAGTCATAGAGGTTTAGCCCAATCAAATAGAATAGCATGTTTTTTTTTTTTTTTTTTAAAGACGTTCGGAGTGACAAAGATATTGACTATGTAAATATTTTTTTTATTTTGTCAGATATTGATGTTTCACTATTCCACGACCTTCCCCTTCTTTTTTCTTTTACTTTTCCCACACTTTCATCTTCATCATCATCAGCATCTTTGACATCAACTTCTTCTTCACCTTATTCATCTTCTTCTTCATCCTTTACCTTTTTTTTTTTTTTATTACATTCTTCATATTCATTTTATTCAACTATTATTATTCTTCCTATTCTACATATTCATTTTATTCAACTGTATTATTCTTCCTATTCTACTTCTTCATCATATTCTCATTTGTGACAGGCATTCCCGCAGTTGTTATCTATAAAAGTTGGAAGATTACACCTTCCGTTCTGCCAGTCACAAAAGTTACATTTGTCCGCGTTCAGTTTGGCCTGCAGCATCAGGCTTTATCCAGGGGCACCACGAGGAGGAACGGACTCACCCCCATACACTGCTTAGTCTTCTTCTGCATATAATTGAGATAATATCTTTTGCTCTGATATTAAGTGTTATGCTTAATGTTCTTCTGCTCTTTGTTCTGCAGCCTCTTGTTCTTCTGCTTCTCGGCCTTCCATGTCGTCGTCTCCAGTGTCGTCATCTCCGCCGTCGTCGTCTCCGCCGTCGTCGTCTCCGCCGTCGTCGTCTCCGCCGTCGTCGTCTCCGCCGTCGTCATCGGGGTGGTCTTCCGGGTTGTCGTCGTCGTCGTCATCGGGGTGGTCTTCCGGGTCATCGACTTTAGGGTCTTCAACTTGGAAATGTAGCAGAAGGTACAAGAAGGCTGAGAAAATGCCAAGAACCTGATGATGGAACTGGAACTCGGATGGCTACCCGAAGGTTCAAGAGCCTATGGAACTACCGAGGACCAGATGACGTTACTGGAACCCGGTTACTAAGCAGGAGGTACCCGTGCTAAAAAGCACTACCAAGGACCGCCTGACGTTGGCGGAACTCGGATACCCAGAAGGAGGCACCTAAGCCAAAGGCTCTGCCCGGAACCAGCTGACGGTACTGGAACCAGGATGGGGAGCAGAAGGTACAAGAGCAAAAGACACTGCCGAGAACCAGCTGACGGTACTGGAACCCGGATGGGTAGCCGAAGGTCCAAGAGCCAATGGAACTACCGAGGACCAGCTGACGTTACTGGAACCCGGTTACTAAGCAGGAGGTACCCGTGCTAAAAAGCACTACCAAGGACCGCCTGACGTTGGCGGAACTCGGATACCCAGAAGGAGGCACCTAAGCCAAAGGCTCTGCCCGGAACCAGCTGACGGTACTGGAACCAGGATGGGGAGCAGAAGGTACAAGAGCAAAAGACACTGCCGAGAACCAGCTGACGGTGCTGGAACCAGGTGGTGGACCCGAAGGCCCACAGGAGAGGAGAGAACAGCTAGGCCGCGAGGCAGCCGCAGTAACCGAACCCCAACAGTCCTACAGGGGGAGCTGGGCCTACTGGCACTACAGAACCAGCCTTGACTACCAGTTCACGCAGCCCACATAGGAAGCTCCTAAACTGGAGGCACCCTCTAGTTGGCTAACCCGACCGCACCACGACGGGGCAAGCATAGGCGTCTCAGTGAGCTTGACACTACCCGGAAACAGCTGACGGTGCTGGAACCGGGTTTGGCACGAGGGAGTACCTGTGACAAAAACACTGCCGAGAACCAGCTGGCGGTGCTGGAACCCAGATGCGTTGCCCCAGTGTGCAAGAGCCAATGGCACGACCGAGGACCAGCTGACGGTGCTGGAACCCGGTTACTAAGCTGTAGGTGCCCGCGCTTAAAAGCACTACCAAGGACCGCCTGACGTTGGCGGAACTCGGATACCCAGGAGGAGGCACCTAAGCCAAAGGCTCGGCCCGGAACCAGCTGACGGTGCTGGAACCAGGTGGTGGACACCACGGCCCACAGGAGAGGAGAGAACAGCTAGGCCGCGAGGCAGCCGCAGTTACCGAACCCCAACAGTCCTACAGGGGGAGCAGGGCCTACTGGCACTACAGAACCAGCCTTGACTACCAGTTCACGCAGCCCACATAGGAAGCTCCTAAACTGGAGGCACCCTGGAGTTGGCTAACCCGACCGCACCACGACGGGGCAAGCATAGGCGTCTCAGTGAGCTTGACACTACCCGGAAACAGCTGACGGTGCTGAAACCAGGTTTGGCATGAGGGAGTACCTGTGACAAAAACTGCCGAGAACCAGCTGGCGGTGCTGGAACCCAGATGCGTTGCCCCAGTGTGCAAGAGCCAATGGCACGACCGAGGACCAGCTGACGGTGCTGGAACCCGGTTAGTAAGCTGTAGGTGCCCGCGCTTAAAAGCACTACCAAGGACCGCCTGACGTTGGCGGAACTCGGATACCCAGGAGGAGGCACCTAAGCCAAAGGCTCGGCCCGGAACCAGCTGACGGTGCTGGAACCAGGTGGTGGACCCCAAGGCCCACAGGAGAGGAGAGAACAGCTAGGCCACGAGGCAGCCGCAGTTACCGAACCCCAACAGTCCTACAGGGGGAGCAGGGCCTACTGGCACTACAGAACCAGCCTTGACTACCACTTCACGCAGCCCACATAGGAAGCTCCTAAACTGGAGGCACCCTGGAGTTGGCTAACCTGACCGCACCACGACGGGGCAAGCATAGGCATCTCAGTGAGCTTGACACTACCCGGAAACAGCTGACGGTGCTGAAACCAGGTTTGGCACGAGGGAGTACCTGTGACAAAAACACTGCCGAGAACCAGCTGGCGGTGCTGGAACCCAGATGCGTTGCCCCAGTGTGCAAGAGCCAATGGCACGACCGAGGACCAGCTGACGGTGCTGGAACCCGGTTAGTAAGCTGTAGGTGCCCGCGCTTAAAAGCACTACCAAGGACCGCCTGACGTTGGCGGAACTCGGATACCCAGGAGGAGGCACCTAAGCCAAAGGCTCGGCCCGGAACCAGCTGACGGTGCTGGAACCAGGTGGTGGACCCCAAGGCCCACAGGAGAGGAGAGAACAGCTAGGCCACGAGGCAGCCGCAGTTACCGAACCCCAACAGTCCTACAGGGGGAGCAGGGCCTACTGGCACTACAGAACCAGCCTTGACTACCAGTTCACGCAGCCCACATAGGAAGCTCCTAAACTGGAGGCACCCTGGAGTTGGCTAACCTGACCGCACCACGACGGGGCAAGCATAGGCGTCTCAGTGAGCTTGACACTACCCGGAAACAGCTGACGGTGCTGAAACCAGGTTTGGCACGAGGGAGTACCTGTGACAAAAACACTGCCGAGAACCAGCTGGCGGTGCTGGAACCCAGATGCGTTGCCCCAGTGTGCAAGAGCCAATGGCACGACCGAGGACCAGCTGACGGTGCTGGAACCCGGTTAGTAAGCTGTAGGTGCCCGCGCTTAAAAGCACTACCAAGGACCGCCTGACGTTGGCGGAACTCGGATACCCAGGAGGAGGCACCTAAGCCAAAGGCTCGGCCCGGAACCAGCTGACGGTGCTGGAACCAGGTGGTGGACCCCAAGGCCCACAGGAGAGGAGAGAACAGCTAGGCCGCGAGGCAGCCGCAGTTACCGAACCCCAACAGTCCAACAGGGGGAGCAGGGCCTACTGGCACTACAGAACCAGCCTTGACTACCAGTTCACGCAGCCCACATAGGAAGCTCCTAAACTGGAGGCACCCTGGAGTTGGCTAACCCGACCGCACCACGACGGGGCAAGCATAGGCGTCTCAGTGAGCTTGACACTACCCGGAAACAGCTGACGGTGCTGAAACCAGGTTTGGCACGAGGGAGTACCTGTGACAAAAACACTGCCGAGAACCAGCTGGCGGTGCTGGAACCCAGATGCGTTGCCCCAGTGTGCAAGAGCCAATGGCACGACCGAGGACCAGCTGACGGTGCTGGAACCCGGTTAGTAAGCTGTAGGTGCCCGCGCTTAAAAGCACTACCAAGGACCGCCTGACGTTGGCGGAACTCGGATACCCAGGAGGAGGCACCTAAGCCAAAGGCTCGGCCCGGAACCAGCTGACGGTGCTGGAACCAGGTGGTGGACCCCAAGGCCCACAGGAGAGGAGAGAACAGCTAGGCCACGAGGCAGCCGCAGTTACCGAACCCCAACAGTCCTACAGGGGGAGCAGGGCCTACTGGCACTACAGAACCAGCCTTGACTACCAGTTCACGCAGCCCACATAGGAAGCTCCTAAACTGGAGGCACCCTGGAGTTGGCTAACCTGACCGCACCACGACGGGGCAAGCATAGGCGTCTCAGTGAGCTTGACACTACCCGGAAACAGCTGACGGTGCTGAAACCAGGTTTGGCACGAGGGAGTACCTGTGACAAAAACACTGCCGAGAACCAGCTGGCGGTGCTGGAACCCAGATGCGTTGCCCCAGTGTGCAAGAGCCAATGGCACGACCGAGGACCAGCTGACGGTGCTGGAACCCGGTTAGTAAGCTGTAGGTGCCCGCGCTTAAAAGCACTACCAAGGACCGCCTGACGTTGGCGGAACTCGGATACCCAGGAGGAGGCACCTAAGCCAAAGGCTCGGCCCGGAACCAGCTGACGGTGCTGGAACCAGGTGGTGGACCCCAAGGCCCACAGGAGAGGAGAGAACAGCTAGGCCGCGAGGCAGCCGCAGTTACCGAACCCCAACAGTCCAACAGGGGGAGCAGGGCCTACTGGCACTACAGAACCAGCCTTGACTACCAGTTCACGCAGCCCACATAGGAAGCTCCTAAACTGGAGGCACCCTGGAGTTGGCTAACCCGACCGCACCACGACGGGGCAAGCATAGGCGTCTCAGTGAGCTTGACACTACCCGGAAACAGCTGACGGTGCTGAAACCAGGTTTGGCACGAGGGAGTACCTGTGACAAAAACACTGCCGAGAACCAGCTGGCGGTGCTGGAACCCACATGCGTTGCCCCAGTGTGCAAGAGCCAATGGCACGACCGAGGACCAGCTGACGGTGCTGGAACCCGGTTAGTAAGCTGTAGGTGCCCGCGCTTAAAAGCACTACCAAGGACCGCCTGACGTTGGCGGAACTCGGATACCCAGGAGGAGGCACCTAAGCCAAAGGCTCGGCCCGGAACCAGCTGATGGTGCTGGAACCAGGTGGTGGACCCCAAGGCCCACAGGAGAGGAGAGAACAGCTAGGCCACGAGGCAGCCGCAGTTACCGAACCCCAACAGTCCTACAGGGGGAGCAGGGCCTACTGGCACTACAGAACCAGCCTTGACTACCAGTTCACGCAGCCCACATAGGAAGCTCCTAAACTGGAGGCACCCTGGAGTTGGCTAACCTGACCGCACCACGACGGGGCAAGCATAGGCGTCTCAGTGAGCTTGACACTACCCGGAAACAGCTGACGGTGCTGAAACCAGGTTTGGCACAAGGGAGTACCTGTGACAAAAACACTGCCGAGAACCAGCTGGCGGTGCTGGAACCCAGATGCGTTGCCCCAGTTTGCAAGAGCCAATGGCACGACCGAGGACCAGCTGACGGTGCTGGAACCCGGTGAGTAAGCTGTAGGTGCCCGCGCTTAAAAGCACTGCCAAGGACCGCCTGACGTTGGCGGAACTCGGATACCCAGGAGGAGGCACCTAAGCCAAAGGCTCGGCCCGGAACCAGCTGACGGTGCTGGAACCAGGTGGTGGACCCCAAGGCCCACAGGAGAGGAGAGAACAGGTAGGCCGCGAGGCAGCCGCAGTTACCGAACCCCAACAGTCCTACAGAGGGAGCAGGGCCTACTGGCACTACAGAACCAGCCTTGAATACCAGTTCACGCAGCCCACATAGGAAGCTCCTAAACTGGAGGCACCCTGGAGTTGGCTAACCCGACCGCACCACGACGGGGCAAGCATAGGCGTCTCAGTGAGCTTGACACTACCCGGAAACAGCTGACGGTGCTGGAACCAGGTTTGGCACGAGGGAGTACCTGTGACAAAAACACTGCCGAGAACCAGCTGGCGGTGCTGGAACCCAGATGCGTTGCCCCAGTGTGCAAGAGCCAATGGCACGACCGAGGACCAGCTGATTGTGCTGGAACCAGGTGGTGGACCCCAAGGCCCACAGGAGAGGAGAGAACAGCTAGGCCGCGAGGCAGCCGCAGTTACCGAACCCCAACAGTCCTACAGGGGGAGCAGGGCCTACTGGCACTACAGAACCAGCCTTGACTACCAGTTCACGCAGCCCACATAGGAAGACCCTAAACTGGAGGCACCCTGGAGTTGGCTAACCCGACCGCACCACGACGGGGCAAGCATAGGCGTCTCAGTGAGCTTGACACTACCCGGAAACAGCTGACGGTGCTGAAACCAGGTTTGGCACGAGGGAGTACCTGTGACAAAAACACTGCCGAGAACCAGCTGGCGGTGCTGGAACCCAGATGCGTTGCCCCAGTGTGCAAGAGCCAATGGCACGACCGAGGACCAGCTGACGGTGCTGGAACCCGGTTAGTAAGCTGTAGGTGCCCGCGCTTAAAAGCACTACCAAGGACCGCCTGACGTTGGCGGAACTCGGATACCCAGGAGGAGGCACCTAAGCCAAAGGCTCGGCCCGGAACCAGCTGACGGTGCTGGAACCAGGTGGTGGACCCCAAGGCCCACAGGAGAGGAGAGAACAGCTAGGCCACGAGGCAGCCGCAGTTACCGAACCCCAACAGTCCTACAGGGGGATCAGGGCCTACTGGCACTACAGAACCAGCCTTGACTACCAGTTCACGCAGCCCACATAGGAAGCTCCTAAACTGGAGGCACCCTGGAGTTGGCTAACCTGACCGCACCACGACGGGGCAAGCATAGGCGTCTCAGTGAGCTTGACACTACCCGGAAACAGCTGACGGTGCTGAAACCAGGTTTGGCACGAGGGAGTACCTGTGACAAAAACACTGCCGAGAACCAGCTGGCGGTGCTGGAACCCAGATGCGTTGCCCCAGTGTGCAAGAGCCAATGGCACGACCGAGGACCAGCTGACGGTGCTGGAACCCGGTTAGTAAGCTGTAGGTGCCCGCGCTTAAAAGCACTACCAAGGACCGCCTGACGTTGGCGGAACTCGGATACCCAGGAGGAGGCACCTAAGCCAAAGGCTCGGCCCGGAACCAGCTGACGGTGCTGGAACCAGGTGGTGGACCCCAAGGCCCACAGGAGAGGAGAGAACAGCTAGGCCGCGAGGCAGCCGCAGTTACCGAACCCCAACAGTCCTACAGGGGGAGCAGGGCCTACTGGCACTACAGAAGCAGCCTTGACTACCAGTTCACGCAGCCCACATAGGAAGCTCCTAAACTGGAGGCACCCTGGAGTTGGCTAACCCGACCGCACCACGACGGGGCAAGCATAGGCGTCTCAGTGAGCTTGACACTACCCGGAAACAGCTGACGGTGCTGAAACCAGGTTTGGCACGAGGGAGTACCTGTGACAAAAACACTGCCGAGAACCAGCTGGCGGTGCTGGAACCCAGATGCGTTGCCCCAGTGTGCAAGAGCCAATGGCACGACCGAGGACCAGCTGACGGTGCTGGAACCTGGTTAGTAAGCTGTAGGTGCCCGCGCTTAAAAGCACTACCAAGGACCGCCTGACGTTGGCGGAACTCGGATACCCAGGAGGAGGCACCTAAGCCAAAGGCTCGGCCTGGAACCAGCTGACGGTGCTGGAACCAGGTGGTGGACCCCAAGGCCCACAGGAGAGGAGAGAACAGCTAGGCCGCGAGGCAGCCGCAGTTACCGAACCCCAACAGTCCTACAGGGGGAGCTGGGCCTACTGGCACTACAGAACCAGCCTTGACTACCAGTTCACGCAGCCCACATAGGAAGCTCCTAAACTGGAGGCACCCTGGAGTTGGCTAACCCGACCGCACCACGACGGGGCAAGCATAGGCGTCTCAGTGAGCTTGACACTACCCGGAAACAGCTGACGGTGCTGGAACCAGGTTTGGCACGAGGGAGTACCTGTGACAAAAACACTGCTGAGAACCAGCTGCCGGTGCTGGAACCCAGATGCGTTGCCCCAGTGTGCAAGAGCCAATGGCACGACCGAGGACCAGCTGACGGTGCTGGAACCTGGTGAGTAAGCTGTAGGTGCCCGCGCTTAAAAGCACTACCAAGGACCGCCTGACGTTGGCGGAACTCGGATACCCAGGAGGAGGCACCTAAGCCAAAGGCTCGGCCCGGAACCAGCTGACGGTGCTGGAACCAGGTGGTGGACCCCAAGGCCCACAGGAGAGGAGAGAACAGCTAGGCCGCGAGGCAGCCGCAGTTACCGAACCCCAACAGTCCTACAGGGGGAGCAGGGCCTACTGGCACTACAGAACCAGCCTTGACTACCAGTTCACGCAGCCCACATAGGAAGCTCCTAAACTGGAGGCACCCTTGAGTTGGCTAACCCGACCGCACCACGACGGGGCAAGCATAGGCGTCTCAGTGAGCTTGACACTACCCGGAAACAGCTGACGGTGCTGAAACCAGGTTTGGCACGAGGGAGTACCTGTGACAAAAACACTGCCGAGAACCAGCTGGCGGTGCTGGAACCCAGATGCGTTGCCCCAGTGTGCAAGAGACAATGGCACGACCGAGGACCAGCTGACGGTGCTGGAACCCGGTTAGTAAGCTGTAGGTGCCCGCGCTTAAAAGCACTACCAAGGACCGCCTGACGTTGGCGGAACTCGGATACCCAGGAGGAGGCACCTAAGCCAAAGGCTCGGCCCGGAACCAGCTGACGGTGCTGGAACCAGGTGGTGGACCCCAAGGCCCACAGGAGAGGAGAGAACAGCTAGGCCGCGAGGCAGCCGCAGTTACCGAACCCCAACAGTCCTACAGTGGGAGCAGGGCCTACTGGCACTACAGAACCAGCCTTGACTACCAGTTCACGCAGCCCACATAGGAAGCTCCTAAACTGGAGGCACCCTGGAGTTGGCTAACCTGACCGCACCACGACGGGGCAAGCATAGGCGTCTCAGTGAGCTTGACACTACCCGGAAACAGCTGACGGTGCTGAAACCAGGTTTGGCACGAGGGAGTACCTGTGACAAAAACACTGCCGAGAACCAGCTGGCTGTGCTGGAACCCAGATGCGTTGCCCTAGTGTGCAAGAGCCAATGGCACGACCGAGGACCAGCTGACGGTGCTGGAACCCGGTGAGTAAGCTGTAGGTGCCCGCGCTTAAAAGCACTACCAAGGACCGCCTGACGTTGGCGGAACTCGGATACCCAGGAGGAGGCACCTAAGCCAAAGGCTCGTCCCGGAACCAGCTGACGGTGCTGGAACCAGGTGGTGGACCCCAAGGCCCACAGGAGAGGAGAGAACAGCTAGGCCGCGAGGCAGCTGCAGTTACCGAACCCCAACAGTCCTACAGAGGGAGCAGGGCCTACTGGCACTACAGAACCAGCCTTGACTACCAGTCCACGCAGCCCACATAGGAAGCTCCTAAACTGGAGGCACCCTGGAGTTGGCTAACCCGACCGCACCACGACGGGGCAAGCATAGGCGTCTCAGTGAGCTTGACACTACCCGGAAACAGCTGACGGTGCTGGAACCAGGTTTGGCACGAGGGAGTACTTGTGACAAAAACACTGCCGAGAACCAGCTGGCGGTGCTGGAACCCAGATGCGTTGCCCCAGTGTGCAAGAGACAATGGCACGACCGAGGTCCAGCTGACGGTGCTGGAACCCGGTTAGTAAGCTGTAGGTGCCCGCGCTTAAAAGCACTACCAAGGACCGCCTGACGTTGGCGGAACTCGGATACCCAGGAGGAGGCACCTTAAGTCAAAGGCTCGGCCCGGAACCAGCTGACGGTGCTGGAACCAGGTGGTGGACCCCAAGGCCCACAGGAGAGGAGAGAACAGCTAGGCCGCGAGGCAGCCGCAGTTACCGAACCCCAACAGTCCTACAGGGGGAGCTGGGCCTACTGGCACTACAGAACCAGCCTTGACTACCAGTTCACGCAGCCCACATAGGAAGCTCCTAAACTGGAGGCACCCTGGAGTTGGCTAACCCGACCGCACCACGACGGGGCAAGCATAGGCGTCTCAGTGAGCTTGACACTACCCGGAAACAGCTGACGGTGCTGAAACCAGGTTTGGCACGAGGGAGTACCTGTGACAAAAACACTGCCGAGAACCAGCTGGCGGTGCTGGAACCCAGATGCGTTGCCCCAGTGTGCAAGAGCCAATGGCACGACCGAGGACCAGCTGACGGTGCTGGAACCCGGTTAGTAAGCTGTAGGTGCCCGCGCTTAAAAGCACTACCAAGGACCGCCTGACGTTGGCGGAACTTGGATACCCAGGAGGAGGCACCTAAGCCAAAGGCTCGGCCCGGAACCAGCTGACGGTGCTGGAACCAGGTGGTGGACCCCAAGGTCCACAGGAGAGGAGAGAACAGCTAGGCCGCGAGACATCCGCAGTTACCGAACCCCAACAGTCCTATAGGGGGAGCAGGGCCTACTGGCACTACAGAACCAGCCTTGACTACCAGTTCACGCAGCCCACATAGGAAGCTCCTAAACTGGAGGCACCCTGGAGTTGGCTAACCCGACCTCACCACGACGGGGCAAGCATAGGCGTCTCAGTGAGCTTGACACTACCCGGAAACAGCTGACGGTGCTGAAACCAGGTTTGGCACGAGGGAGTACCTGTGACAAAAACACTGCCGAGAACCAGCTGGTGGTGCTGGAACCCAGATGCGTTGCCCCAGTGTGCAAGAGCCAATGGCACGACTGAGGACCAGCTGACGGTGCTGGAACCCGGTTAGTAAGCTGTAGGTGCCCGCGCTTAAAAGCACTACCAAGGACCGCCTGACGTTGGCGGAACTCGGATACCCAGGAGGAGGCACCTAAGCCAAAGGCTCGGCCCGGAACCAGCTGACGGTGCTGGAACCAGGTGGTGGACCCCAAGGCCCACAGGAGAGGAGAGAACAGCTAGGCCGCGAGGCAGCCGCAGTTACCGAACCCCAACAGTCCTACAGGGGGAGCAGGGCCTACTGGCACTACAGAACCAGCCTTGACTACCAGTTCACGCAGCCCACATAGGAAGCTCCTAAACTGGAGGCACCCTGGAGTTGGCTAACCCGACCGCACCACGACGGGGCAAGCATAGGCGTCTCAGTGAGCTTGACACTACCCGGAAACAGCTGACGGTGCTGAAACCAGGTTTGGCACGAGGGAGTACCTGTGACAAAAACACTGCCGAGAACCAGCTGGCGGTGCTGGAACCCAGATGCGTTGCCCCAGTGTGCAAGAGCCAATGGCACGACCGAGGACCAGCTGACGGTGCTGGAACCCAGTTAGTAAGCTGTAGGTGCCCGCGCTTAAAAGCACTACCAAGGACCGCCTGACGTTGGCGGAACTCGGATACCCAGGAGGAGGCACCTAAGCCAAAGGCTCGGCCTGGAACCAGCTGACGGTGCTGGAACCAGGTGGTGGACCCCAAGGCCCACAGGAGAGGAGAGAACAGCTAGGCCGCAAGGCAGCCGCAGTTACCGAACCCCAACAGTCCTACAGGGGGAGCTGGGCCTACTGGCACTACAGAACCAGCCTTGACTACCAGTTCACGCAGCCCACATAGGAAGCTCCTAAACTGGAGGCACCCTGGAGTTGGCTAACCAGACCGCACCACGACGGGGCAAGCATAGGCGTCTCAGTGAGCTTGACACTACCCGGAAACAGCTGACGGTGCTGGAACCAGGTTTGGCACGAGGGAGTACCTGTGACAAAAACACTGCCGAGAACCAGCTGGCGGTGCTGGAACCCAGATGCGTTGCCCCAGTGTGCAAGAGCCAATGGCACGACCGAGGACCAGCTGACGGTGCTGGAACCTGGTTAGTAAGCTGTAGGTGCCCGCGCTTAAAAGCACTACCAAGGACCGCCTGACGTTGGCGGAACTCGGATACCCAGGAGGAGGCACCTAAGCCAAAGGCTCGGCCCGGAACCAGCTGACGGTGCTGGAACCAGGTGGTGGACCCCAAGGCCCACAGGAGAGGAGAGAACAGCTAGGCCGCGAGGCAGCCGCAGTTACCGAACCCCAACAGTCCTACAGGGGGAGCAGGGCCTACTGGCACTACAGAACCAGCCTTGACTACCAGTTCACGCAGCCCACATAGGAAGCTCCTAAACTGGAGGCACCCTTGAGTTGGCTTACCCGACCGCACCACGACGGGGCAAGCATAGGCGTCTCAGTGAGCTTGACACTACCCGGAAACAGCTGACGGTGCTGAAACCAGGTTTGGCACGAGGGAGTACCTGTGACAAAAACACTGCCGAGAACCAGCTGGCGGTGCTGGAACCCAGATGCGTTGCCCCAGTGTGCAAGAGCCAATGGCACGACCGAGGACCAGCTGACGGTGCCGGAACCCGGATAGTAAGCTGTAGGTGCCCGCGCTTAAAAGCACTACCAAGGACCGCCTGACGTTGGCGGAACTCGGATACCCAGGAGGAGGCACCTAAGCCAAAGGCTCGGCCTGGAACCAGCTGACGGTGCTGGAACCAGGTGGTGGACCCCAAGGCCCACAGGAGAGGAGAGAACAGCTAGGCCGCGAGGCAGCCGCAGTTACCGAACCCCAACAGTCCTACAGGGGGAGCTGGGCCTACTGGCACTACAGAACCAGCCTTGACTACCAGTTCACGCAGCCCACATAGGAAGCTCCTAAACTGGAGGCACCCTGGAGTTGGCTAACCCGACCGCACCACGACGGGGCAAGCATAGGCGTCTCAGTGAGCTTGACACTACCCGGAAACAGCTGACGGTGCTGAAACCAGGTTTGGCACGAGGGAGTACCTGTGACAAAAACACTGCCGAGAACCAGCTGGCGGTGCTGGAACCCAGATGCGTTGCCCCAGTGTGCAAGAGCCAATGGCATGACCGAGGACCAGCTGACGGTGCTGGAACCCGGTGAGTAAGCTGTAGGAGCCCGCGCTTAAAAGCACTACCAAGGACCGCCTGACGTTGGCGGAACTCGGATACCCAGGAGGAGGCACCTAAGCCAAAGGCTCGGCCCGGAACCAGCTGACGGTGCTGGAACCAGGTGGTGGACCCCAAGGCCCACAGGAGAGGAGAGAACAGCTAGGCCGCGAGGCAGCCGCAGTTACCGAACCCCAACAGTCCTACAGAGGGAGCAGGGCCTACTGGCACTACAGAACCAGCCTTGACTACCAGTTCACGCAGCCCACATAGGAAGCTCCTAAACTGGAGGCACCCTGGAGTTGGCTAACCCGACCGCACCACGACGGGGCAAGCATAGGCGTCTCAGTGAGCTTGACACTACCCGGAAACAGCTGATGGTGCTGGAACCAGGTTTGGCACGAGGGTGTAGCTGTGACAAAAACACTGCCGAGAACCAGCTGGCGGTGCTGGAACCCAGATGCGTTGCCCCAGTGTGCAAGAGCCAATGGCACGACCGAGGACCAGCTGACGGTGCTGGAACCTGGTGAGTAAGCTGTAGGTGCCCGCGCTTAAAAGCACTACCAAGGACCGCCTGACGTTGGCGGAACTCGGATACCCAGGAGGAGGCACCTAAGCCAAAGGCTCGGCCCGGAACCAGCTGACGGTGCTGGAACCAGGTGGTGGACCCCAAGGCCCACAGGAGAGGAGAGAACAGCTAGGCCGCGAGGCAGCCGCAGTTACCGAACCCCAACAGTCCTACAGGGGGAGCAGGGCCTACTGGCACTACAGAACCAGCCTTGACTACCAGTTCACGCAGCCCACATAGGAAGCTCCTAAACTGGAGGCACCCTTGAGTTGGCTAACCCGACCGCACCACGACGGGGCAAGCATAGGCGTCTCAGTGAGCTTGACACTACCCGGAAACAGCTGACGGTGCTGAAACCAGGTTTGGCACGAGGGAGTACCTGTGACAAAAACACTGCCGAGAACCAGCTGGCGGTGCTGGAACCCAGATGCGTTGCCCCAGTGTGCAAGAGACAATGGCACGACCGAGGACCAGCTGACGGTGCTGGAACCCGGTTAGTAAGCTGTAGGTGCCCGCGCTTAAAAGCACTACCAAGGACCGCCTGACGTTGGCGGAACTCGGATACCCAGGAGGAGGCACCTAAGCCAAAGGCTCGGCCCGGAACCAGCTGACGGTGCTGGAACCAGGTGGTGGACCCCAAGGCCCACAGGAGAGGAGAGAACAGCTAGGCCGCGAGGCAGCCGCAGTTACCGAACCCCAACAGTCCTACAGGGGGAGCAGGGCCTACTGGCACTACAGAACCAGCCTTGACTACCAGTTCACGCAGCCCACATAGGAAGCTCCTAAACTGGAGGCACCCTGGAGTTGGCTAACCTGACCGCACCACGACGGGGCAAGCATAGGCGTCTCAGTGAGCTTGACACTACCCGGAAACAGCTGACGGTGCTGAAACCAGGTTTGGCACGAGGGAGTACCTGTGACAAAAACACTGCCGAGAACCAGCTGGCGGTGCTGGAACCCAGATGCGTTGCCCTAGTGTGCAAGAGCCAATGGCACGACCGAGGACCAGCTGACGGTGCTGGAACCCGGTGAGTAAGCTGTAGGTGCCCGCGCTTAAAAGCACTACCAAGGACCGCCTGACATTGGCGGAACTCGGATACCCAGGAGGAGGCACCTAAGCCAAAGGCTCGGCCCGGAACCAGCTGACGGTGCTGGAACCAGGTGGTGGACCCCAAGGCCCACAGGAGAGGAGAGAACAGCTAGGCCGCGAGGCAGCCGCAGTTACCGAACCCCAACAGTCCTACAGAGGGAGCAGGGCCTACTGGCACTACAGAACCAGCCTTGACTACCAGTCCACGCAGCCCACATAGGAAGCTCCTAAACTGGAGGCACCCTGGAGTTGGCTAACCCGACCGCACCATGACGGGGCAAGCATAGGCGTCTCAGTGAGCTTGACACTACCCGGAAACAGCTGACGGTGCTGGAACCAGGTTTGGCACGAGGGAGTACTTGTGACAAAAACACTGCCGAGAACCAGCTGGCGGTGCTGGAACCCAGATGCTTTGCCCCAGTGTGCAAGAGACAATGGCACGACCGAGGACCAGCTGACGGTGCTGGAACCCGGTTAGTAAGCTGTAGGTGCCCGCGCTTAAAAGCACTACCAAGGACCGCCTGACGTTGGCGGAACTCGGATACCCAGGAGGAGGCACCTAAGCCAAAGGCTCGGCCCGGAACCAGCTGACGGTGCTGGAACCAGGTGGTGGACCCCAAGGCCCACAGGAGAGGAGAGAACAGCTAGGCCGCGAGGCAGCCGCAGTTACCGAACCCCAACAGTCCTACAGGGGGAGCTGGGCCTACTGGCACTACAGAACCAGCCTTGACTACCAGTTCACGCAGCCCACATAGGAAGCTCCTAAACTGGAGGCACCCTGGAGTTGGCTAACCCGACCGCACCACGACGGGGCAAGCATAGGCGTCTCAGTGAGCTTGACACTACCCGGAAACAGCTGACGGTGCTGAAACCAGGTTTGGCACGAGGGAGTACCTGTGACAAAAACACTGCCGAGAACCAGCTGGCGGTGCTGGAACCCAGATGCGTTGCCCCAGTGTGCAAGAGCCAATGGCACGACCGAAGACCAGCTGACGGTGCTGGAACCCGGTTAGTAAGCTGTAGGTGCCCGCGCTTAAAAGCACTACCAAGGACCGCCTGACGTTGGCGGAACTCGGATACCCAGGAGGAGGCACCTAAGCCAAAGGCTCGGCCCGGAACCAGCTGACGGTGCTGGAACCAGGTGGTGGACCCCAAGGTCCACAGGAGAGGAGAGAACAGCTAGGCCGCGAGACATCCGCAGTTACCGAACCCCAACAGTCCTACAGCAGGGGGAGCAGGGCCTACTGGCACTACAGAACCAGTTTTGACTACCAGTTCACGCAGCCCACATAGGAAGCTCCTAAACTGGAGGCACCCTGGAGTTGGCTAACCCGACCTCACCACGACGGGGCAAGCATAGGCGTCTCAGTGAGCTTGACACTACCCGGAAACAGCTGACTGTGCTGAAACCAGGTTTGGCACGAGGGAGTACCTGTGACAAAAACACTGCCGAGAACCAGCTGGCGGTGCTGGAACCCAGATGCGTTGCCCCAGTGTGCAAGAGCCAATGGCACGACCGAGGACCAGCTGACGGTGCTGGAACCCGGTTAGTAAGCTGTAGGTGCCCGCGCTTAAAAGCACTACCAAGGACCGCCTGACGTTGGCGGAACTCGGATACCCAGGAGGAGGCACCTAAGCCAAAGGCTCGGCCTGGAACCAGCTGACGGTGCTGGAACCAGGTGGTGGACCCCAAGGCCCACAGGAGAGGAGAGAACAGCTAGGCCGCGAGGCAGCCGCAGTTACCGAACCCCAACAGTCCTACAGGGGGAGCAGGGCCTACTGGCACTACAGAACCAGCCTTGACTACCAGTTCACGCAGCCCACATAGGAAGCTCCTAAACTGGAGGCACCCTGGAGTTGGCTAACCCGACCGCACCACGACGGGGCAAGCATAGGCGTCTCAGTGAGCTTGACACTACCCGGAAACAGCTGACGGTGCTGAAACCAGGTTTGGCACGAGGGAGTACCTGTGACAAAAACACTGCCGAGAACCAGCTGGCGGTGCTGGAACCCAGATGCGTTGCCCCACTGTGCAAGAGCCAATGGCACGACCGAGGACCAGCTGACGGTGCTGGAACCCGGTGAGTAAGCTGTAGGAGCCCGCGCTTAAAAGCACTACCAAGGACCGCCTGACGTTGGCGGAACTCGGATACCCAGGAGGAGGCACCTAAGCCAAAGGCTCGGCCCGGAACCAGCTGACGGTGCTGGAACCAGGTGGTGGACCCCAAGGCCCACAGGAGAGGAGAGAACAGCTAGGCCGCGAGGCAGCCGCAGTTACCGAACCCCAACAGTCCTACAGAGGGAGCAGGGCCTACTGGCACTACAGAACCAGCCTTGACTACCAGTTCACGCAGCCCACATAGGAAGCTCCTAAACTGGAGGCACCCTGGAGTTGGCTAACCCGACCGCACCACGACGGGGCAAGCATAGGCGTCTCAGTGAGCTTGACACTACCCGGAAACAGCTGACGGTGCTGGAACCAGGTTTGGCACGAGGGAGTACCTGTGACAAAAACACTGCCGAGAACCAGCTGGCGGTGCTGGAACCCAGATGCGTTGCCCCAGTGTGCAAGAGCCAATGGCACGACCGAGGACCAGCTGACGGTGCTGGAACCTGGTGAGTAAGCTGTAGGTGCCCGCGCTTAAAAGCACTACCAAGGACCGCCTGACGTTGGCGGAACTCGGATACCCAGGAGGAGGCACCTAAGCCAAAGGCTCGGCCTGGAACCAGCTGACGGTGCTGGAACCAGGTGGTGGACCCCAAGGCCCACAGGAGAGGAGAGAACAGCTAGGCCGCGAGGCAGCCGCAGTTACCGAACCCCAACAGTCCTACAGGGGGAGCAGGGCCTACTGGCACTACAGAACCAGCCTTGACTACCAGTTCACGCAGCCCACATAGGAAGCTCCTAAACTGGAGGCACCCTTGAGTTGGCTAACCCGACCGCACCACGACGGGGCAAGCATAGGCGTCTCAGTGAGCTTGACACTACCCGGAAACAGCTGACGGTGCTGAAACCAGGTTTGGCACGAGGGAGTACCTGTGACAAAAACACTGCCGAGAACCAGCTGGCGGTGCTGGAACCCAGATGCGTTGCCCCAGTGTGCAAGAGACAATGGCACGACCGAGGACCAGCTGACGGTGCTGGAACCCGGTTAGTAAGCTGTAGGTGCCCGCGCTTAAAAGCACTACCAAGGACCGCCTGACGTTGGCGGAACTCGGATACCCAGGAGGAGGCACCTAAGCCAAAGGCTCGGCCCGGAACCAGCTGACGGTGCTGGAACCAGGTGGTGGACCCCAAGGCCCACAGGAGAGGAGAGAACAGCTAGGCCGCGAGGCAGCCGCCGTTACCGAACCCCAACAGTCCTACAGGGGGAGCAGGGCCTACTGGCACTACAGAACCAGCCTTGACTACCAGTTCACGCAGCCCACATAGGAAGCTCCTAAACTGGAGGCACCCTGGAGTTGGCTAACCTGACCGCACCACGACGGGGCAAGCATAGGCGTCTCAGTGAGCTTGACACTACCCGGAAACAGCTGACGGTGCTGAAACCAGGTTTGGCACAAGGGAGTACCTGTGACAAAAACACTGCCGAGAACCAGCTGGCGGTGCTGGAACCCGGATGCGTTGCCTATCAAAGATTGTCTTCCTACAGTCCCAACTAGCGGTGTTGGAGCAAAGGGTAAGCAGGGGGAGCAGATTGTAGGCCGAAGCCTGCACTGGAGTCAGCTTTGTGTCTGCGTTGCGTTTGCAGGACACTTTGCCGGCTACACAGTGGGGGAACAGCAGGCGGTGCTGAACCCCACTAACACATTGGCTGGTGTTTTCTCTGTGCAGCTAGCACTTCTGGGCAAAAACCATCGGTGTTATAGCCCAGGGGCAGCAGGAGGAGGAGAGGAGCAGAGTGTAGGCCGAAGCCTAGTTGAACCAATTTCAAAGGTAACCTTTACCCCCCCCTCAGGTGTTACAAAGTACAAGAGCCACACCTTGTGCAGCATTAATGCTGCACAAGTAAAAGGTTGCTCTATTAATTTTTCTACTTGCACACGCTGAATGCAACACGTACGCAATTTAGCCCATTCTACAGTCAAACTGTAGTTGAGGAGTGACTTGTATTTTTAAGGAGACGCAGCATAGGTGTCCCAAATAACATAGTAACATAGTAACATAGTAACATAGTTATTAAGGCCGAAAAAAAGACATTTGTCCATCCAGTTCAGCCTATATTCCATCATAATAAATCCCCAGATCTACGTCCTTCTACAGAACCTAATTGTATGATACAATATTGTTCTGCTCCAGGAAGACATCCAGGCCTCTCTTGAACCCCTCGACTGAGTTCGCCATCACCACCTCCTCAGGCAAGCAATTCCAGATTCTCACTGCCCTAACAGTAAAGAATCCTCTTCTATGTTGGTGGAAAAACCTTCTCTCCTCCAGACGCAAAGAATGCCCCCTTGTGCCCGTCACCTTCCTTGGTATAAACAGATCCTCAGCGAGATATTTGTATTGTCCCCTATAACGCCTTTGTGCTTGGCGCAGCTTCCTGAGCGTTGTTTTTTGCTGTACAGGAGTCTGCGCTCTTGTGTTATCCCTTGGCAATGCCCTGTTAGCGCTGCCCGTCTTATGACCTCATTTCATTTTGGCCGCTGCGGTTAACGATGGCCATAAATCCCAGACCCACAGTGCCTTTTCATAAAGTCACACTGCGGTGCTGGGATTCGTGGCCTTGAGCAGTAAATATTTTCGACGCTCAAACACGTCCTTACACCTGCTTCAGGCCGGCGTCACACTTGCGAGTTTTACGGACGTAAGAGCGCAGAATCTACGTCCGTAAAACTCGCAAAAAATACGGCACAATTATTCTCTATGCCCCTGCTCCTATTTGCCGTATTTTACTGATCAGTATTATACGGCTTTCTACGGCCGTACAAAATCGCAGCATGCTGCGTTTGTCACCGTACTGCGCAAGAAATACCCCAATGAAAGTCTATGGAAGCGTGAAAAATACGGATTACACACGGACAAGCAGTGTGACTTGCGAGAAATACGCAGCGCTGTTAGAGAGAAAAGCCGGTAATTCAGTGCGGTGTACAGTAAAATCACACTGACAGCTTACAGTAGAATAGGTAGAATAAATGTGTACACATAGAATAGGTATATATATATATATATATATATATATATATGTCAGTGAGACACATATATGTATATATATTAATATTTATTCCAGCGCTAGACAGCTTGAAAGCCGGTAATTCAATTACCGGCTTTTTCCTTCTCCTTCCTAAAACCCGACATGATTTGAGACATGGTTTACATACAGTAAACCATGTCTTCTCTCCATTTTTTTTGCAGATTCCACACTACTAATGTCAGTAGTGTGTATCTGCAAAATTTGGCCGTTCTAGCTCTTAAAATAAAGGGTTAAATGGCGGAAAAAATTGGCGTGGGCTCCCGCGCAATTTTCTCCGCCAGAGTAGTAAAGCCAGTGACTGAGGGCAGATATTAATAGCCTGGAGAGGGTCCACGGTTATTGGCCCCCCCCTGGCTAAAAGTATCTGCCCCCAGCCACCCCAGAAAAGGCACATCTGGAAGATGCGCCTATTCTGGCACTTGGCCACTCTCTTCCCATTCCCGTGTAGCGGTGGGATATGGGGTAATGAAGGGTTAATGCCACCTTGCTATTGTAAGGTGACATTAAGCCTAATTAATAATGGAGAGGCGTCAATTATGACACCTATCCATTATTAATCCAATACTAGTAAAGGGTTAAATAAAACACAAACACATTTTTTAAAATTATTTTAATGAAATAAAAACAATGGTTGTTGCAGTATTTTATTCAACGCCCAATCCAGTCACTGAAGACCCTCGTTCTGTGAGTAAAAAAACATAATAAACCAACAATATACTTACCCTCCGCAGATCTGTAACGTCCAACGATGTAAATCCTTCTGAAGGGGTTAAAACATTTTGCAGCAAGGAGCTGTGCTAATGCACGCTGCTCCTCGCTGCAAAACCCCAGGGAATGAGGCTAAAAATAGATCAATGATCTATATTTAGCTTCATTTGCGGTGAGGCGCCCTCTGCTGGCTGTTCATAGATCGTGGGAAATTACCTAGAAAGCCAGGGAGCTTTCTAGGTAATTTCCCACGATCTATGAACAGCCAGCAGAGGGCGCCTCACCGCAAATGAAGCTAAATATAGATCATTGATCTATTTTTAGCCTCATTCCCTGGGGTTTTGCAGCGAGGAGCAGCGTGCATTAGCACAGCTCCTTGCTGCAAAATGTTTTAACCCCTTCAGAAGGATTTACATCGTTGGGCGTTACAGATCTGCGGAGGGTAAGTATATTGTTGGTTTATTATGTTTTTTTACTCACAGAACGAGGGTCTTCAGTGACTGGATTGGCGTTGAATAAAATACTGCAACAACCATTGTTTTTATTTCATTAAAATAATTTTAAAAAATGTGTTTGTGTTTTATTTAACCCTTTACTAGTATTGGATTAATAATGGATAGGTGTCATAATTGACGCCTCTCCATTATTAATTAGGCTTAATGTCACCTTACAATAGCAAGGTGGCATTAACCCTTCATTACCCCATATCCCACCGCTACACGGGAATGGGAAGAGAGTGGCCAAGTGCCAGAATAGGCGCATCTTCCAGATGTGCCTTTTCTGGGGTGGCTGGGGGCAGATATTTTTAGCCAGGGGGGGGCCAATAACCGTGGACCCTCTCCAGGCTATTAATATCTGCCCTCAGTCACTGGCTTTACTACTCTGGCGGAGAAAATTGCGCGGGAGCCCACGCCAATTTTTTCCGCCATTTAACCCTTTATTTTAAGAGCTAGAACGGCCAAATTTTGCAGATACACACTACTGACATTAGTAGTGTGGAATCTGCAAAAAAAATGGAGAGAAGACATGGTTTACTGTATGTAAACCATGTCTCAAATCATGTCGGGTTTTAGGAAGGAGAAGGAAAAAGCCGGTAATTGAATTACCGGCTTTCAAGCTGTCTAGCGCTGGAATAAATATTAATATATATACATATATGTGTCTCACTGACATATATATATATATATACCTATTCTATGTGTACACATTTATTCTACCTATTCTACTGTAAGCTGTCAGTGTGATTTTACTGTACACCGCACTGAATTACCGGCTTTTCTCTCTAATATATGTGTCTACTGACATATATATATATATATATATATATATATATAGACAGTATATATATATTTTCTTTTCTTTTTGGGACACATGGATCACTTCTATAGCGGTATGTTGGTTTTGCTAGCCTGCGAGAAAACCACGCAGTACGGATGCCATACGGATTACATACGGAGGATGCCATGCGCAAAAAACGCTGACACACCCTGCCTACGGAGGAGCTACGGACCACTTTTTTCGGGACTTTTCAGCGTATTACGGCCGTAATATACGGACCGTATTGTTTTACGCTGTGTGTGACGCCGGCCTCAGACTGGGCGGCCTCTGCTGATCCCTTTTCGCATGCCGCGGCCATGAAGCCGCACAGTCTGAAGAAGGCGGAAGGAGATGAGTGACGACAGGCGAACATATGCACTGCTCGTGCCCATAAACCACACCCTCGCTGACAAAATAAATAAGACAACGAGGGGCGTTGTTTCACGCAGGGTGGATGCACAGGCGCAGCCAGCAAACCATGATGTCAAAAGACGGGAAGCGCTACCAAGGGGGGTGCTGCGTATCATTAGAAAGGAAAGTCACACCTCAGGGACAGTGGAATGGTCTCAATGAGACACATTTTGTACGTGTTCAGTTCCACGTGGGCAAGGAGAAAAAGTCAGCCACCTTGTACAAATGCAGCAGTACTGCTGAACAAGGTGGCTGTTATACATAGAAACACCTGGGGGTGGGGGGCAGGCTCCCTTCAATTTCAGTTCATGTGCCTGCATGGCGTTTGCAGGTCACGTTGCCGGCTACACAGCTGGGGAACAGCTGGCGGTGCTGAAACCCACTGACACATTGGCTGGTGTTTTTCTCTGTGCAGCTAGCAATTCCGGGCAAAAACTAGCGGTGTTAGAGCCCAGGGTCAGCAGGAGGAGGAGATGAGCAGAGTGTAGGCCGAAGCCTCCACTGGTGGCAGCTTTTGGTTGGTTGTGCCAGCGTGGCTTGTGCTGGACACGATGCCGGCTACACAGCAGGGGAACAGCTGGCGGTGCTGAACCCCACTAACACATTGGCTGGTGTTTTTCTCTGTGCAGCTAGCAATTCCGGGCAAAGACTAGCGGTGTTAGAGCCCAGGGTCAGCAGGAGGAGGAGATGAGCAGAGTGTAGGCCGAAGCCTCCACTGGTGGCAGCTTTTGGTTGGTTGTGCCAGCGTGGCTTGTGCTGGACACGATGCCGGCTACACAGCAGGGGAACAGCTGGCGGTGCTGAACCCCACTAACACATTGGCTGGTGTTTTTCTCTGTGCAGCTAGCAATTCCGGGCAAAGACTAGCGGTGTTAGAGCCCAGGGTCAGCAGGAGGAGGAGATGAGCAGAGTGTAGGCCGAAGCCTCCACTGGTGGCAGCTTTTGGTTGGTTGTGCCAGCGTGGCTTGTGCTGGACACGATGCCGGCTACACAGCAGGGGAACAGCTGGCGGTGCTGAACCCCACTAACACATTGGCTGGTGTTTTTCTCTGTGCAGCTAGCAATTCCGGGCAAAGACTAGCGGTGTTAGAGCCCAGGGTCAGCAGGAGGAGGAGATGAGCAGAGTGTAGGCCGAAGCCTCCACTGGTGGCAGCTTTTGGTTGGTTGTGCCAGCGTGGCTTGTGCTGGACACGATGCCGGCTACACAGCAGGGGAACAGCTGGCGGTGCTGAACCCCACTAACACATTGGCTGGTGTTTTTCTCTGTGCAGCTAGCACATCAGGGCAAAAACTAGCGGTGTTAGAGCCCAGGGTCAGCAGGAGGAGGAGAGGAGAAAAGTGTAGGCCGAAGCCTAGTTGAACCAATTTCAAAGGTAACCTTTAACCCCCCCTCAGGTGTTGCAAGGTACAAGAGCCACACCTTGTGCAGCATTAATGCTGCACAAGTAAAAGGTTGCTCTCTTCATTTTGCTCCTTGCACACGCTGAATAAAACACGTACACTATTTAGCCCATTATACTGTCTAACAGTAGTGGAGGCGTGACTTTTCTTTTGAAGAAGACGCAGCACAGGTGTCAAAATTTACACCTAGGTGCTGGGCGCAGACTCCTTACTGTTGTTATTTGCAGTACAGGAGACTGCGCTCGTGTGTTATCCCTTGGCAATACCCTGTTAGTGCAGGCCGTCTTATGACCTCATTTCATGTTGGCCGGTGCGGTTAACGATGGCCATAAATCCCAGACCCACAGTGCCTTTCCATAAAGTCACACTGCAGTGCTGGGATTCGTGGCCTTGTGCAGTAAATATGTTCGCCGTTCACCTGCTTCAGACTGGGCGGCCTCAGCTGATCCCTTATTGCCTGCCACGGCCATGAGGCCGCACAGTCTGAAGAAGGCGGAAGGAGGGGAGTGAAGACAGGCGAACATATGCACTGCTCGTGACCATCAATCACACCCTCGCAGTCAAAATATATGAGACAACGAGGGGCGTTGTGTCGGGCAGGGCGGACGCACAGGCACAGCCAGCCAACCAATGATGTCTGAAGACGGGCAGCGCTAACAATGGGGGTGCTGCGTGTCATTAAAAAGGAAAGTCACACCTCAGGGACATTGTAATGGTCTCTAATGAGACACATTTTGTACGTGTTGAGTTCCACGTGGGCAAGGAGAAAAAGTCAGCCACCTTGTACAAATGCAGCAGTACTGCTGTACAAGGTGGCTGTTATACATAGAAACACCTGGGGGTGGGGGGCAGGCTTCCTTCAATTTCAGTTCATGTGCCTGCGTGGCGTTTGCAGGACACGTTGCCAGCTACACAGCAGGGGAACAGCTGGCGTTGCTGAACCCCACTGACACATTGACTGGTGTTTTTCTCTGTGCAGCTCGCATGTCCGGGCAAAAACTGGCGGTGTTAGAGGCCAGGGTCAGCAGGAGGAGGAGAGGAGCAAAGTGTAGGCCGAAGCCTGCACTGGTGGCAGCTTTTGGTCGGTTGTGCCAGTGTGGCTTGTGCTGGACACGATGCCGGCTACACAGCAGGGGAACAGCTGGCGGTGCTGAACCCCACTAACACATTGGCTGTTGTTTTTCTCTGTGAAGCTCGCATTTCCGGGCAAAAACTAGCGGTGTTAGAGCCCAGGGTCAGCAGGAGGAGGAGAGGAGCAAAGTGTAGGCTGAAGCCTCCACTGGTGGCAGCTTTTGGTCGGTTGTGCCAGCGTGGCTTGTGCTGGACACGATGCCGGCTACACAGCAGGGGAACAGCTGGCGGTGCTGAACCCCACTAACACATTGGCTGTTGTTTTTCTCTGTGAAGCTCGCATTTCCGGGCAAAAACTAGTGGTGTTAGAGCCCAGGGTCAGCAGGAGGAGAGGAGCAAAGTGTAGGCCGAAGCCTGCACTGGTGGAAGCATTTGGTCGGTTGTGCCAGCGTGGCTTGTGCTGGACACGATGCCGGCTACACAGCAGGGGAACAGCTGGCGGTGCTGAACCCCACTAACACATTGGCTGGTGTTTTTCTCTGTGAAGCTCGCATTTCCGGGCAAAAACTAGCGGTGTTAGAGCCCAGGGTCAGCAGGAGGAGGAGAGGAGCAGAGTGTAGGCCGAAGCCTAGTTGAACCAATTTCAAAGGTAACCTTTAACCCCCCCTCAGGTGTTGCAAGGTACAAGAGCCACACCTTGTGCAGCATTAATGCTGCACAAGTAAAAGGTTGCTCTATTTAGTTTGCTCCTTGCACACGCTGAATAAAACACGTAAACTATTTTGCCCATTATACTGTCTAACAGTAGTGGAGGCGTGACTTGTCTTTTTAAGGAGACGCAGCACAGGTGTCAAAATTTACACCTAGGTGCTGGGCGCAGATTCCTGAGCGTTGTTATTAGCTGTACAGGAGTCTGCGCTATTGTGATCCCTTGGCCATGCGCTGTGAGCGCTGCCTGTCTTCTCACCTTATTTCATGTTGGCCGTTGCGGTTAGCAATGGATATGAATCCCAGGCCCGCAGTGTGTTTTCAAAAAATCACACTGCGTGGCTGGGATTTGTGGCCTTGTGCAGTAAATATGTTTGCCGCTCACACATGTCCTTACACCTGCTTCAGACTGGGCGGCCTCAGCTGATCCCTTATCGCCTACCACGGCCAGGAGGCCGCACAGTCTGAAGAAGGCGGAAGGAGATGAGTTAAGACAGGTGAACATATGCACTGCACATGCCCATCAATCACACCCTCGCAGCCAAAATATATGAAACGAGGGGGGTTGTGTCGGGCAGGGCGGACGCACAGGCACAGGCAGCCAACCAATGATGTCAGAAGATGGGCAGCGCTACCAAGGGGGGTGGTGCGTGTCATTAAAAAGGAAAGTCACACCTCAGGGACATTGTAATGGTCTGTAATGAGACACATATTTTACGTGTTTAATTCTACGTGGGCAAGGATAAAAAATCAGCCACCTTGTACAAATGCAGCAGTACTGCTGTACTAGGTGGCTGTTATACATAGAAACACCTGGGGGGGTGGGGCCAGGTTCCCTTTAATTTCAGTTCATGTGCCTGCGTGGCGTTTGCAGGTCACGTTGCCGGCTACACAGCAGGGGAACAGCTGGCGTTGCTGAACCCCACTAACACATTGGCTGGTGTTTTTCTCTGTGCAGCTAGCACTTCCGGGCAAAAACTAGCGGTGTTTAAGCCCAAGGTCAGCAGGAGGAGGAGAGGAGCAGAGTGTAGGCCGAAGCCTGCACTGGTGGCAGCTTTTGTTCTGTTGTGCCAGCGTGGCTTGTGCTGGACACGTTGCCGACTACACAGCAGGGGAACAGCTGGCGGTGCTGAATCCCACTGACACATCAGCTAGTGTTTTTTTCTGTGTAGACAACACTTCCAGGTGGCAACTGACAGTGTTGAAACCCAGGGAATCAAAGAGGAGCAGAGTGTAGGCCGAAGCCTGCAGTGAAGCAAGTTGAAAGGGAACCTTTAACCCCCCCCCCAGGCATTTGTTGCTGAAAGAGCCATCTTGTACAGCAGTAATACTGCACATGGAAAATGGTGGCTCTGAAAATTATGCTCCTTGCAAACGCTGAAGTACACACTCATACAATGTGTCCCCTCACACTGTCAAACCGTCCCGGAAGTGGGACTTTCCTTTGTAATGTGACACAGCAAAGCCGTTATTCCAACCCCCTTGGTGCCGTGCGCCACCTCCTCAACGTTGTTTGGTTCTGTCACGGAGCCCGCGCTGTAATGTTATCCCTTGGCCATGCACAGTTAGCGGTGCCCGTCTTCTGACATCATGTAGGTGTCAGGCTGGCAGTGCCTGTGCGTCCAAGCTGCCCGAGATCCAACCTTGCAGTGCCATCTAATGTAGTCCCACTGCGGGCTAGGGATCCATGGGCATGCGCAGTGCATATCATCGCCTCTCACTCACCTCCTTCCTGCTTCTTCAGACTGTGCGGCGTCACGGCCGTGGCATGCTATTAGGGATCAGCTGACGCCGCCTAGTCTGAAGAAGCGTGAAGAAGGGGAGTGAGAGGCTAGTATATGCACTGCGCATGGCCATGGATACCAGGCCCACTGTGGGATCACATTAGACGACACTGCGAGGTGGGATTTCGGGCAGCGTGGACGCACAGGCGCAGCCAGGACGACAACAAATGATGTCAGAGGACGGGCAGCGCAAACTGTGCATGGCCAAGGGATAACATAACAGCGCAGGGTCCATGACGGAATCAAACAACGCTAAGGAGCCAGCGCACGGTGGCAAGGGGGTAGCAATGACGGCTGTGCTGCGTCACATTACAAAGGAAAGTCCCACCTCCGGGACGGTTGGACGGTGTGAGGGGACACATTACATGAGTGTGTAGTTCAGCGTTTGCAAGGAGCATAATTTCAAGAGCGACCTTTCCCTTGTGCAGTATTAGTGCTGCATATGGTGGCTCTTTCAGTAACAAACGCCTAGGGGGGGGGGGACAGGTCCCCTTACATTTTAGTTGTGCCAGCGTGGCGGTCGCATGACACGTTGCCGGATACACAGCTGGGGATCAGCTGACGTTACTGAACCCCAATAACAGAGGAGCGACTGTTGACTGTGCAGACAGCACTTCTGTTGTGAATTCTGTGGCTGAATTCACTCCTGTGGTCACAAGTGGTACTGCAGCTTCTGAGCTTCCTCCCTCAGGTGTTCTGGTGAGCTCGTTGGCTGCTTTGTTATTTAACTCCACCTGATTCTGTCTTCCTTGCTCCTTGTCAATGTTCCAGTGTTGGACCTGAGCTTCTGGATCTTTCCTGTGGCCTGCTGCTCTGCTTAGATAAGTGCTTCTTTGCTTTTGTTGCTACTTTTTCTGTCCAGCTTGTCTATTCGTTTTTGCTGGAAGCTCTGAGACGCAAAGGGTGCACCGCCGTGCCGTTAGTTCGGTGGGTCTTTTTGCCCCCTTTGCGTGGTTTTTTGCTTTAGGGTTTTTTGTAGACTGCAAAGTTCTCTTTGCTATCCTCGCTCTATCTAGAATATCGGGCCTCACTTTGCTGAATCTATTTCATCCCTACGTTTGTCTTTTCATCTTGCTAACTGTCATTATATGTGGGGGGCTGCCTTTTCCTTTGGGGTATTTCTCTGAGGCAAGTCAGGCTTGTTTTTCTATCTTCAGGCTAGTCAGCTCCTCAGGCTGTGCCGAGTTGCATAGGTAGTGACAGGCGCAATCCACAGCTGCCTTTAGTTGTGTTTAGGATAGGTTCAGGTATTGCGGTCTACAGAGATTCCACGTCTCAGAGCTCGTTCTATTGTTTTTGGGTTATTGTCAGATCACTGCATGTGCTCTGATTGCTGGCACACTGTGTCCCTGGATTGCCTTCATAACAGTACAAGGAGCCAACACTAACGATTCTGAATAGAGGGAAAAAAGAAGTTATGACATCATTTTTTTTTCTCTGCTCTGTGTTCAGTCTTTTTTTTCCCCTAGACATTTGGGTGTTTCAGGACACAGGTGTGGACATGGATATTCAGGGTCTGTGCTCTTCAATGGATAATCTCCTTACCAATGTACAAAGGATTCAAGATACTATTGATCAGAAATCTATGTTAGAACCAAGAATTCCTATTCCTGATTTGTTTTTTGGTGTTAGAACTAAGTTTCTTAATTTCAAAAACAATTGTAAGCTATTTCTGGCCTTGAAACCTTATTCTTCCGGTAATCCTATTCAACAGGTTTTGATTATTATTTCTTTTTTGCGCGGCGACCCTCAGGACTGGGCATTTTCTCTTGCACCAGGAGACCCTGCATTGAGTAATGTCGATGCGTTTTTCCTGGCGCTCGGATTGCTTTACGATGAGCCTAATTCAGTGGATCAGGCTGAGAAAAATTTTCTGGCTTTGTGCCAGGGTCAGGATGATATAGAAGTATATTGTCAGAAATTTAGGAAGTGGTCAGTACTCACTCTGTGGAATGAATCTGCGCTGGCAGCTTTGTTCAGAAAGGGTCTCTCTGAGGCTCTTAAGGATGTCATGGTGGGTTTTCCTATGCCTGCTGGTTTGAATGAGTCTATGTCTTTGGCCATTCAGATCGGTCGACGCTTGCGCGAGCGTAAATCTGTGCATCATTTGGCGGTATTATCTAAGATTAAACCTGAGCCTATGCAGTGCGATAGGACTATGACCAGAGTTGAACGGCAAGAACACAGACGTCTGAATGGTCTGTGTTTCTACTGTGGTGATTCCACTCATGTTATTTCTGATTGTCCTAAGCGCACTAAGCGGTTCGATAGGTCTGCCATCATTGGTACTGTACAATCCAAATTCCTTCTGTCCATTATCTTGATATGCTCTTTGTCATCGTATTCTGTCATGGCGTTTGTGGATTCAGGCGCTGCCCTGAATCTGATGGATTTGGATTATGCTAAACGTTGTGGGTTTTTCTTGGAGCCTTTGCGGTGTCCTATTCCGTTGAGAGGAATTGATGCTACACCTTTGGCCAAGAATAAACCTCAGTACTGGACCCAGCTGACCATGTGCATGGCTCCTGCACATCAGGAAATTATTCGCTTTCTGGTGCTACATAATCTGCATGATGTGGTCGTGTTGGGGTTGCCATGGCTGCAAACCCATAATCCAGTATTGGATTGGAACTCTATGTCGGTATCCAGCTGGGGTTGTCAGGGGGTACATGGTGATGTTCCATTTTTGTCTATTTCGTCATCCACTCCTTCTGAGGTCCCAGAGTTCTTGTCTGATTATCAGGATGTATTTGAAGAGCCCAAGTCCGATGCCCTACCTCCGCATAGGGATTGTGATTGTGCTATCAATTTGATTCCTGGTAGTAAATTCCCTAAAGGTCGATTATTTAATTTATCCGTGCCTGAGCACGCTGCTATGCGCAGTTATGTGAAGGAATCCCTGGAGAAGGGACATATTCGCACATCGTCATCACCACTGGGAGCAGGGTTCTTTTTTGTAGCCAAGAAGGATGGTTCGCTGAGACCATGTATTGATTACCGCCTTCTTAATAAGATCACTGTTAAATTTCAGTATCCCTTGCCATTGTTATCTGACTTGTTTGCTCGGATTAAGGGGGCTAGTTGGTTCACTAAGATAGATCTTCGTGGTGCGTATAATCTGGTGAGAATCAGGCAAGGAGATGAATGGAAAACTGCATTTAATACGCCCGAGGGTCATTTTGAGTATCTAGTGATGCCGTTCGGACTTGCCAATGCTCCATCTGTGTTTCAGTCTTTTATGCATGACATCTTCCGTGAGTATCTGGATAAATTCCTGATTGTTTACTTGGATGACATTTTGATCTTCTCAGATGATTGGGACTCTCATGTGAAGCAGGTCAGAATGGTTTTCCAGGTCCTGCGTGCTAATTCTTTGTTTGTGAAGGGATCAAAGTGTCTCTTCGGTGTGCAGAAAGTCTCATTTTTGGGGTTCATCTTTTCCCCTTCTACTATCGAGATGGATCCGGTTAAGGTCCAAGCCATCCAGGATTGGACTCAGCCGACATCTCTGAAAAGTCTGCAAAAATTCCTGGGCTTTGCTAATATTTATCGTCGCTTCATCTGTAATTTTTCTAGCATTGCCAAACCATTGACCGATTTGACCAAGAAGGGTGCTGATTTGGTTAATTGGTCTTCTGCTGCTGTGGAAGCTTTTCAGGAGTTGAAGCATCGTTTTTGTTCTGCCCCTGTGTTGTGTCAACCAGATGTTTCTCTTCCGTTCCAGGTCGAGGTTGATGCTTCTGAGATTGGAGCAGGGGCGGTTTTGTCACAGAGAGGTTCTGGTTGCTCAGTGTTGAAACCATGTGCTTTCTTTTCCAGGAAGTTTTCGGCTGCTGAGCGTAATTATGATGTGGGCAACCGAGAGTTGCTGGCCATGAAGTGGGCATTCGAGGAATGGCGTCATTGGCTTGAAGGAGCTAAGCATCGCGTGGTGGTATTGACTGATCATAAGAACCTTACTTATCTCGAGTCTGCCAAGCGCTTGAATCCTAGACAGGCCCGTTGGTCGTTATTTTTTGCCCGCTTCGATTTTGTGATTTCGTACCTTCCGGGCTCTAAAAATGTGAAGGCGGATGCTCTGTCTAGGAGTTTTGTGCCCGACTCTCCGGGTTCATCTGAGCCGGCGAGTATCCTCAAGGAAGGAGTCATTGTGTCTGCCATCTCCCCTGATTTGCGGCGAGTGTTGCAAAAATTTCAGGCGAATAAACCTGATCGTTGTCCGGCGGAGAAACTGTTCGTCCCTGATAGGTGGACTACTAAAGTTATCTCTGAACTTCATTGTTCGGTGTTGGCTGGTCATCCTGGAATATTTGGTACCAGAGAGTTAGTGGCTAGATCCTTCTGGTGGCCATCTCTTTCACGGGATGTACGTACTTTTGTGCAGTCCTGTGGGATTTGTGCTAGGGCTAAGCCCTGCTGTTCACGTGCCAGTGGGTTGCTTTTGCCCTTGCCGGTCCCAAAGAGGCCTTGGACACATATTTCGATGGATTTCATTTCTGACCTTCCCGTTTCTCAAAAGATGTCAGTCATTTGGGTGGTCTGTGATCGCTTTTCTAAAATGGTCCATCTGGTGCCCTTGGCTAAATTGCCTTCCCCCTCTGATTTGGTACCTTTGTTCTTTCAGCATGTGGTTCGGTTGCATGGCATTCCTGAGAATATTGTTTCTGACAGAGGTTCCCAGTTAGTTTCGAGGTTTTGGCGAGCCTTTTGTGGTAGGATGGGCATTGACCTGTCTTTTTCCTCGGCTTTCCATCCTCAGACTAATGGCCAGACCGAACGAACCAATCAGACCTTGGAGACATATCTGAGATGTTTTGTTTCTGCAGACCAGGATGATTGGGTGTCCTTTTTGCCGTTGGCTGAGTTCGCCCTTAATAATCGGGCCAGCTCGGCTACTTTGGTCTCTCCATTTTTCTGCAATTCTGGGTTCCATCCTCGTTTCTCTTCAGGACAGGTTGAGTCTTCGGACTGTCCTGGTGTGGATTCTGTGGTGGACAGGTTGCAGCAGATCTGGACTCAGGTAGTGGACAATTTGACCTTGTCCCAGGAGAAGGCTCAACTTTTCGCTAATCGCAGACGCCATGTGGGTCCCCGACTTCGTGTTGGGGATCTGGTTTGGTTATCTTCTCGTCATATTCCTATGAAGGTTTCCTCTCCTAAGTTTAAACCTCGTTTTATTGGTCCGTATAGGATTTCTGAGATTCTCAATCCTGTGTCTTTTCGTCTGACCCTCCCAGACTCCTTTTCCATACATAATGTATTCCATAGGTCGTTGTTGCGGAGATACGTGGCACCTATGGTTCCATCTGTTGAGCCTCCTGCCCCGGTTTTGGTGGGGGGGGAATTGGAGTATATTGTGGAGAAAATTTTGGATTCTCGTGTTTCTAGACGGAAACTCCAGTATCTGGTTAAATGGAAGGGTTATGCTCAGGAAGATAATTCCTGGGTTTTTGCCTCTGATGTCCATGCTCCAGATCTTGTTCGTGCCTTTCATGTGGCTCATCCTGGTCGGCCTGGGGGCTCTGGTGAGGGTTCGGTGACCCCTCCTCAAGGGGGGTGTACTGTTGTGAATTCTGTGGCTGAATTCACTCCTGTGGTCACAAGTGGTACTGCAGCTTCTGAGCTTCCTCCCTCAGGTTTTCTGGTGAGCTCGTTGGCTGCTTTGTTATTTAACTCCACCTGATTCTGTCTTCCTTGCTCCTTGTCAATGTTCCAGTGTTGGACCTGAGCTTCTGGATCTTTCCTGTGGCCTGCTGCTCTGCTTAGATAAGTGCTTCTTTGCTTTTGTTGCTACTTTTTCTGTCCAGCTTGTCTATTCGTTTTTGCTGGAAGCTCTGAGACGCAAAGGGTGCACCGCCATGCCGTTAGTTCGGCACGGTGGGTCTTTTTGCCCCCTTTGCGTGGTTTTTTGCTTTAGGGTTTTTTGTAGACTGCAAAGTTCTCTTTGCTATCCTCGCTCTATCTAGAATATCGGGCCTCACTTTGCTGAATCTATTTCATCCCTACGTTTGTCTTTTCATCTTGCTAACTGTCATTATATGTGGGGGGCTGCCTTTTCCTTTGGGGTATTTCTCTGAGGCAAGTCAGGCTTGTTTTTCTATCTTCAGGCTAGTCAGCTCCTCAGGCTGTGCCGAGTTGCATAGGTAGTGACAGGCGCAATCCACAGCTGCCTTTAGTTGTGTTTAGGATAGGTTCAGGTATTGCGGTCTACAGAGATTCCACGTCTCAGAGCTCGTTCTATTGTTTTTGGGTTATTGTCAGATCACTGCATGTGCTCTGATTGTTGGCACACTGTGTCCCTGGATTGCCTTCATAACACACTTCCAGGCACCAACTGGTGGTGTTAGAGCCCAGGGACAGCAGGAGGAGCAGATTGGAGGTATTGCCGCACACACAGCTGGGGATCAGCTGACGTTACTGAACCCCAATAACAGAGGAGCGACTGTTAACTGTGCACACAGCACTTCCAGGCACCAACTGGCGGTGTTAGAGCCCAGGGACAGCAGGAGGAGCAGATTGGAGGTATTGCCGCACACACAGCTGGGGATCAGCTGACGTTACTGAACCCCAATAACAGAGGAGCGACTGTTAACTGTGCACACAGCACTTCCAGGCACCAACTGGCGGTGTTAGAGCCCAGGGACAGCAGGAGGAGGAGATTGGAGGTATTGCCGCACACACAGCTGGGGATCAGCTGACGTTACTGAACCCCAATAACAGAGGAGCGACTGTTAACTGTGCACACAGCACTTCCAGGCACCAACTGGCGGTGTTAGAGCCCAGGGTCAGCAGGAGGAGCAGAGGAACAGAGTGTAGGCCGAAGCCTGATTGGAGCAAGTTGAAAGGGAACCTTTAACCCCCCCCAAGACGTTTGTAGCTGAAAGAGCCATCTTGTGCAGCACTAAGGATGCAAAAGGAAAAGGTTGCTCTTTTAATTATGCTCCTTGCAAACACTGAAGTAAACACTAAAAATGTGTCCCCTTATACCGTTCAACCGTCCCGGAGGTGCGAATTTCCTTCGTAATGGGACACAGCACAGCTGTCATTCCTATCCCCTTGGTGCCATGCGCTGCCTTCTCAGCGTTGTTTTAAGCTGTCACGGAGCCTGCGCTGTTCTGTTAGCCCTTGGCCATGCCCAATTAGCGCTGCCTGTCTTCTGACATAATTTGGTGTCAGGCTGTCAGTGCCTGTGCGTCCACGCTGCTCCAGATCGCACCTCGCAGTCTCGTCTAACGTAATCCCACTGCGGGCCTTGGATCCATGGGCATGCACAGTGCATATACTCGACTCTCACTCCCCTCCTTCCCTCTTCTTCAGACTGTGCGGTGTCACGGCCGTGGCATGCTATTAGGGATCAGCTGATGGCGCACAGTCTAAAGAAGGCGGAGGGAAATGAGCGAGAGCCCGAGGGGAAGATATGCACTGCGCATGCCCATGGATCCCAGGCCCGCAGTGTGACTCAATCAGAAGACACTGCGAGGCGGGATCTCGGGCAGCACGGCCGCACAGGCGCAGCCAGCCTGACACCAAATTATGTCAGAAGACAGGCAGCACAAATAGGGCATGCCCAAGGGATAACAGAACAGCGCAGGCTCCGTGACAGCTTAAAACAACGCTGAGGAGGCAGCGCATGGCACCAAGGGGGTAGGAATGACGGCTGTGCTGCGTCACATTACGAAGGAAAGTCCCAGCTCCGGGACGGTATAACGGTATCAGTGAACACATTTTATAAGTGTTAAGTTCTGCGTGTGCAAGGAGCTAAACCAAAAGAGCTACCTTTTCCTTGTGCAGCATTACTGCTGCACAAGATGGCTCTTTCAGTAACAAACGACGGGGGGGGGGACAGGTTCCCTTACATTTAGGTTGTTGTGCCAGCGTGGCGGTCGCAGGACACATTGCCGGCTACACAGCTGGGGATCAGCTGACGTTACTGAAACCCAATAACACTGGGTCGTATGTTTTTACTGTGCAGCCTGCACTTCTGAGCCGCAACTGGCGGTGTTGGAGCCCAGGAATAGCAGTTCAGGTGGTAGAAAGATGAACACAGCAGGAGACCTGGATGACACCCAATTACTTAATCAGGCAGAGGAGTGGCAAATTCCTGCGAGATCCAGGCCTGGTTCATTTTCAGGAAAGTAAGCCGGTCAACGTTATCGGAGGACAGTCGCATGCGACGGTCTGTTAGTACACCACCTGCGGCACTAAAGACATGTTCCGATAAGACACTAGCCGCAGGGCAAGCCAGCACCTCCAATGCATACTGGCTTAGCTCTGGCCATGTATCCAACTTAGAGACCCAAAACTTGAATGGGGAAGAGCCGTCTGGGAGTACAGTAAGAGGGCAAGCCATGTAGTCTGTCACCATCTGACGGAACCGTTGCCTCCTGCTGACTGGAGCCGCCGGTGATGGTGTAGACATTTGGGGCGGGCACACAAAAGTGTGCTAGAGTTGTGCCATACTGGGCTTGCCTTGGGCAGAGGCACTGCTTCTGCTCCCTCTTTGGGCAGAGCCTCCCCCAATGCCTCGACGCACTGAGCTGCTTTGTAAAGCACTAGCAGCACTCCTCTCAGTTGGACAGGAGAACATGATGGAATTCACCAGTGTGTCGTGGTACTCCCGCAATTTACGCTCCCGGGTCAACGCTGGGATGAGGTTTTGGACGTTGTCCCGGTAGCGAGGATCGAGGAGGGTGAACACCCAATAATCAGGCATGTTGAGAATGTGGTCGATGCGGCGGTCGTTTCTCAGGCACTGCAGCATGAAATCCACCATGTGCTGCAGACTGCCAACTGGCCCAGAAATGCTGTCCCCTGCTTGAGACATGATCTCTGCCCGCTCGTCATCACCCCACCCTCGCTGTACACACTGACCGCTGGACAATTGTGTCGCTCCCTCCTCTGGACGGAGCTCTTCCTCCTCCATTGACTCCTCCTCATCCTCCTCACAAATTGGCCCCTGCGTACCCCTTTGTGAGGAACCACGTGGCGCTGACTCTCCAGAAGCTGATGGAAAAGGTGACTCCTCATCCTCCACCTCTTCCACAACATCATCCCTTAACCCTTGCAAAGTTTGCTGAAGCAGGCAGATAAGGGGGACAGTCATGCTGACTAGTGCATCATCTGCACTTGCCATCCGCGTGGAATAATCAAAAGGACACAAAACCTGGCAGACGTCCTTCATAGTGGCCCACTCTGTGGTTGTGAAGTCTGATCGGCGCTGACTGCGACTTCTTTGCGCCTGATGCAGCTGGTACTCCATAACTGCTTGCTGCTGCTCACACAACCGCTCCAACATATGTAACGTGGAATTCCACCGGGTAGGTAGGTCACATATGATGCGGTGTTCCGGAAGGCGGAATCGGCGCTGCAGAGCAGCAATGCGGGATCTGGCCAAGCTGGAACGCCGCAAGTGAGCACACTCTAGGCGGACCTTGTGCAGCAGGGCATCAAGATCCGGATAGTCCCTCAGAAAACTCTGCACAACCAAATTGAGCACATGTGCCAGACATGGGATGTGAGTGAGGTTGCCAAGGGCCAAAGCTGCCACCAGATTTCGGCCATTGTCACACACTACCATGCCTGGCTGGAGATTAGCTGGCAGTAACCACACATCGCTCTCCTGCTTGATGGCATTCCAGAGCTCCTGCGCTGTGTGGCTTTGATTCCCCAATGAAACAAGTTTCAAGACGGCCTGCTGACGTTTGGCCACGGCTGTGCTCATGTCGGTCATAGGTAAACGTTCACGGGTCCATGTGGAGGTGGACTGTGACGGCTCCTACAGAGTTGATTCTGAGGAACTTGTGTAAGAGGAGGAGTCAATGCGTACAGACTGGATTCCTGCAATCCTTGGAGTGGGCAGGACACGTCCTGCGCCACTCGCACGATCTGTACCTGGCTCAACAACATTAACCCAATGGGCAGTGAGGGAAACGTATCGCCCCTGTCCATGCTGACTGGTCCACGCATCGGTGGTGAGGTGGACCTTGCTACTGACGGCGTTCAGTAGCGCATGTTTTATGTTTCCCTCAACATGCCTGTGCAGGGCAGGGACAGCTTGCCTGCTGAAGTAAAAGCGGCTGGGCACCTTGTACTGTGGGACTGCCAATGCCATCAAGTCACGGAAGCTGTCAGTCTCCACCAGCCTGAACGAGAGCATTTCCAGGGACAACAGTTTGGCAATGCCTGCATTCAGAGCCTGTGCTCGGGGGTGGTTGGCCGAGAATGCCCGCCTTTTCTCCCATGCCTGTACTACCGATGGCTGTAGAGTAGACTGGGAGTGTGAGGATGACTGGGAAGGTGGTGCTGTGGGTGGAATTACACAAGGTCTCTGGACAACAGTGCCAGAGGTTCTTCCATGGCGATCCTGGGAGGAAGCCAAACCAGCTGTGCGTGAGCTGGAGGAAGAGGCAACACGAGCTGAAGAGGTGGTAGCTGCCGCTGTTGGTTGGCCTACATCTTCAGTCTGTTTCTGGAACTCCACCGCGTGCCTGGTCCGCACATGTTTCCACATATTTGTGGTATTGAGGTTGCTGACATTTTTCCCTCTTTTTACTTTCTGATGACACAGCTTGCATTTGACAAAACAAATGTCATCTGCAACTGTGTCAAAAAAGGACCAGGCACTGCAAGTCTTGGGAGCGCCCTTTTTGGCTTTGGAAAGAGACAGGCTCCTAACGGGTGCCAAAGTGGAGGCTACAGGCTCCGCAGTCTTCCCCCTCCCTCTCCCTCTTTGGCCCGTAAGGGGAATCTCTTCCTCAGAGCTGCTCCCACCACCTTCCTGTTTCTCACGCCACGATGGGTCAACGACCTCATCATCTCCACTACCCTCTGCCACCAACTGCTCCTCCTGGGTAGTCTCGGCAGCACAGTACGCACCAGAAAGCGTCACCTGAGTTTCATCATCAGATGCGTACTGCGCTATGGTCACCGGAGGCACTGGCCCACCCACCTCTTCAGAGTCAGAGAGACAAAGCTGTTGGGCATCACTGCACACTGCCTCTTCTTCCATTTCTCCAATGCTGCTTGGCTGGCCCCCTGTTTCCAAGCCAAGAGATTCAGAGAACAGAAGTAGAGACGGCTCCTGTCCTGGGCTCTCTGACTGCCTGGCCAATTTGGCAGGTGGTGAAGAGACAGATGGCTGCTCTCCAGTGGTCTGTGCCTGAGAGGATGTGGCACTAACTGAAGTCGATGCCGAGGCGTTAGCTGCCATCCACCCGACAACGGCTTCAATTTGGTCTTCACGCAGCAGCGGTGCACGGCGCTCTCCGACAAAGCTGCGCATGAAGGACTGCTCCCTGCTGAAACTGAGTGACGACGAGTCACCGGCGCCCGCAGCAGGCACAGAATCACCACGTCCTCTCCCTGCTCCGCACCCACGCCCACGTGCCTTACTCCCTGCCCTCTTCATCTTGGTTGACAGATAAAGATAAGCAGAAAAGTACTAAGGCCTTAGTGTGCTTATTCCTGAAATGCTCCTCCTAACAGGTGTAAGAAACACTAATGTTGTAAAGTGTGGACTAAACTTTATTATTTTTCAAATGTGGCCTACACAAGTGTTAAGTTGTGTTTGGTGAACTTTACTTTTTATTTTTTTGCAGATCGGGCTACAGAGCTAGATTAAATCACACGGAGACCGTGCAGACAGCCGTAAACGGCGCTGCAAGGCCCAAAAAACCTCCTCTAGGTTATCCTATTTAGTGTTTTTCCACTATTTAGCTGGAGACGGGTGGAAAGACACTAATAGGGATTTTTTTTTTAAATTTTAAACAGGCTGCACTATTTGAAAAAAAGGAATTTTTCTTTCAAGGTATGAGGCAGTAACGCACCCTGAGCTGAATCCAACCGGCTATGGCTGCACACAGACTACACGGCGAGCTGGGCTCACACAGAGACCGTGCAGACAGCCGTAAACGGCGCTGCAAGGCCCAAAAAACCCCCTCTAGGTTAGCCTATGTAGTGTTTTTCCACAATTTAGCTGGAGACGGGTGGAAAAACACTAATAGGAAATTTTTTTTTTAAAGTTTAAACAGGCTGCACTATTTGAAAAAAAGTAAATTTTTTTTCAAGGTATGAGGCAGTAACGAACCCTGAGCTGAATCCAACCGGCTATGGCTGCACACAGACTACAGGGCAAGCTGGGCTCACACGGAGACCGTGCAGACAGCCGTAAACGGCGCTGCAAGGCCCAAAAAAACCCCTCTAGGTTATCCTATGTAGTGTTTTTCCACAATTTAGCTGGAGACGGGTGGAAAAACACTAATAGGAAATTTGAGAAAAAATGTGCAGCAGGCTGCACTATGAGCAAAAAAGGACAACTGTGTGAGGCAGTGTGAACCCCCCCTGAGCTGAATACAACCGGGTATATGGCTGCACACAGACTACAGAGTGAGCTGCACACACACACACACAGAGACCTTGCAGAACGCTGTTAAAACAGCGCTGCAAGGCAAGAGCAAGGTGAACAGTGAAGAACACACAGCGTTTTGCTAAATTAGCCTTTGGAAAGGAAAATAAAGCAATTAGGCTACGTTCACATTAGCGTTGCGCCGCCGTGCGTCGGCGACGCAATGCGTGACGCACGCTAAAACGCGCGCGTTTTGCGACGCGTGCGTCGTTTTCCGACGAAAATCGGACGCACAGAAAATGCTACATGTAGCGTTTTCTTGCGTCCGACGCTAGCGTCGGAAACGACGCACGTGGCGAAAAACGCCACCAAAACGACGCACGCGTCCCCTATGTTAAACATAGGGGCGCGTCGCCGCTGCGTCGCCGCTGCGTCGCCGCTGCGTCGCCGGCACAACAGCGACGCACATTGGCGGAACGCCAATGTGAACGTAGCCTTAGCTATCTCAACTGGCCCTCAGTTAGAACACAGCGTCCTGTCCCTAACTGAAATCACAGCAGAGTGAGCGCAAAATGGCGGCAGCGTTTTTTATAGTGCAGAGTGACATCATTTCAGCAGCCAATCACAGCCTTGCCAGTACTTACATGCCCACCATGCTAAACAGGATGTGCCCACACTTCCAATCATTCCTCATTGGCTGCTGCGTTCAGTTTGAATTCTGGGAACTTCCGATTCCGGTATCCGATACGCGGGAAGTATCGGAATTCGGTATCGGAATTCCGATACCGCAAATATCGGCCGATACCCGATACTTGCGGTATCGGAATGCTCAACACTAGTCATGGCATTTGTGGATTCAGGCGCTGCCCTGAATTTGATGGACTTGGAGTATGCTAGGCGTTGTGGGTTTTTCTTGGAGCCCTTGCAGTGTCCTATTCCATTGAGAGGAATTGATGCTACGCCTTTGGCCAAGAATAAGCCTCAGTACTGGACCCAGCTGACCATGTGCATGGCTCCTGCACATCAGGAGGTTATTCGCTTTCTGGTGTTGCATAATCTGCATGATGTGGTCGTGTTGGGGTTGCCATTGCTACAAGTCCATAATCCAGTATTAGATTGGAAATCCATGTCGGTGTCCAGCTGGGGTTGTCAGGGGGTACATGGTGATGTTCCATTTCTGTCAATTTCGTCATCCACCCCTTCTGAGGTTCCAGAGTTCTTGTCTGATTACCGGGATGTATTTGATGAGCCCAAGTCCGATGCCCTACCTCCGCATAGGGATTGTGATTGTGCTATCAATTTGATTCCTGGTAGTAAGTTCCCAAAAGGCCGATTGTTTAATTTATCTGTGCCTGAGCACGCTGCTATGTGCAGCTATGTGAAGGAGTCCCTGGAGAAGGGGCATATTCGCCCGTCATCGTCGCCATTAGGAGCAGGGTTCTTTTTTGTAGCCAAGAAGGATGGTTCGCTGAGACCTTGTATAGATTACCGCCTTCTAAATAAGATCACGGTTAAATTTCAGTACCCCTTGCCGTTGTTATCTGATTTGTTTGCTCGGATTAAGGGGGCTAGTTGGTTCACCAAGATAGATCTTCGTGGTGCGTATAATCTTGTGCGAATTAAGCGAGGCGATGAATGGAAAACTGCATTTAATACGCCCGAGGGTCATTTTGAGTATCTAGTAATGCCATTCGGACTTGCCAATGCTCCATCAGTGTTTCAGTCCTTTATGCATGACATCTTCCGAGAGTACCTGGATAAATTCCTGATTGTGTGCTTGGATGACATTTTGATCTTCTCGGATGATTGGGAGTCTCATGTGAAGCAGGTCAGAACGGTTTTTCAGGTCCTGCGTGCTAATTCTTTGTTTGTGAAGGGATCAAATTGTCTCTTTGGTGTGCAGAGGGTTTCATTTTTGGGGTTCATCTTTTCCCCTTCTACTATCGAGATGGATCCTGTTAAGGTCCAAGCCATCCATGATTGGAATCAGCCGACATCTTTGAAAAGTCTGCAAAAGTTCCTGGGCTTTGCTAATTTTTATCGTCGCTTCATCTGCAATTTTTCTAGTATTGCTAAACCATTGACCGATTTGACCAAGAAGGGGTGCTGATGTGGTCAATTGGTCTTCTGCTGCTGTGGAAGCTTTTCAAGAGTTGAAGCGTCGTTTTTCTTCTGCCCCTGTGTTGTGTCAGCCAGATGTTTCGCTTCCGTTCCAGGTCGAGGTTGATGCTTCTGAGATTGGAGCAGGGGCTGTTTTGTCGCAGAGAGGTTCTGATTGCTCAGTGATGAAACCGTGCGCCTTCTTTTCCAGGAAGTTTTCGCCTGCTGAGCGAAATTATGATGTGGGCAACCGAGAGTTGCTGGCCATGAAGTGGGCATTCGAGGAGTGGCGTCATTGGCTTGAAGGAGCTAAGCATCGCGTGGTGGTCTTGACTGATCATAAGAACTTGACTTATCTCGAGTCCGCCAAGCGGTTGAATCCTAGACAAGCTCGTTGGTCATTGTTTTTTGCCCGTTTTGACTTTGTGATTTCATACCTTCCGGGCTCTAAAAATGTGAAGGCGGATGCTCTGTCTAGGAGTTTTGTGCCCGACTCTCCGGGTGTATCTGAGCCGGCGGGTATCCTCAAAGAGGGAGTAATTGTGTCTGCCATCTCCCCTGATTTGCGGCGAGTGCTGCAAAAATTTCAGGCTAATAAACCTGATCGTTGTCCAGCGGAAAAACTGTTTGTCCCTGATAGGTGGACGAATAAAGTTATCTCTGAGGTTCATTGTTCGGTCTTGGCTGGTCATCCTGGAATCTTTGGTACCAGAGAGTTAGTGGCTAGATCCTTTTGGTGGCCATCTCTGTCGCGGGATGTGCGTACTTTTGTGCAGTCCTGTGGGATTTGTGCTCGGGCTAAGCCCTGCTGTTCTCGTGCCAGTGGGTTGCTTTTGCCCTTGCCAGTCCCGAAGAGGCCTTGGACACATATCACTATGGATTTTATTTCAGATCTTCCCGTTTCTCAAAAGATGTCAGTCATTTGGGTGGTCTGTGATCGCTTTTCTAAGATGGTCCATTTTGTACCCATGTCTAAATTGCCTTCCTCCTCTGATTTGGTGCCATTGTTCTTCCAGCATGTGGTTCGTTTACATGGCATTCCAGAGAATATCGTTTCTGACAGAGGTTCCCAGTTTGTTTCGAGGTTTTGGCGAGCTTTTTGTGGTAGGATGGTCATTGACTTGTCTTTTTCTTCGGCTTTCCATCCTCAGACTAATGGCCAGACCGAACGAACCAATCAGACCTTGGAAACATATCTGAGATGTTTTGTTTCTGCTGATCAGGATGACTGGGTGTCCTTTTTGCCTTTGGCTGAGTTCGCCCTTAATAATCGGGCTAGCTCGGCTACCTTGGTTTCGCCATTTTTCTGCAACTCTGGGTTCCATCCTCGTTTCTCGTCAGGACAGGTTGAGTCTTCGGACTGTCCTGGTGTGGATACTGTGGTGGACAGGTTGCAGCAGATTTGTACTCAGGTAGTGGACAATTTGACCTTGTCCCAGGAGAAGGCTCAACGTTTTGCTAATCGCAGACGCTGTGTGGGTCCCCGACTTCGTGTTGGGGATCTGGTTTGGTTATCTTCTCGTCATATTCCTATGAAGGTTTCCTCTCCTAAGTTTAAACCTCGTTTCATTGGTCCGTATAGGATTTCTGAGGTTCTTAATCCTGTGTCTTTTCGTCTGACCCTTCCAGATTCTTTTTCCATACATAACGTATTCCATAGGTCATTGTTGCGGAGATACGTGGCACCTATGGTTCCTTCTGTTGACCATCCTGCCCCGGTTTTGGTGGAGGGGGAGTTGGAGTATATTGTGGAGAAGATTTTGGATTCTCGTGTTTCAAGACGGAAACTCCAGTATCTGGTTAAGTGGAAGGGTTATGCTCAGGAAGATAATTCCTGGGTCTTTGCCTCTGATGTCCATGCTCCCGATCTTGTTCGTGCCTTTCATGTGGCTCATCCTGGTCGGCCTGGGGGCTCTGGTGAGGGTTCGGTGATCCCTCCTCAAGGGGGGGTACTGTTGTGAATTCTGTGGCAGAGCTCCCTCCTGTGGTCACAAGTGGTACTTCAGCTGATTCTCTCTGTAAGCTTCCGTTGGTGGAGGGAAGTGGTACTGCGGCTTCTGAGTTTCCTCCCTCAGGTGATGTGGTGAGGTCGTTAGGTGCTGCTCTACTTAACTCCACCTAGTGCTTTGATCCTGGCTTCCTGTCAATGTTCCAGTATTGGACTTGTTTTCCTCCTGGATCGTTCCTGTGGCCTGCTGCTCTGCATAGCTAAGTTTTCCTTTGCTATTTTGTTTGCTTTTCTTCTGTCCAGCTTATCTATTTGTTTGCTGGAAGCTCTGGGATGCAGAGGGTGTACCTCCGTGCCGTTAGTTTGGTACGGAGGGTCTTTTTGCCCCCTTTGCGTGGTTTTTAGGGTTTTGTGTTGACTGCAAAGTTACCTTTCCTATCCTCGCTCTGTTCAGAAAGTCGGGCCTCACTTTGCTAAATCTATTTCATCTCTACGTTTGTCTTTTCATCTTACTCACAGTCATTATATGTTGGGGGGCTGCCTTTTCCTTTGGGGTATTTCTCTGAGGCAAGGTAGGCTTATTTTCTATCTTCAGGCTAGCTAGTTTCTCAGGCTGTGCCGAGTTGCATAGGTAGCATTAGGCGCAATCCACGGCTGCCTCTAGTGTTGTTGGATAGGATTAGGGATTGCGGTCAACAGAGTTCCCACGTCTCAGAGCTCGTTCTATGTTTTTGGATTATTGTCAGATCACTGTATGTGCTCTTACCTCTATGTTCACTGTGGTACTGAATTGCCTAATCATAACAAGGTCCATAACAGTACAGCTGGCCCAATGTATTAATGCATCTCAATAGAGGGATAAGAGAAGTTCTGAGACCATTTTTTTTTCTTTGCAGTGTGTTTTGTCTTTCTTTTCCCCTTAACCTTTGGGTGGTTCAGGACACAGGTGTAGATATGGACATTCAAGGTCTGTCCTCTTGTGTAGATCATCTCACTGCAAGGGTACAAAACATTCAAGATTTTGTGGTTCAGAATCTGATGTTAGAGCCTAGAATTTCAATTCCTGATTTGTATTCTGGGGATAGATCTAAGTTCCTGAATTTCAAAAAAAATTGTAAATTGTTTCTAGCTTTGAAAACCCGCTCCTCTGGTGACCCCGTTCAACAAGTAAAAATCATTATTTCTTTGTTGCGTGGTGACCCTCAAGACTGGGCATTTTCCCTTGCGCCAGGAGATCCTGCATTGCGTGATGTAGATGCGTTTTTTCTGGCGCTTGGATTGCTTTATGATGAACCTAATTCAGTGGATCAGGCAGAGAAAATCTTGCTGGCTTTGTGTCAGGGTCAGGATGAAGCGGAGGTGTACTGTCAGAAGTTTAGAAAGTGGTCTGTGCTTACTCAGTGGAATGAGTGTGCCCTGGCGGCAATTTTCAGAAAGGGTCTTTCTGAAGCCCTTAAGGATGTCATGGTGGGATTTCCCACGCCTGCTGGTCTGAATGAGTCTATGTCCTTGGCCATTCAGATCGATCGGCGCTTGCGTGAGCGCAAAGCTGTGCACCATTTGGCGGTATTCTCTGAGCATAGGCCTGAGCCTATGCAGTGTGATAGGACTTTGACCAGAGTTGAACGGCAAGAATACAGACGTCGGAATGGGCTGTGTTTCTACTGTGGTGATTCCACTCATGCTATCTCCGATTGTCCTAAGTGCACTAAGCGGTTCGCTAGGTCTGCCACCATTGGTACGGTACAGTCTAAATTTCTTTTGTCCGTTACTCTGATTTGCTCTCTGTCGTCCTATTCTGTTATGGCATTTGTGGATTCAGGCGCTGCCCTGAATTTGATGGACTTGGAGTTTGCCAGGCGCTGTGGTTTTTTCTTGGAGCCCTTGCAGCATCCTATTCCATTGAGAGGAATTGATGCTACGCCTTTGGCCAAGAATAAGCCTCAGTACTGGACCCAATTGACCATGTGCATGGCTCCTGCACATCAGGAGGATATTCGTATTTTGGTGTTGCATAATCTGCATGATGTGGTCGTTTTGGGGTTGCCATGGCTACAGGTCCATAATCCAGTTTTGGATTGGAAATCTATGTCTGTGTCCGGCTGGGGTTGTCAGGGGGTACATGGTGATGTTCCATTGCTGTCAATTTCATCTTCCACTCCTTCTGAAGTCCCTGAGTTTTTGTCAGATTACCGGGATGTATTTGAAGAGCCCAAATCCGGTGCCCTACCTCCTCATAGGGATTGCGATTGTGCTATTAATTTGATTCCTGGTAGTAAGTTTCCTAAGGGTCGACTGTTTAATTTATCTGTGCCAGAGCACGCCGCTATGCGGAGTTATATAAAGGAATCCTTGGAGAAAGGTCATATTCGCCCGTCGTCATCACCGTTGGGAGCAAGGTTCTTTTTTGTGGCCAAGAAGGATGGCTCTTTGAGACATTGTATTGATTACCGCCTTCTTAATAAGATCACAGTCAAATTTCAGTACCCTTTGCCGCTGCTGTCTGATTTGTTTGCTTGGATTAAGGGGGCTAGTTGGTTCACCAAGATAGATCTTCGAGGGGCGTATAATCTTGTGCGAATTAAACAGGGCGATGAATGGAAAACAGCATTTAATACGCCCGAGGGCCATTTTGAGTACGTGGTTATGCCATTCGGGCTTTCTAATGCTCCATCTGTGTTTCAGTCCTTTATGCATGACATCTTCCGAGAGTACATGGATAGATTCATGATTGTATATTTGGATGATATTTTGGTCTTTTCGGATGATTGGGAGTCTCATGTGAAGCAGGTCAGAATGGTGTTCCAGGTCCTTCGTGCGAATTCCTTATTTGTGAAGGGGTCGAAATGTCTCTTTGGATTTCAGAAGGTTTCATTTTTGGGTTTCATTTTTTCACCTTCTACTATCGAGATGGACCCTGTTAAAGTTCAGACCATTGATTGATTGGACTCAGCCGACATCTGTGAAGAGCCTGCAGAAGTTCCTGGGCTTTGCTAATTTTTACCGTTGCTTCATCGCTAATTTTTCTAGTGTTGCTAAACCGTTGACTGATTTGACCAAGAAAGGTGCTGATGTGGTCAATTGGTCCTCTGCGGCTGTAGAGGCTTTTCAGGAGTTGAAGCATCGTTTTTCTTCTGCCCCTGTGTTGTGCCAGCCAGATGTTTCACTTCCGTTTCAGGTCGAGGTTGATGCTTCTGAGATTGGAGCAGGGGCTATTTTGTCACAAAGAAGTTCTGATTGCTCGGTGATGAAACCATGTGCCTTCTTTTCTAGAAAATTTTCGCCTGCTGAGCGCAATTATGATGTTGGCAATCGAGAGTTGTTGGCCATGAAGTGGGCATTCGAGGAGTGGCGACATTGGCTTGAAGGAGCCAAGCATCGCGTGGTGGTCTTGACGGATCACAAGAATTTGACTTATCTCGAGTCTGCCAAACGGTTGAATCCTAGACAGGCCGAGGGTCGCTGTTTTTCTCCCGTTTCGATTTTGTGGTTTCGTACCTTCCGGGCTCTAAGAATGTGAAGGCTGATGCCCTGTCAAGGAGTTTTGTGCCTGACTCTCCGGATGTTCCTGAGCCGGCGGGTATTCTCAAAGAGGGAGTAATTTTGTCTGCCATCTCCCCTGATTTACGGCGTGTGCTGCAGAAATTTCAGGCTGATAGACCTGACCGTTGTCCAGCGGAGAAACTGTTTGTCCCTGATAGATGGACTAGTAGAGTTATCTCTGAGGTTCATTGTTCGGTGTTAGCGGGTCATCCAGTTATCTTTGGTACCAGAGATTTGGTGGCTAGATCCTTTTGGTGGCCTTCTTTGTCACGGGATGTGCGTTCTTTTGTGCAGTCCTGTGGGACTTGTACTCGGGCTAAGCCCTGCTGCTCTCGTGCCAGTGGGTTGCTTTTGCCCTTGCCGGTCCCGAAGAGGCCCTGGACGCATATTTCCATGGATTTTATTTCAGATCTCCCTGTCTCTCAAAGGATGTCGGTCATTTGGGTGGTTTGTGATCGCTTCTCTAAGATGGTCCATTTGGTACCCTTGTCTAAATTGCCTTCCTCCTCTGATTTGGTGCCATTGTTTTTCCAGCATGTGGTTCGTTTGCATGGCATTCCGGGGAACATCATCTCGGACAGAGGTTCCCAGTTCGTTTCGAGGTTTTGGCGGTCCTTTTGTGCTAAGATGGGCATTGATTTGTCTTTTTCTTCGGCTTTCCATTCTCAGATAAATGGCGAAACCGAACGAACTAATCAGACTTTGGAAACATATCTGAGATGCTTTGTTTCTGCTGATCAGGATGATTGGGTGTCCTTCTTGCCTTTGGCTGAGTTCGCCCTTAATAATTGGGCCAGCTCGGCTACTTTGTTTTTGCCTTTTTTCTGTAATTCTGGTTTCCATCCTCGTTTCTCTTCAGGGCAGGTTGAGTCTTCGGACTCTCCTGGTGTGGATACTGTGGTGGACAGGTTGCAGCAGATTTGGACTCATGTGGTGGACAATTTGACATTGTCCCAGAAGAAGGCTCAACGTTTCGCTAACCGCCGGCACTGTGTTGGTCCCCGACTTCGTGTTGGGGATTTGGTTTGGTTGTCGTCTCGTCATGTTCCTATGAAGGTTTCCTCTCCTAAGTTTAAGCCTCGCTTCATTGGTCCGTATAAGATTTCTGAAGTTCTCAATCCTGTGTCATTTCGTTTGGCCCTTCCAGCTTCTTTTGCCATCCATAATGTGTTCCATAGGTCGTTATTGCGGAGATACGTGGCGCCTATGGTTCCCTCCGTTGATCCTCCTGCCCCGGTGTTGGTCGAGGGGGAGTTGGAGTATGTGGTGGAGAAGATTTTGGATTCTCGTATTTCGAGACGGAAGCTCCAGTACCTGGTCAAGTGGAAGGGTTATGGTCAGGAAGATAATTCCTGGGTTTTTGCCTCTGATGTTCATGCTGCCGATCTAGTTCTTGCCTTTCATTTGGCTCGTCCTGATCGGCCTGGGGGCTCTGGTGAGGGTTCGGTGACCCCTCCTCAAGGGGGGGGTACTGTTGTGAATTCTGTTATCGAACTTCCTCCTGTGGTCATGAATGGTACTTCGGCGAGTTCTGTCCATGGACTCCCTCTGGTGGCTGTGAGTGGTGCTGCTGCTTCTGAGGTTCCTTCCACAGGTGTGGGAGTTTATTCATTGGCTGGCTGTTCTATTTAACTCCACTCTGATCGTTACTCCATGCCAGCTGTCAATGTTCTTGTACTGGTTCAGTTCGCTCTTGGATCTTTCTGGTGACCTGTCTACTCCAGCAGAAGCTAAGTCCCTGCTCGTTATTATTTGTTCATTGTTTTCTGGTCCAGCTTGCTATCATGATTTTGTTTTGCTAGCTGGAAGCTCTGGGATGCAGAGTGGCACCTCCGCACCGTGAGTCGGTGCGGAGGTCTTTTTGCACACTCTGCGTGGTCTTTTTGTAGTTTTTTGTGCTGACCGCAAAGATACCTTTCCTATCCTCAGTCTGTTTAGTAAGTCGGGCCTCTCTTTGCTGAAACCTGTTTCATTTCTGTGTTTGTGACTTTCATCTTTACTCACAGTCAATATATGTGGGGGGCTGCCTTTTCCTTTGGGGAATTTCTCTGAGGCAAGGTAGGCTTTATTTTCTATTTCTAGGGCTAGTTAGCTCTTAGGCTGTGAAGAGGCGTCTAGGCCGTGTTAGGTACGCTCCACGGCTATTTCTAGTTGTGTGATAGGATTAGGGGTTGCGGTCAGCAGAGTTCCCACTTCCCAGAGCTTTTCTTGTGTGAGTTTAACCATCAGGTCGTTCCTGGTGCTCCTAACCACCAGGTCCATAACAAGAGTCATCCTCCTCCAAGATAAATGGTTTATCAACATTGGGGCAATGTAGAATGGGAGCGCTAGCAAAGTGTGACTTAATATAGAGAAAGGCCTTGAATACCTCATCCGACAACAATTTGGGATTTGCTCCCTTCTTTGTGAGGGCAACCAAGGGAGCTACCAAAGTTGAGAAGTGGGGAATGAACTGGCGATAGTAATTAATGAACCCCATAAAGCGCTGCACTGCTTTAAGAGAAAGGGGTTCTTGCCAGTCCATTACAGCCTGTAGCTTGGCAGGATCCATGGCCAATCTCCGGGTGGAGATGATATAGCCCAGGAAAGGCAAAGACACCTGCTCAAACACACACTTCTCCAACTTGGAATAGAGGGAGTTTGCTCGTAGGAGGTCGAAGACTTTGCAAACATCTCTCTGGTGGGAGTCTATATCTGGAGAGCAGATGAGAATATCATCCAGATAGACTATGACCGAGGTGATGAGCATATCCTGAAAGATATCATATGCACAAAGTCTTGGAAAACATCAGGAGCATTACAGAGCCCGAAGGGCATCACCAGGTATTCATTGTGCCCATCCCTGGTGTTAAGAGCTGTCTTCCATTCGTCCCCCTCACGGATGTGAATCAGGTTGTAAGCACCCCGCAGATCAAGCTTAGTAAATACCCTTGCTCCCCGCAACCTATCGAATAGCTCAGATTTCAGAGGCAGAGGGTATTTGTTCTTAATGGTGATGGAGTTAAGGCCCCTGTAATCTTTGCATGGACATAGTGCTCCGTTCTTCTGCATGAAGAAGAACCCCGCCCCTGCAGGTGACACTGACTTCCTAATGAATCCCCTTGCCAGATTCTCCTGGAAGTATTGGGTCATTGCCTCGGTCTCCGGGAGAGATAGGTGATCGACTCGACCCTGGGGAGGTTCTGCACCAGGCAAAGGTCAATAGAACAGTCATAGGGACAGTGGGGTGAAGAGACTCCACAGCCCTCTTGGAGAACACATCCGCATAGGGCCAATAGTGCTTGGGGAGAGAGGAAAGATCTGCTGGTACCTCAGTAGTTGAAACCTGAATGCACTCCCTCAGACACCTACCTTTACAAGATTCACTCCATCCCAGAATTCTCCCTGAGGACCACTCAATATGAGGAGAGGGGTAGCGTAGCCATGGTATCCCCAAGAGGACCTCATCAATTCCCCTGGGAATGACTAGCAGAGAGATAATCTCCTCATGGGATGGAGACATGGATAAAGTGAAAGGGATGCTCTGATGTGTTATCTGTGAGGGCAGTAACAACCTATTTACCACTTGTATGGTCACAGGTTTGGCAAGCATCACCAGGGGTATTGGATGCCATTGGGCAAAGACAGATGACATAAAATGCCTTCCGCTCCGGAATCCACGCAAAGCTCTACCGTAAGAGTGGATGGGCCAATGGAAATTGTCCCCTTGAAGGACAGTTTGGAGGAAAATGTTGCCGTGTCTAGTGTACCTCCTCCTACAACAACTAGATGCTGACATTTTCCCAACCGCTGGGGACATCTGGAGGCAGGATGTCCTGACCACCAGCAGACATGACAGACCTTGAGTGCACAAGTGGTTCGGGACTTAGATCCCGCTTGTGACACCTCAATGGCCTCATGTGGCTCGGACACCTGGACCAGAGATTCCAGTGGTATGGCGAAGGTGGGTGCCAGCCGAAACTTCTGCCTACACTGGGCTCGCTCCAACCTTTGTTCATTAAAATGAAGGTCGATGAAAGTTGATACAGCTATTAGCTCCTCCAGTGTGGCAGGATCTCCCTAGTGGCCAAAGAGTCCTTTACTTGGTCAGCCAGCCCCCTCCAAAATACAGGGATGAGGGCTTTATCCTGCCACTCTAGCTCAGATGTTAATGTCCGGAAGTGGATGGAAAAATGTCTGACCTAGGATGAGCCCTGTGTCCGTGTCAGCAGTTGGAGTGCCATATCATGAGTGACTTGAGGTCCCAAAAAGACCTGTTTCAGAGTGTTCAGGAACCGTGGAGCACTCTGCACCACATGATTGTCATGCTCCTACAGCTGTGTAGCTCACTCCAATGCCCTGTCAGACAAGAGAGATATAATAAATCCCACTTTAGCCCGCTCTGAGGAAACGTGCAGCCAGGAGCTCAAGCTGGTTCAAGAATCCCCTACGTGACTTGCTATTGCCTGAGTTCCTATCTGGCCGCTGGAGGCGGGATAAGGTCGGAACAGGGTTAGCAGTGGAGAAACTAGCTGCAGCCACGCTAGCAGCCTGAACAGCTACTGTGGTAACATCCACCGCTCGAGAGCCGCCAACCTGCCCTCCAACTGCTGGATGTACCGCTGCAGTCGCTGTTCATCTGCCATAACTAGTCAGACCCTGGCGCTATTATAATATTATAGCTGGCGGAATGCACCAAATAATTATAAGGATGGTATAAGTTGTGTTCGCAGCCCGGGGTCCACCGTGCAAAGATGGAACCTGCTGCTGAATAATGGCGGAGGGACTCTTGGGAGGTGGAGCCGCATATTCATCACTGTAATAAGCGGCACCACGTGACCGCTCATACAGGACAAGCAGCGACACTGAGAGGAAGCGCTGGGGGAGCTGGGTAAGTAATTTAATGCCAGTGGGTGGGCACACAGGGGGATGGAGGGGGGAGATTACCGGGAACTTTATTTTAACAACAACAAAATTAAAAAAAATGATTTTTCATTCCTTCGCTCCAGCGAGTGCTGCTGGGAAGGAGGAATGAATGGGGCTTCAGCACCACAAGCTGGGGGGACAGCGCTTACTGTAGCGCTGTCTCCTGCATGGCACACGGACTGAACATGGACAGCATCCATGTGCGGGACGGGTTTTACACAGACCCATTGACTTTAATGGGTCCGTGTGATCCGTGCGCTCCCACGAACACTGACATGTCTCTGTGTTTTTCAAACGGACACACGGTCCGTGAAAACACGCTGACATGTGCAGAGACACATTGATTTTAATGTGTCTACGTGAGTCAGTGTCTCCGGTACGTGAGGAAACTGTCACCTCACGTACCGGAGCCACTGACGTGTGAAACTGGCCTTGCGCCACTCCTGCTCTCGCTCTCATTAGTGGCAGCAGGTGTCGGATGATGGGAGCAGTTGTCCCAATAGCTTACACCAGTGATCGGAGGTAAACTTTATACCTCCGATCACAGCTGAGCACTCATGCTGTCTTTTGACAGTGTGGAAACCACAGCTCTCAGACCGGCGGGGATGATTTCACCGCTGATCAGAAGCTGTGCTTGCTGCACTGTCATGCACATGACAGTGCAGCAAACACTGGATGTTTGGGCCCCCCATTCAAATGAATGGGGTCCGGATTCATGTTCAGGTCCATGAACATCAAGGTGTCCGCATATCTGTTGTTATGACCCCCACCTAGGTGGCATTACCAGCTTCAACAAGATGCTAGCGACAGGGCAGCATAACACCTCCAAGACATAGAGGGACGGCTCATGCCAGGTGTATAGTTTTAAAACCCAATACTTGAAGGTCGCAAAAGAATGAGGGATTATGTTGGCTTGGTTGTCCAAGTATTGCTTGAATATCTCTAAAAACTTTTCCCTCTTTGTCAACAATACCCAGTCATCAGGTTCTGGATGCTGGGAAGTTATCATGAAATTGGACCATGCCTTTGACAGTGTAGCCCTGCCTCTACTGGAGCTGGTGTGTGTCTCTCTAGCCTCTCCTCCTTGGTTGGGAAAAGGAAGCTTGCCCCCTGCCGCTTGCTTTGTCTGATTGGAATTTTTTCAACATGTTTTCGACAATTATTTTCAAGTTATTTTCAAGTTATGCATCATTTAATTAGACCTCTCCACCTCAAGGTTCTCCTTGTAAAAAGGGTCTAGCAGAGAGAAAAAACAGATTTCTTTTTTGGCGAAGAAAAATATAACTCAGTCACGAGAAAAGCAGCTGTGCATACAATTGACCATATGTGCCAAGCTCCACCATGTTGACGAATCTCCATCTCTTCCTCCTCATTCCCTTCCACAGCTAATCAAAGTAGGAGAGGCAGAACAAAGTGGTACGACCGCACATACTCACCTGCCTTTTCCTATCCCTCGGCGCGCTCGTGACTCTGTCCCACGCCGCTCTGCATCTCTCTTTGCTAGGTCGCGGCATCTGGTTCCTTCGCATATGCGCAGTCGTGTTTCCTGCGCCGCAGAGCCTCCTGGGAGTTCACGGCCCGATGGCTCCGCCCCAACATGGCGGCGCCCATCGTTTATTTCTTTCCTATGCCCTAGGCTCCCCAGTCTCTGTACCATTCTCTACGCCTCTTGCCCTTTGTCTGCTGTGTCTCCACTGTGTCTACCCTTGGTTCCAGCCGTGTCTGCTCTGCGTCTCAGCTTTGTCCGCTCTGTGTCTCCGCCATGCCAGTCCAGTATTTCAGTCTACCGTGTGTCTCCACTTTATCTGCCCTTTCTCAGTCCTGTGCCAGTTTTCCGTTTCTTTTCCCTTCCTGTGTGTAGCCCAGTTCTTACTTCTTTCTCTTTTTGTTTCTTTTGCAGCCTCGTGGGTTCCCGTGTCCCTCTCCTGTGTCTCCAAATATATATTCCTTCCCGAGTCAGTTCCAGTTCCCTGTAGCCTGTCCACTGTCTCCCTCTTTTTGTTTTGATCGCCCCTTTTGCTCTAGCATTTGTGTCTCCATTCTCCCTTGGACCTGCTCCTAATGCTCCCTGTATAGAGGGTGGTTCCATCTGGTCCGCTTGTCCTTGGGGGCTCTAGAGTAACGACCCAGAGGGTCCACTCTTGGGTTCATCTCCTCATCCTTACTGTAAGCAAAGGCCATGGACCTCGCTGGAGCTTCTACTGCGCAAAAAGAGTTAGTCTTTTTGCGAGAGAACCAGACCCGTATCATGTCCTTCATGAAGGCAATGGATTCCCATCTTTCTTCGCTCCAGTCCTCTGATCCTGAGCCTCCCAACTAGCTGGCTTACAACAAGAGTTGGCTCAGCAACGTGATACCCAGGCTCATATTCTTAGCTACATAGACTCGGTAGACAATCGGCTGCTTTCTTTACAAACGGCAGTTTCTACCTCTGCCTCTGCTCCCCACCCTCCTTCCCACTTGGCTAAACCACCACAGTACAATGGTGATCCCAAATTATGTCGGGGTTTTTTAAACCAATGTCGTCTTCATTTTGAACTTTTGCCCCAGCTTTACCCTACCGATCGGGCTAAAATAGCCTTTTTTATTTCCCATCTGGAGGGTGACGCCTTGGCATGGGTTAATCCCCTCTGGGAGCGAGACAATCCCCTAGTCTCCTGATTGTCTGAATTTTTGGAGACTTTTCGTCATGTTTTTGATTAACCTGGACGTCTGGCCTCTACTACTGAGGCTCTTTTTTTCTCTCCATCAGGGATCCTTAACTGTGGGCCAATACGCCATCCAGTTTCGTACTCTTTCCTCCGATTTAGGCTGGAATAATGAGACATTAGTGGGAGCTTTCTTGCGAGGTCTAAAGGATGAGAAGCTGGTCAGGACACTCCTATGATTTTGGAGGATTTGATTTATTTGGCAACCCGTATTGATCTTCATTTTCAGGAACGCGCCCGGGAGCGGAGATCTCTTTGGCTTTCCCCTGCCACCCGCAAACCTTTCAATCTGCAGCCCGGAACTTCTTCCATGACATCCGCTCCAGAACCGATGCAAGTGGACTGTCTCAAAATGTCTGAACAATGACATAAGGAGAGGCGTACTGAAGGTTTACGCTTCTACTGTGGGAGTGCCTCTCATCTGTTGCAGTCCTGCCCTGAACGTCCGGAAAACTTCTCCGCCTAGGTAAGGCAAGAGAGGCCTCCCTAGGTGTTCATGATACCGCTCAACCCCTCACATTGTCTGTCTTATTGCATATTTCTGGCAAGGGCATTTCTTTGGATGCGTATGCGGATTTGGGCGCGGCAGGAAAATTTATTACACTAGAAGAGGTTTTAAAATTTGCTGTCCCTGTTAGAACCTTGGAGAGTGCTTTAATTCTTGCATCTGTGGATGGTAAACCTTTACAGGAGAACATTACGCAAGTTACACTCAAGGTGGAACTTCAAGTAGGAACTCTGCATAGGGAGAAAATTGCATTTTATGTTTTAGCTGGTCTGCCTCACCCTGTACTTCTTGGTCTTCCATGATTAAGGAGTCATGAGCCCATTTTAGATTGGCGCAATGGTAATATTTTGCGCTGGGGAGAATTCTGTCGGGAACGTTGTCTGCTGCCGGTGCGTCCTGTGGGTGTTTCTTCTTCTTCTTCTTCCTCCTTCTCTGCTTTACCCTATGTCTACAGTTCTTTCTCAGATGTCTTCGACAAGAGGGAAGCTGAGGGTCGACCTCCACATCGACCCTATGATTGTCCCATAGATCTCATGCCTGGGGCTATCCCGCCTAGAGGAAGAATCTATCCTCTCTCTCCTATTGAGACGCAAGCCATGTCAGAATATATTCAAGAAAATCTTGCTAAGGGATTCATTCGCATATCTTCTTCTCCCGCAGGAGCAGGCTTCTTTTTCGTAAAGAATAAAGATGGCTCACTTTGTCCCTGCATTGATTATAGAGCCCTAAACAACATTACGGTGAAGAATAAATAACCACTGCCACTCATTCCGGAACTCTTCGATTGCCTCAGAAGAGCGCAAATTTTTACCAAACTGGATCTGCGTGACGCATACAATCTGGTTCAAATTCATGCTGGAGATGAGTGGAAAACTGCCTTTAACACTCGCGATGGCCACTATGAGTATTTGGTTATGCCGTTTGGCCTCTGCAACGCTCCTGCGGTTTTCCAGGAATTTGTGAACGATGTATTTCGTGACCTAATCTACTTCAGTGTCATGGTTTATCTTGACGACATTCTCATCTTCTCTCCGGACCTTTCCACTCATAGACGAGACGTACGTCGTGTTCTGCAATGACTAAGAGAGAATCATCTGTTTGCAAAGATTGAGAATGCATCTTCGAGCAGTCCTCCCTGCCCTTCCTTGGATACATTGTCTTGAAGTCTGGTCTGGAGATGGATCCCAAGAAGGTCACTGCTGTCCTTGACTTGCCTCGTCCTATTGGAATAAAAGCAATCCAACATTTTCTTTGCTTTGCCAATTACTATAGACAATTCATTCCTCATTTCTCTTCAATTGCTAAGCCTATTTCTGCTCTAGTTTGCAAGGGAGTCAACTCAAATCCTTGGTCCTCTGAAGCTGAAGAAGCCTTTCAGTCTCTAAAGCAAAGGTTCGCTGCAGCTCCTGTGCTTCATCGCCCAAATGCGAATAGACCATTTATCCTCGAAGTCGATGCATCATCTGTTGGAGCAGGAGCTGTTCCTTTGCAAAGATCCTCTTCCGGCCATTTAGTTACCTGTGGTTTTTTCTCCAAAGCCTTTTCTTCTCCTGAATGGAACTATTCCATTGGAGATAAGGAACTATTGGCTATCAAGTTAGCTCTAGAGGAGTGGCGCTATCTTCTTGAGGGAGCCGTTCACCCGTTCATCATTTACACCGACCACAAAATTTGTCCTATGTTCAGTCTGTTCAGAGACTTAATTCACGACAAGCCAGATGGTCTTTATTCTTCAGACGATTTGATTTTGAACTTCATTTCCGACCCGGAAACAAGAACGTCAAAGCAGATGCCCTCTCAAGATCATTTCAGCCTTTGGACGTAGAGGACTCTCAGGCTCACATCATTGATCCTGCAAGAATCGTCACCCTGGCTCCTCTAAGAGTGGATTCTCTGCCCTCGCGCAAGACTTTAGTGTCAAATCAAGACAAAGAGAAAGTTTTACGTTGGGGTCACTCCTCCAAGATTGCAGGACATGTTGGAGTCAAGAAGACACTCTCCCTTATCTCTCGGCACTATTGGTGGCCGTCCCTCCATCAAGACGTCTCCGAATTCATAGCTTCTAGTCCTTTTTGTGCCCAAAACAAAGTTCCCAAACAACTTCCGTCCAGTCTCCTGCATCCATTGCCAGTGCCTTCCATCCATTGGAGCCATTCGCCAAAGATTTCATCACTGATTTGCCCCGTTCCTCGAATTGCTCTGTCATCCTGGTTATCGTGGATCGGTTTTCCAAGATGGCTCACTTCGTTGCTTTGCCTGGTCTGCCTTCCGTCCCTGAGTTGGCAGAAATCTTTTTACATCAAGTCTTTTGTCTTCATGGCTTCCCACAGCATATTGTCTCTGATCGTGGAGTTCAATTTACCTCACGTTTTTGGAGAGCTCTTTGCGGACTATTGAAGGTTAGCCTGGATTTCTCTGGTATCATCCACAATCCCACGGCCAAGTGGAGCGAGTTAATCAAGTCCTAACTACATACCTGCAACATTTTTCCAATGCTCATCAGGATGACTGGGTTTCTCTTCTCCCTTGGGGTGAGTTTTCTTATAACAATCTTTCCCAGGAAATCTTCTTCCAAATCTCCCTTCTTTGTCATCTTTGGTCAACATCCGGGCATTCCTCTTCCTGTTACTCTCACCTCGGGAGTACCAGCGGCGGATTTCTTGTCCCAGGAGTTCTCTAAGATTTGGTGTGAGACCAAAGAGACTCTCGAAAGAGCTAGCAGTAGCATAATGAGGTTTGCTGATAAGAACCGTTTTGGATGCTCCTCCATATATTCCCGGCGATAGAGTTTGGCTCTCTTCTCGCTATATTAGGCTTAAGATTCCCTCTCACAAACTCGAGCCTCGCTATATAGGTCCTTTTCCTATCTTAAGTCGCATCAATGATGTTTCCTACAAATTGAAGCTTCCTGCTTCCTTACATATTCGCAATGCCTTCCATGTGTCTCTTCTCAAACCCGCTGTGTTCAATCGTTTTCACTCGTCTACCTCTCACTCTCCTCAACTCAGTACTTCTGATGGTATTTTTAATGTTAAAGGTATCCTTGCCAAAAAGGTAGTTAGGGGCCGAACCTATTTTTTGATTGATAGGGAGGGATTTGGTCCTGAGGAGAGATCCTGGGTGCCCCGAGAGAACATCAATGCTCCTCTTATCATGAAGAGATTTCTCTCTAACATTAAAAAGAGGGGGAGTAAGGAGGGGGGTACTGTTACGACCGCACATACTCACTTGCCTTCATCTATCCCTCGGCGCGCTCGCTACTCTGTCCCACACCGCCCTGCTTCTCTCTTTGCTGGGTCATGGCATCTGGTTCCTTCACGCATGTGCAGTCTCGTCTCCTGTGCTGCAGAGCCTCCTGGGAGGTCATGACCTGATGGCTCCACCCCAACATGGCGGCGCCCATCGGGTATTTTTTCCCGGCGTCTTCTCAGGTAAGACGCCTTTGCTTTGTAGGTTTCTCTGAACTTTCGTCAGCGTTCCTATGCCCTAGGCTCCCTGGTCTCTGTACCATTCTCTTGCCCTTTGTCTGCTGTGTCTCCACTGTGTCTACCCTTGGTTCCAGCCATGTCTGCTCTGTGTCTCAGCTTTGTCCGCTCTGTGTCTCCGCCGTGCCAGTCCAGTGTTTCAGTCCACTGTGTGTCTCCGCTTTATCTGCCCTTTCTTTGTCCTGCGCCAGTTTTCCATTTCTTTTCCCTTCCTGTGTGTAGCCCAGTTCTTAGTTCTTTCTCTTTTTGTTTCTTTTGCAGCCTCGTGGGTTCCCGTGTCCCTCTCCTGTGTCTCCAAATATATATACCTTCCTGAGTCAGTTCCAGTTCCTTGTAGCCTGTCCACTGTCTCCCTCTTTTTTTGTGTCTCTATTCCCCTTGGACCTGCTCCTAATGCTCCCTGTATAGGGGGTGGTTCCATCTGGTCCGCTTGTCCTTGGGGGCTCTAGAGTCACGACCACAGGATTCACTCCATCCCAAAATTCTGCCTGTGGACCACTCAGGAATGACGAGCAGAGATATAATCTCCTGATGAGATGGCGACATGGATAGAGTAAAAGGGATGGTCTGGTGTGTTATCTGTGAGAGCAGGGTCAATCCATTCACCACTTGTACGGTTACTGCTTGAGCAAGCATCACCAGGGGTATTGCATGTCATTGGACGAAGGCAGAAGACATAAAATTGCCTTCCGCCCAGGAATGCACACAAAGCTCTACCGAATGAATGGATGAGCCAATAGTAATTGTCCCCTTAAAGGACAATTTGGAGGCAAGCGTCGCCGTGTCTAGTGTACCTCCACCTACTACCACTAGACGCTGATGTTTCCCCGACAGCTGGGAACATCTGATGGCAAGATGTCCTGACTGCTGGCAAACATGACAGACCTTGAGTGCACGAGCGGTCCGGGACTTAGATCCCACTCGTGACACTTCCATGGCCTCATGTGACTCAGGCGTCTGGACCGAAGATTCCAAAGGTTTGGCGAAGGTGGGAGCCAGCCAAAACCTCTGCCTACACTGGGCTCGCTCTAACCTCCGCTCATTAAAGCGGAGGTCAATAAGAGTGTATATAGCTATTAGCTCCTCCAGTGTGGCGGGATTCTCCCTAGTTGTCAAGGTGTCCTTTACATGGTCACCCAGCCCCCTCCAAAATACAGGGATAAGGGCTTTATCTGACCACTCAAGCTCACTAAGGTGCGGAAGTGGACGGTAAAATGGCTGACCAAGGACGAGCCCTGAGTCAATGCCAGAAGTTGGAGCGCCGTATCATGGGTGACTCGAGGTCCTAAAAAGACCTGTTTCGGAGTGCTCAGGAACAGTGGAGCACTCTGCACCACATGATCGCCACGCTCCCACAGCAGCGTAGCCCATTCCAACGCTCTGTCCAACAGGAGAGAAAAAATAAAACCCACCTTTGCCCGCTCTGTGGGGAAACGTGCAGCCAGGAGCTCGAGGTGTATAGAACACTGTCTCACGAAACCCCTACAAGATTTGCTATCACCAGAAAATTTATCTGCTGCTGAGCAATGATGGACTATATGGTGGTACAATGTGGATACACACACAGGTTAACTTCACCCTGTATGAAGGAAGCAAACCTGTTGAGTCACAGGGCCGCAGTACTGCACCAAGAGCGCAATCAAAGGGTCTCAGGACTCTATCCCAAGTCACAGGATTAGAGTATGTATAGACCACTTGCGCTCGACACCGCAACTGGGGTGTCAGAGCAACTGCAAAATAACTTAAATGCACAAGAGGGCATGCAGTGCCACTCTGGCGGACGCCAATAACCACCCAGACTTGGGATAGGAAAGCGCTCTAATAGCGTACGGCACCACACTGGCGGTCACTGCACTTAGACGCTGTTTTGTGTGTTTATTGCTGATAGCTCAGCCGGGTGCTAGATAGCAGACATCCACCTTACACAAGCAGTCAAACACAAGGGAGGGGATAATTAATGAATGACTTTCACTCATCAACACACACACGACTTCAAGAATACACTAGCGCATGGCCGAGCGGCCATGCAAACCTTTTATAGCGGCAGTGCTACAAGACCTTCCAGATGGACCAATAGGAGCCGCAACAGGACCTGAGCATGTGACCCCCAACCTACAATACTCAGTATTGGAAAAGCAGGACTTCCTCCCAGAAAGACCTGCTCTCTGCTGATCATTGCTAGCTACAAAGACAGAGCCTGTAAGGGTAGTAGTAACCAGTCATCCAGCATCAGCCTGAGCTAGATGCTGGGACCGACGTATCCGCTGAGCAAACTCCACTGCAGCTGGAGAAGAATGGGAGACAGCAACAGAGATGGTTTGAGATTCCCCCTGTGTAGAGGCAGGAACCCGACCCCTAACAGCTAGTAGCTGTAAATCATGCAGCTGCCTCAACAAAAACTAAATCTCCGAGCAGTCATAAATACTCGGAGGTCACCGGAGCGTGCTCGGGAAAACCAGAGCAACGAGTACACTCGCTCATGACTAGTTTTAGCATATCATGTACTGGAAAATGCAAAAAAAATTCCAAGTAATGTGAAATTGCAAAAAAAGTGCAATTCCACAGTTGTTACTTGGGTTTCTTTTTTACCATGTTCACTAAATGCTAAAACTGACCTGCCATTATAATTCCTCAGGTCATTACGAGTTCATAGGCACCAAACATTTTTCTTTTTTACTTAAGTGGTGAAAAAAATCCAAAATTTGTAAAAAGAAAAAAATGGCACTGTTTCTCGAGACCTGTAGCGTCTCCATGTTTTGTGATCTGGGGCTGGCTGAGGGCTTATTTTTTGCACGCCGAGCTGACATTTTTATTGATATCATATTGGTATATTGCATTTTATTGAGTTGTAGCAGCTACCAAAAAATAATGATTCTGACGTTTTGAATTTTTTTCTCATTACGTCGTTTAGCGATCAGGCTAATTCTTTTTTATATTGATAGATTGGCCGATTCTGAACGCGCAATACCAAATATGTGTATATTTGATTTTTTTATTGTATTACTTTGAATGGGTTGAAAGGAGGGTGATTTGAACTCATATTTTGCTATTATTAACCTTTTTTTTACATGCTTCAAAAGTTTTCATGGGAGACTAGAAGCTGCAATATTTTGATTGCCTCTGCTACACACAGGCAATAATAAGATTGCATGTGTGTAGCAGAAATGCTCACTTGCTATCAGTGCCAACCATGGGGTGATTTTCATAGCAGTCTGACAATGACAATCACAGAAGTCTGCTGCAGACATTTAGTATTCATGCAGACCCATAATGGTTGATGGGTCATCGAATGGTGGGATTAGCGATGCACTTCTGGTAAGGGAGAGTCAATTGCCACTGTCAGAGATTGATAGTGGCATTTAGCTAGTTATCAGCCGCAGGTCGATCGAAATTCCACCCATGGCTGTTGCAGCCACATCAACTGTACAGATCAGCTGTCATGGGCCCGGATAGGTGCGGGCTCAACAGAGGGAGTACGACATGGGCATATTATTATGCCCAATGTCAGACAGGGGTTAATACTTTATTAATCTACTTTGAATTTACAACAGCAATCAATCTTTTGAGGTATGAATCTATCATAATGGCACACCAAGAATTCACAACTCTGCCTTGCATATGTGCATGAAATTTGTCAGATTCTGAGGGCTTCTCAGGTCAACCCAAAGATTTGTAATTGAATTCAAGTGTGGGTTTTGGCTGGGACATCTCAAAACATTGATCTTATGGTGAATCCATTATTTTGCTAATATGGAAGAGTGAATATAGTTGTTATCATGCTGAAATGTAAAAATTCCTTTTCATCTTCATATTATATTGTTAGACTAAAGGTTTTGATGTAAAATTGACTGATATTTGAAACTTTTCACAATTTCCTGCAATTTGGCTAAAGTCTCAAATACAGATGTCAAAATAAAGCCCCAAAGTATTATGCAGCCTCCATCATGCTTCAATATGGGTATAGTGCTCTTTTGGTGAAGCAGATTGCTGTCTTTGTGTCAAACTTATTGGCCCAAAAAGTTCAACCTAGATCTCAACACATTTTCCCAAATCCTTTTGGAGGACTTGATGTAGGTTTTGCAAAACTTTAGGCTGCTATGTGTGACACTAGTTAGTACTCATGGACAGACCACGAGGCAGATAACTTCCAGGGTCAGTACCAAGAGAGAATGTAGATAACCAAGGGGAAGACATACAGTAAGTGTAAGTCAGGTCATGGTCCAGGGTCAAAATACCAAGAGATAGCAGAACAAAGCAGAAGGACAAGACAAATTGACGTCAGAACATGGTCCAAATGGTCAGGCAGCAGAAAATCAGAACTGAGAAAAAGAGAATCAGGCAAATGATCATCAGGAAGCACAAACTACATCTGGCAGAGATCAGAGGTAGACAGCTCAAATAACTAGCAGGGTATTATCCAAAACAGAGAACACCTGGAAAAATTCCAGCACCTCTCATTCACAGATTAGTTGACCAAGCTGTCAATCAAATACCGACAACTAAGCTTGACCCAGATTCCATAGGACAGCAAAATAGTCACTCACTGAGTGATGGAATCTTGACAGTACTCTTCTAGGGGGGCCACCAGATCCAAAGGATTTCAAAGAAAACTGTGATGGAAAGTCCTTACTAGATGATCAGTGTTTACGACTTTAGCAGAGACCAAGGAGGTCCATAACCTTTCCAATGAATGAGGCACTGAAAGGGATTACAGACTTTGTGAGAATCAACAATCTTTTGTGCTTCAAACTCAAAACTGTCAATGACAGAAACTGACAGATGCAGAGATGAAGGACACAAAACTGAAGGGACAAACTATTTTAGTAGTGATTTATGGAATACATTTTAAATGCAAAAAGATGAAGGGAGTTCTAATCTGAAAGCCACTAGGCTAATTTCCTCCCAAATCTCATATGGACCAATAAATTTAGGACCCAACTTTTGCTGATGGCATTTTCAATTTAATATTTTTGAAACATATCCAGACCTTATCACCTCAGTCTCCATAATACCTTACTTGAACAGTGCATCAGGGGGAATAGGACTAATTGCTATTAGGTTTTGCCCTGATGAAGAGGTTGTGTGCTGTCCTCGAAACCCATTGACCTATAAAACCTGTTAAATAAAGTTTTGAAAGTATACCGTCTAGCCGCCTGTGTCCATCAGTGGTGCAGCGGAATGACACTTTACCCAGATTATAAGCACAGAATGTGAGAATAGGTGTTTTTATTTTAATGGGGGCAAACATTAAGATTGAGAGGGGTTTGTCCTAGTAGTAGGCTACCTCTTTAACTCTGGTCAAAGTCAGAAGTTGACATCATTAGTTGTTAAAATATGGAGCCTGCACATTGCCTACATAGGGTCTGTTCTTCTCCCTGCCTGTTAAATTCTCTAAGGATCATAGACCGTGCTCCCATTTCTTCACCATTCTTTGCCCAGTAAAGCTAATGTATGAGTCTTTTAAGGAATAGGCAGGAAACTGCTGTTCCTTTGCTCTATGTGGTTTGAACAGACTGTAGCTGAAAGTTATAAGGTGGTACTCGCATGTGTACATCAGGAACACCACAGTAAGTAAATTATGAAGTGTGTTTTCTGACAGGCACTACAATGGTTTAATAATGTGTGTCCAAAAAATATTTTTTAAGTTATTTATGGCTTTCCAGTATGTTTTAAAGAAGGTCATGCAGCAGAAAAGAATTAAACATTTCAGATGTTTGACTGAGGACATATATCTCAATCAGAATTGCTTTTGTTTTAAGCAGATGTCTTAGAGCAGTCATCATTGCCATTCGAAATTCACCATATACCAGTCTATGAAAAGTAAAATTCAGTTGGCACAAGAGTTGCTCACATGGGTCCAATTATGAATTATGACAGCCCTGCATTTTGCTATAATACTACACAAGCAAGCATTGCAAAAAAGGGGTAGATTTCAGTCTTAAAAGCTAATAAAAGACAAGGCCGAATAAATAGGCCTCTCAATTTTGGAACCTCTAATACCTTCTGCATTTGGGATGAAAGTTGGGTTCAGCTTAGAATTTTAAATACTTTCAGAAATATAGAGATGTGATTATGAGAAAATGAAATTCATTCTTGAGTCCTGTAGTAACCATGGAAACAGGCCATTCATTTGATTCTAAAATAGGAAAAAGGCATTGAGTGAAAGACAAAATAATATGACCAATTATTGATTTATGCAAGTTTCAAGCTGTGAAAATGGTTTATACATTTCTTTGTCTGGAGTACATTTGTAAAATATCTTGCTTTAGTTTTGAAAAAACACTTTAGAATTTTAAATACCGAGTTAGATAATTATATGATAGGGATTTTTATTATTTAAGTATTTGTCTATTTATTGTTTTGGGGGGATTATAATGAGAAACTTATCGACAGATGTGGTTATTATTATTTAGGGAAGCTGTTTACATGAGTGGGATCAATATTACTTTTTTAGTTTCCTGTTTTGGGCAATAAGCAAATATGCTTACATCAAATAATTTTTTCTGCCAAGATAAAAAAAAGGACTTTTGTGATACCATGGGATAAATAACTATAATTTACAGAAAATTATTTTCTATCTGAAAGATGCAAAAAGCAGCAGATAAAGTTTATAATTTTAGTTTCGGGAAGGAAAGTACAGATGTTTGACTTTCAGTCAGCACAAATTATTTATCAAATATTTATTTCTTTATTGTATTATATACTATCTCATAAAACATAAATCATAAACTTCCTTTTTATATACTTTTTCGCTGCCGCTCGCATTGAGCAGTGTTTCATAGATCGAGCTGAAGGTCACAACCCAAAACAAGTTTGTGAGAGCCTTGCTATAGCTGTTAATAAAAAGAGGAATAGCAACATTCATGGATACAGACCATAAAAAATTCCAATATTCTCTTAATGTATAAAAAATTAAAACTTAATTAAAAACATGTTTTTAAAAGTACCATCTCTTTGGTGGTACTCGCCAACTCGTATACCGTACCACATGATCCAGCGTGTAGCGATCTGTTTCTTGGCACTCGCGCAGTAAATCACAGCACTTTAATTCCACCGATGATGCTGAGGCGCTTACATCAGCTGTGAATACCTGACTGCCGGCCAATTTGTCATGACCGTCGGCATCTCAAGTGGCTACATGCTGGTCAGCCTCACAGCTGCTATTTTTTTACCTAGTTTGTATATATATATATATATATATATATATATATATATATATATATATATATTTGTATATATATATATCTGCATTTTTATAACAAAGTTATACTATCTGCCCCTGTAGAAGCCACCTGAATGTTGACACGCGTTGGGCTGACATGCGTCTGACCATACCGCTGCACCTTTATTGCTTCAGGCTTGTTCTATGAGCATCCATCTAAGACCTTCACGTGCGGCAGTGCAACCACAGTGATATGGGTAAGAGAGAGTCCTGTGTTTATATTTATCTTGTGGTCTCACTTCTATACTTTGTCTGTTGTGCCCCCCTTCTCCCCCAGCTTCAACTCTTTATATCTAAGTGAGGTCTGCCTTCATATAATTGTACCACTGGTTGTAATTGTTGTCAAATGTGTGTTTAGCCAAATGATATTGCATGTCATTGATTATTCAATTACACTTGCTGGCAGGTCCTGACTGGCCATCGGGTAGTTCTGGCAAATGCCAGAAGGGCCGGTGCCAGTAGTGGGCCGCTGTGCGCTGACTCGCCCTTCCCCCCTCAGCGCCGCCGCATTCAACTATACCGGTGTCTATGACGCCAGTACAGTTGAATGCAATGATGGAGGAGAGAGCATTACATGATGCTCCCTCTCCCATCATTCCTGGTTCTGCCTCTGACACTGAGGGTGCACGTGCACTCACTGTGTCCCAGGCAGTGCAGGAGCAGCTGCCGAGACATGAGCAGGGAGCACCGCAGGCAGGAGGGGAGGTGAGGAGTGTGTTTTTTTTACTGGACTGTGGGGCCATTGTAGGGGGGAGGAGAGATGTGGGCTCTGCTGTATACCATGTGGGCTGTGCTCTACACTACTATGTGGGCTCTGCTGTATACTATGTGGGCTGTGCTCTATACTACTATGTGGGCTGTGCTATATACTACTTTGTGGGCTCTGCTATAAACTACTATGTGGGCTCTGCTGTATACTACTTTGTGGGCTGTGCTGTATACTACTGTGTGGGCTGTGCTGTATACTACTGTGTGGGCTCTGCTATATACTACTGTGTGGGCTGTGCTGTATACTGCTACGTGGGCTGTGCTGTATACTGCTGTGTGGGCTCTGCTATATACTACTATGTGGGCTCTGCTATATACTACTATGTGGGCTCTGCTGTATACTACTATGTGGGCTCTGCTGTATACTACTATGTGGGCTCTGCTGTATACTACTATGTGGGCTCCGCTGTATGCTGCTATGTGGGCTCTGCTGTATGCTACTATCTGGGCTCTGCCGTATACAACTACATGGGCAGTGCTGTATACTACTATGTGGGCTCTGCTGTATACTACTATGGGAACTCTGCTGTATACTATGTGGGCTGTGATCTATACTACTGTGTGGGCAGTGCTGTGTACTATGTGGGCTGTGCTGTATAATATGTGGGTTGTGCTATATACTACTATGTGGGCTCTGCTGTATACTACTGTGTGGGCTGTGCTATATACTAGTATGTGAGCTGTGCTGTATACTACTGCTACTGTGTGGGCTCCGCTATAAATTACTGTGTGGGCTGTGCTGTATACCACTGTGTGGGCTCTGCTATATACTACTGTATGGGCTGTGCTGTATACTGCTACGTGGGCTGTGCTGTATACTGCTGTGTGGGCTCTGCTATATACTACTATGTGGGCTCTGCTATATACTACTTTGTGGGCTCTGCTGTATACTACTGTGTGGGCTCTGCTATATACTACTATGTGGGCTCTGCTATATACTACTTTGTGGGCTCTGCTGTATACTACTGTGTGGGCTGTGCTATATACTACTATGTGGGCTCTGCTTTATACTACTGTGTGGGCTGTGCTATATACTACTATGTGTGCTCTGCTATATACTACTGTGTGGGCTGTGCTGTATACTACTGTGTGGGCTCTGTTATATACTACTGTGTGGGCTGTGCTGTATACTACTATGTGGGCTGTGCTGTATACTACTGTGTGGGCTGTGCTATATACTACTATGTGGGTTGTGCTATATACTACTGTGTGGGCTGTGCTATATACTACTGTGTGGGCTCTGCTGTATACTACTATGTGGGCTGTGCTGTATACTACTATGTGGGCTGTGCTGTATACTACTGTGTGGGCAGTGCTGTATACTACTGTGTGCAGTGCTGTATACTACTGTGTGGGCAGTGCTGTATACTACTTTGTGGGCTGTGTTGTATGCTGCTAAGTGGGCTGTGCTGTATACTACGTGGGCTGTGCTGTATACCACATGGACTGTGCTCTATACTGCTACGAGGGCTGTGTTATCTGCTATGCGAGTTGTGCTGTATACTATGGGGCTATATTGTATTCTATGGGGGAGGCCGTGTTATATACTATGTGGCTGTGTTATATTCTATTGTGAGTGTATTATATTCAATGGGGGAGGCTGTGTTATATACTATGGGGGCTGCATTATATTCTGTGGAGGCTTCATTATATATTATGGGGAGATGGGCTATATTATATTATATGGGGTGGCTGCATTATACTCTGTGGTGGCTGCATTATACTCTGGGGTGGCTGCATTATATTCTGTAGGGTGGTGGCTGCATTATACTATATGTGGGCTGCATTATACTGTATTGAGGACTATGGGGAATACGTTATACTATATGAAGAACTATGGGGTGCATTATACTATGGGAAGTGAATTGTACTACATGGATGACTATGGTGGTGCATTATATTATATGGAGCACTATGAGGAGTGTATTATGCTATATGGAAGACTGAGCAGTGTATTTTAATATATGGAGGACTATAGGGAGTGTATTATACTATATGGAGGACTGTGATACACATTATAAAATATGGAGGACTATGGGGTGTATTTTACTAAACAAGTAAAATGCTGCATATTCAGATTGTTTTTGCTGGAACAAAAATCATTGTTCTTAGCAGCACATCGCCGGTGTAAACTGTAGATGTGCTGCTGATAACATGATCCTGTATGGTGATCTGTTAGTGATCTATTAGTGATCATTCTGTCCCATCATTATTCCTCAGCTGGTGTAAAGAGACTGGGAAACAAGTGTTGAACAACTTCAATATTGTCGATCAAACTCATTTAGTGGCCTGAACTCAGCGCATGTAAATACAGCCGAAATGCTTTTGTGTGATGTGCAATATGTTAGCATTTGGGGCCCCATTTTAAACTTTGCCTAGGCGTAGGGACCCACCTTGCCTAAAAATGGCCCTGCCTACAAGGGTACAAGTGTACAAAGATATTATACAGTCACCATGTGACAAGTGGGCCTGTGTAACTTTAAATGCCAGGGCTGAATTTTAGTCCCAGTCCGACCCTGCTCGCTGGGCTTTCATACTGGGTGCCAAATTATTATTTTTTCTAATACACTTAGACAAGGACTCCATATTTTGATAGCTTGTATCTATAGCTTCTCAATTTTAGGTGTCAGTTGGTCTGGTTGGATCATTTCCCTTAGATGGATATGAACCACATATTTGTGCCATTTTTTTTAAATGTTTTAATTAAATTTAGCTTTTGTACTCATTAAATAAATTATTGGAATTTTTATGGTGGTAACTGTATCCATACATATTTCTTTTCCTCTTTTCATTGACAGCTTTTTGACATGCTTTAGGTTGATCTCTATTACTATATGATGGTTCCCTCCTCTTTCTTTGTGTATATTTATGCTTGCTCTATCTCACATAGATTTACATTGAGAACATGTGACTTTACTTCTGACTTTAAGTCAGTCACAAAAAGTTATCACAGGACTGGAGTAAGGCTGAAAAAAAGTGAAGATGCCACAAAGTGAGTGTATGGCTGGGGTCACACTTGCAATGCAAGAAACTCGCACGATACTCTCGTATCAATACCCGGCACTGCTGCCAGCACTCGGGACTGGAACGTTTGGCTGCATAGAAATACATGCAGCCGCACACTCCAGTTCGAACTGCTGGCGACAGTGCCAGGTATTGATGGCTCGTGCGAGTTTCTTGCATTGCACATGCAAGTGTGACACCGTGCTTTGACGGAGTGCAGGGACCTTACAGTAGTAGCACCACTCCAGTGCTGAACCCCCCTCCCAGTGGCGAGGTTCTTTAAATGCTTTTGCGTACTATCTTCTTCATATATAGGTGATATTATAGCGTCTTTGCCTTTTTTACATTGATTTACGCCTTTCCTCACACAATGGGGACTGTGATACTTTATAACAATATAAAATTTTAATAAGTGTCCATATTTTCTTTTTCACAGAAACTGTTGTTAATTCATTATTAGAGACTTGCCATGGGGACTTTGAAGGTTAAATCAGGAATATTCTAAATTTTTGTGTTGCATTTGTATTTTTTTATTTAGGAGAAATTCAAAATTGTCCCTTCTTATATTTTATTATTTCATTTTTTGTCTTTCTCTTTGGATCTGGGTTTTACCTAAGGAGTGTGAGAATTCCAATCATCTTTTTTCAGCTAGTAATCCTGACTAGCATTTTAAATGTTATGGACTACATTTATCCATTAACTATATACTGATACTTTAAGGAATATGTTTACCATATATATCCAAGTACTGTGCCCTTAGCAGAGAAACACCCCAAAATATAATGTTTACACCTCCATGCTTGACAGTGGGGACAGTGTTTTTTGGGTCATAGGCAGCATTTCTCTTCTTCCAAACACGGCGAGTTGAGTTAATGCCAAAGACTAGGGTTGAGCGACTTTTCATTTTTTCCGCGATTTAACCCTTAAATTGCCTGTAGCTATTACATTTAAGGGTTAAAGACAATTTAAGGGTTAAATCGCAGAAAAAATTGGCGTGGGCTCCCGCGCAATTTTCTCCACCAGAGTGGTAAAGCCAGTAACTGAGGGCAGATATTAATAGCCTGGAGAGGGTCCACGGTTATTGCCCCCCCTGGCTAAAAACATCTGCCCCCAGCCACCCCAGAAAAGGCACATCTGGAAGATGAAGGTGACATTAAGCCAGATTAATAATGGAGAGGCGTCAATTATGACCACCTCCCGACTATCTCCCCACCCTGCCCTGCTGCCCTGCTACTCGGTAAGTTTCTGCCCCCTTGCTGGCGCCTTTGTTATGTGTTACTGGATATTTACTGTGCCAGCAGGGCCAGCACCGTTGAGTGCATGGGGACTTACCCCTTAGACTAGGTATGCTGGTAGTTCCCTCTACTTGCCTATAGACCGAATTAGCCCTCTTTTTTCCCTCTTGTCAGCCTTATGAACCTTGTTATTATATGGTGTTCCTATCAATTATGCTACATGACACCTAGGGAAAGGGGTCGGTCTGGGGGGGCATACGAGTGTATATACCGATATTGTTAGTTATATCCAGCACCTTATTTCTTCACCCCTCCTCTGTACTTCTTAGGTGGGGGGGGGAGTGGGTAGGCAGGGGCCTGATATGTACATCTATGTCGGGTAGTTATTTCAGGGTGGGGGAGTAGGGGTATGGGGGCTATATCTTCAGCATTTTCTTGATTTTTCATCTTTGTTTTTGTTACTTTATGATATACTTATTTGAAATTACATAGTACTTTTTAACCTTTGAATAAAGTTTATTGAAATTGTTCATCGATGCTCAGTTGTTCCTCCGGTTATTATGACATGTTTTGAGCAGATTTGGTGAGTCCGGAGTTTTTTGGCGATATTCTCGCTAGAACCCGTTGCCTCACAGTATGTATTTGGGATTGTTGTTCTCAATTATTAATCCAATAGCATGAAATGGTTAAAAAAACACACACACAATATTGCAAAGTATTTTAATGGAATAAACACACAGGTTGTTGTAATATTTTATTGTACTTTCAATCGACCTGAAGACCCTCGCTCTGTAACAAAGGAAAAATTAAAAAAACAACAATATACATACCTTCCGATGATCTGTCACGTCCCACGATGTAAATCAATCTGAAGGGGTTAAAATATTTTACAGGCAGGAGCTCTGCTATAATGCAGCTGTGCAGCTGTGCCTGGACATGCAGCTGTGCCTGTAAAACCCCAGGGAATGAAAGTAATGTAGGTCAATGACCTGTAATTACTTGTTTAGTAAAATACACCCCATAGTCCTCCATATTTTATAATGTGCATCGCAGTCCTCCATATAGTATAATACACTCCCTATAGTCATCCATATATTAAAATACACTGCTCAGTCTTCCATAGAGCATAATACACTCCTCATAGTGCTCCATATAGTATAATGCACTGCCATAGTCATCCATGTAGTACAAATTAACTTCCAATAGTATAATGCACCCCATAGTTCTTCATATAGTATAACGTATTCCCCATAGTCCTCAATACAGTATAATGTAGCCCACATATAGTATAATGCAGCCACCATCATACAGAATATAATGCAGCCACCCCAGAGAATAATGCAGTCACCCCAGAGTATAATGCAGCCACCCCATAGAATATAATACAGCCCATCTCCCCATAATATATAATGAAGCCCCAAGAGAATATAATGCAGCCCCCATAGTATATAACACAGCCTCCCCATAGAATATAATACACTCACAATAGTATATAACACGGCCTCCCCCATAGATTACAATATACCCCCATAGTATACAGCACAACAGAATGAGGGTCCGCGATTTAACCCTTAAATTTAATAGCTACAGCACCCAAATTTTGCACATACACACTACTAACATTAGTAGTGTGGAATATGCAAAAAAAAAATGGGGATATGACATAGTTTACTGTATGTAAACCATGTCTCATATCATGTCGGGTTTAGGAAGGAGAAATGAAAAGCCGGCAATTGAATTAAATATATATTTATATATATATATATATATATATATATATATATATATGTGTGTCTCTATGACATATATATATATATATATATATATATATATATATATATATATATAAAGCGAAACCCGACTTTGGAGAAAAGATCGCCGACCGCCGACCCGATCCCACAGTGGGATCGGATCGGGTTTCACGAAACCCGACTTTGCTAAAAATCGGCGACTTTTGAAATTTGCCGATCTGTTTCGCTCAACCTTACCAAAGACTTCATTTTTTGTCTCATCTGACAACAGCACCTTCTCCCAATTGTATTTCTTCCATTTTCTTTCTATTGCACCAACAGTTGTCGCCTTTTCAAACAGCATCTTACTTAGGGTTTTGCAGCCCATACCAGCCTTGATCAGGTCTATAATCTTGTTCCTGGCATCCTTATTAAGCTCTTTGGTTTTGCGCATGTTCATGAAGTTATAGTCTGACTGATTAATTGAGTCTGTGGACAGTAGTCTTTTATAAAGATGACTATGTAAGACAGCTGTCTTTAATGCAGGCAAGGAGTTGATTAGGAGCGTCTAACTGATTTGTAGGAGACAGAACTCTTAATGTTTGGTGGGGGATTAAATACTTATTTCTCACTGCAAAATGCAAATAAATTTATATCATTTATACAATGTGATTTTCTGGATTTTATTTTTGATATTTTGTCTCTCAATGTTAAAATTTATCTACCCTTAAACTCTATACGACATGCACTGTACTAGTACTGCGCATGTTGTGTCTCCCCCTTTGATGAGGGCTCCGTCGGTGAGCCTACATCAAAGTCACGACATGTCAGCTGTTTTGTACAGCTGACATGTGCACACAATAGCGGCGGGTGAAATAGCGATTCACCTGCCGATATTAACCTGTTAAATGCCACTGTCAAACGCTGACAGAGGCATCTACCTACCTCTTCCAGCCGCGCGGCCGGAAATGAGACATCGCCGACCCCGTCACATGATCGGGGGTCAGCAATTTGTCAGGACAGTAACCATAGAGGTCCTCAAGACCTCTATGGTTAATGATGCAGGCCTGCTGTGAGCACCACCCTGTGGTCAGCGCTCATAGCAAGCCTGCATTTCAGCTACATAGCAGCGATCTAATGATCGCTACTATGTAGCAGAGCCGATCCAGTGGTGCCAGCTTCTAGCCTCCCATGGAGGCTATTGAAGCGTGGCACAAGTTAAAAAAAGTTTTGAAAAATATGAAAAAAAAAATATAAGAGTTTAAATCACCCCCTTTCGCACCATCCTAAATAAATCAATAAAAAAATCAAACCTACACATATTTGGTATCACCGAGTTCTGAATCGCCAGATCTATCAATAAAAAAAAGCATTAACCTGATCATTAAACAGCGTAGTGAGAAAAAAAATTAAAAACGCCAGAATTACATTTTTTTGGTCACTGCAACATTGCATTAAAATGAAATAATGTGCGATCAAAAAAACGTATCTGCACAAAAGTGGTATCATTGAAAACTTCAGCTTGGCATGCAAAAAATATGCCCAGGTCGCGAAAAATGGAGACGCTAAGGGTATCGGAAAATGGCACATTTTATTTTTTTTTTAGCAAAGTTTTGAAATGTTTTTTACCACTTAGATAAAAAATAACCTAGACATGTTTGGTGTCTATGAACTTGTAATAACCTGGAAAATCATAATATCAGATCAGTTTTAGCATTTAGTAAAGTTAGAAAAAAAGCCAAACAAAAAACAAGTGTGGGATTGCACTTTTTTTGCAATTTCACCACACTTGGAATTTTTTTCCCATTTTCTAGTACAAGACATGGTAAATCCAATGAGGTCATTCAAAAGTACAACTCGTCCTGCAAAAAATAAGCCCTCACATGACCATATTGATGGAAAAAAAAAAGTTATGGCTCTGGGAAGGAGGGGAGTTTAAAACGAAAATGGGCCGTGGCGGGAAGGGTTTCAAATAATAGACTGTTCATGTCTTTGTCAGCAAGGGATCAAACACTTATTTCCCCCACTGTATGTTTGGGGTTGAGTTCCCACCTCTGCACAGGGGGAACCTCGAGCCATCTCCGCTGCAGTCTCCCATTCTTGTCCTGCCACAGTGGTGTCTGCTCAGCAGAGACATCAGTCCCAGCGTCTTGCTCAGTCCCACTCTGTACAAAGAGTTACTGCTGCTTTTCCTGCTTCTGCCATTGAAGTCAGTGTTGGGCAGCGGCGAGCAGATGCTTTTGGGACTAAGTCCTGTTTTTCTCCTTCTGAGCATGCCCAGGGCAAGGTTTCCCGTTGGAGATCGAGGGTCACATGCTCAGATACTGCAGCACATCCCATTGGTCCTATAGTGGAAGGTCCTGAACGTGCTGCAGCTATATAAGCTTCGCATGACCGCACGGCCATGTGCTAGTATTGACTTGATAATGTGTGTGTGCAGATGGATGTATGTCGATGGATGAAAGCTCCTAAATCATTCCCATTTCTTGTGTTGATGACTGCTCACGAATGATGGAAGCTATCTAGCGTCCGACTAAGCCATCAGCATGTAACACACATTACAGCGTCTAATTGCTGTGACCACCAGTGCGGCGCCGTGCGATTTCTCAGCGCTTTCCTGACCCAAGCCTGGCTGGTTAGTGGCGTTCGCCAGTGCGGCACCGTACGCACTCTCGTGCATCTTAAATACAATTATTTCTATCACTCTGACACCCCAGTAGCGGTGTCGAGCGCATGAGGTTTTTATGAACTCAAATCCTGTGTCTTGGGATTGAATTCTGAGACTCCTTGCTTGCGCTCTTGGTGCAGTACCGCGGCCCTGTGACGCAACAGGCTTCGCTTCCTTCACACAGGGTGAAGTTAACCCATGTGTGTATTCACATTGTACCGCCATATTGTCTGTCATTACTGGCAGCAGGTTTTCACCTGCACGGTGGACCTCGGACTGCGAACGCACGCAATACTATTTCATCTTAAACTTGGTGCGTTCCGCCAGTCCTAACACTGTATATATACAAGTCTAAAGCACTTTGTACTTACTTGATAATGGTTCTGTTGAAGCGAAATTTTGCATTGTACACATGAACTACTTATAGCTGTTTTCACCTTTTGCATCTCTAAGCTTTAAATGCTGCCTATAGTTTTGCATTTTTGTACAATTTAGTTGTTGGCCTGCAGGCTGAAAGCTGTCCTGCTTGTAGTTCCTTATCTGTATGTCTGTCTATCTTCTGTGTTATGTTTACTGTCTTTACAGTTTCCTTTTTATGTACAATACTTTGGACAGTTTCAGTAAAACTAGTCCATTACTGTGTATAAATTGAAATGCACATCAGTCTCCTGATGATCCACTTGTCAGAGATTTCTATTACTGGATGCTCCCTTTACACAATTCAGGTCTTCTGGGTTGCTCAAATAAATTGGATCACACAACGTACTTTGGAAATATCTCTAAGGAATTGTTTTAAAAGGTTTAGAGTCATCAAGTCAACACCTTGGAGTCTACGTTGATAGCTTTTAATGTCATGGTCTTCCCAATATTTGAATCTATCGTAGATCTAAAAGGAAGCCACAATACTAAATTAGGAGAGATATTTATAACATCTTGTAACCTGATTGAACACATCTTCATTTATTGCAAGAGTGTATTAGACATTTAATATACAGGCCTGAAAGGACCTTTATAATCATTTTTTGGTTTCCCTTTTTGTTTCTCCACATTTCAGAAACCATAACTTTTTAATTTTTCTTCTAAAATATCTGTATGATGACTTATTTTACGGGGACAGATGTATTTTGTTTCTGCTTTTAGTGGGTACATAAAACTTATTGTGGGTTATTTTGTGCTTCTTGTACAAAATAAAACCTGATTTTGTTTGTTTACTTAGCTTTTCTGTCCTTGAATCAGTTACAGAAGTCTTTCACGACTTTGATCACAGCCAGGCAGGTTCATCAATAATGACTTTTAGTTATCGCATCACTTAAAACCCAAAACAGAAACAAATTGATTATATACCCAGCTGTAAGTAAATACATAAAACAATAGTGCATATAAATTACGGAAAGTATTAGAGAACCTCATTTTTTATTAAAAAGCGTGAAAGCTATATCACCAGCGTCAAGGTGTACCACAATCAGGATGGTCCTAAATTTAGGATTAAAACGTTACCATGTGTCAAAATGACGTCAATGTGAAAAAAGGGCAAAGCAGGACCAGATCATGAATTCATACCTAGCAAATGGGAAGCTATAAAAACATTATGACGAGCTCAAAGAAAGAGAGGCCACACCCTTACCTACATTAAATGTAGAAACCCGAAGCCTAGCAGAAAAAAATTAACTGGAGTATAAGTTGGTATGTGTGCAAAAAAGGAGTATGTTCTCATTGGCCATTAAACAGGCAAAACCCAAGACAGAAACTAAATGAACATAAACTCTGCTGTAAGTGAATCTGCAAAAGCAATAGTGCATATAAGTAACGTAGAGTATTAGTAAACACTGTTTTTTAAATAAAAAAACATAAAAGCTGAATCACCAGCGTCAAAGTGTACTACAATCGGGATGGTCCTAATCTTTAGTATTAAAACCATGTGTCAAAATGGCGTTAATGTGAAAAATGGCAGAGCAGGACCTGATCCGGAATTCATACCCAGCAAATGGGAAGCTATATAAACATTATGTCCAGCTCAAAGAGAGGCCACACCTTTACCTGCACTAAATGCAGAAACTTGAAACCTAACAGAAAAAAATGAACTGGAGTATAAGTTGGTATGCGTACAAAAAAGGAGCGTGTTCACATTGGTCATTAAACAGGCAAAACCCAAAACCAATAGTGTATATAATTAACTTAGGGTAAGGTAACGGTGTGGCCCCCTTTCTATGAGCTGGACATAATATTTATATAGCTTCCCATTTGCTGGGTATCCATTCGGCACCTAGTCCTGCTCTGCCCTTATCCACAATTACATCACTTTGACGCATGGTAAGGTTTTAATACTAGAGGTTAGGACCATCCTGATTCTGATATACCTTGACACTGGTTGGATGGCTTTTACTTTTTTTTTGTAAATCAAAAACAGTGTTTGCTAAGTACTTTACATTATTTGTATACACTATTGCTTTTATGTATTTACTTACTGCAGGATATATGTTCATTTTGTCTGTCATGAGTTTTGTCTGTTTATTGGCCAGTGTGAACATGCTCCTATTTTGCATGCAACCAACTTATACTCTAGTTCATTGTTTTTGTTTAATTATCACATCACATGGTATTGCACAGCCAATTAATAGAGACTATTATTGCATATATAAAAGCAAAGGCAGAGAATGTAGCAGCCAATTTGTGGTGAATATGGATAATGAGAGGCTGTCACAGTTTACAGCTTAAGGTACTGTCACACTCAGCGACGCTACAACGATATAGACAATGAGCTGATCGCTGCAGCGTCGCTGTTTAGGTCGCTGTAGATACGTCCAACACAGCAGCTCCAGAACGATGCAGGAGCGATCCAGTGACGTAACAGCGACTCACTTATCGTTGTAACTGGTTGTTAGCTCCATGTAAAACATTGCTGGCATCGTTGCTTTTGATGTCAAACACGACAATACACGCCGACCTGACAACCAAATAAAGTTCTGGACTTCTAGCTCCGACCAGCGATGTCACAGCAGGATCCAGATCGCTGCTGCATGTCAAACACAACGAGATCACTATCCAGGACGCTGCAACGTCACAGATCGTTGTCGTTCTCGTTGCAAAGTTGCTAAGTGTGAAGGTACCTTAAGATATAGAAATAGGTAGATAAAGCCATTAAATAGTGAACCAATTATACACACAGTGTGTGTTGCAGTACAATAGGGAAGAAGGTGTGTGTATAGTGTGTGAAGAAAAGAGAAAAGCAGAGATTTAATTAATAGATACAGATAATACTGGATGTGATTAATCACAGTGGCTATGGTGCTGATGCTGCATTTATGGCTTCTTTCATACTTCTGTCTTCCAAATCTGCACAGGATTTGCCAAGACATTGAAATGACGAATCATGTGCAGATTGTGGAAAACGTGTGCACTGGGCATGTCTTTCTGATGGAGCCGTCAAGGCTATTTGCACCTATTGTGTATGCGTCTTTGCAGCAGTTTTCCACTGCGAAAACGCATACACAACACAAACCAGGATAAAAAAATAAAAAATCGCAGCATTCTCACCTACCGGTGTCCCACGCAGCGATGCTCCCAGCAGCTAGCGTTCCTAGTAATACATTGCGACGTCTCGCGAGATTTTGCAATGTTTTACTAGGAACACTAGCTGCCGGGAGCATCGATGACGCTGCGCAGGACGTCGGTAGGTGACAATTTTGTGATTTTTAATTTTTTTTATTATTTTTAACATTATATCTAGTTATTATGCATAGGCAGCATCAATAGTAAAAAGAGAAAGAGAGCGAGCGAGATAGAATTTCCCTGACAGGAAATTCTTCCACGCATGCTCAGTTTTAAAAGACTGGACCCGTCACTGGATTCTTGCTTTTCACAGTCAGCGACGCAACCTGCGCCCATAGGCTTCCATTGTAGCCATTGACGGGCAGCGCATGATGCATCGCTGACCGATTTTCCGATGTGCAGAAAAATGTTCCTCTGAACGTTTTCTCAGCCCGACGGACCGTTTTTTTTAAGCAGGATCCAGTGCATGATGGATGAAACGGATGGCCATCCTTCACAATCCGTCGCTAATAAAAGTCTATGAGAAAATGCAGGATCCTGCATTCTCAAAAATCGAGGGATTGTGATGGGAGCTGAAAGACGGAAGTGTGAAAGAGGCCTAAATTATACATTTTTTTTATTCTTCATACTAAGCCAATTTATCACCAGTTATGCTGAAAAAACTTCTGTATCAACCTGAAACACACAAAGACAGAAATGTCAACATCAACATCACAAAGTGTTTGTATTACAAAACGACTGTCTTTTCAGCACACCCACTGTTGCTGTTGTTCTTTCTTGGGTGTACCATGTACATAGCATTTCTTGTCTACACTTTTTGGGGCAGGGGAATTATTTTATAAAAACGCAGAAAAATAGATAAATAATGTTTCTAACTAATGTTCATTAGTTAAAATTGATGTATGGACACCGCACAACCAGTACAACAGCCTGTTGCTGCTGTTGGTTTTGGGGAATGAACTTAACATTTCTTGGTCAGTCCTTTTTGAGCAGTGATAAATTGTGAATGAAATCATTGATAAAAAGATTTATTTAAGTGCAAAAAGAATATAGTAAAAGAAAAAAAAAGCAATTAATGGAGTAATATAATAGAAATAACACAACATGGAATCTGAGAAACACAAGCAGTAGCATAACTTCCAATGACACCAGCTGTTCAGGCTGTAACACAACAAAACACAGCTCACAATTCTTTTTCTTTGCCTTTAAGAAGCATATCAATTTGGAGTTATGGAATATATGGCACATTAATTGTCTCAGACATAGCAAGAAGAGCCATGATGTAAATGAGAGAAGAAAAAGTGGCACTCACCCTTCTGTGCAGTATAATTGTTGTCCTTTATTTGCGATTAGCAGGTTGCAGACATTTTTATGTGGTGGCTGGTGAGGAGAGGGGTGCGGAGAGTGAATGACTGAACGATGGCCGTTTCGCGCACTTGCACTTCTACGGGCCTATGTGTTCTCTCCTTACCAGCCACCACAGAAAAATGTCAGTGTGCCACTTTTTCTTCTCTAATTTACTTCATGGACTTTAAAGTTTATAAGTTGTGCACCACCCATGTCAGTAGCTAGCCTCGAGACATCCTGATCTTCTAAGGATCTATTATACCTATATATCTCTACGCAAAGTACAGCATTCGGTGCCGTTTTTTCCTCATCTTTCTCTTCAGGCGCTTTGTTATATAGCAAGAAGATGCTTACTCTGACAAAGACACTGTCAGTTTGATTCAGTTCTCTGCCCATACCACCAACTATGCTAAAACAGTTAATATTTATTATTATTTTACTCACTTTATAGTGGCATTAATTCCATAGTGTTTACAAACATTTTCAGCACTGTCCCCATTGGGGACAGACTGATTTCCCTATCAGTATGTCTTTGGTGAGTGGGAAGAAATCATAATAGAGGGAGATCAAACAAACTCTTTGTAGATGTTTTCTTTGGTTGGATTTGAAACCGGAAGCCAGCGCTGCAAAGCTGCAGTTCTAAACGCTGAGCCATCATGCTGCACATGATTTAGAGTTAACTTTCTATTCTGTTAATGTCACCTTCTTCTTTTTTCCTACCTAGCTTCCTCACTCGGGAATGTATACTGCATCAAATAATTCTTCCAGTTGATATATTACATGAAATGAAGAGTCAGTGTTTGTACTTGGATGAAATAGGGCAGATGAAGCGAAGGACATATCTCAAATGCCTGGTTGGGTTAGTAGCAGTAGCACTTTAAGATATGGCAAATATAAAGTTAAGAGAGGAATGAGTTGAGGGCATGAAGCTCAGGACATTTCACTGAGACAACTATCGAGGATGATATTGATGGTAGTGTAATTCACAAGACCTGGGAGTCATATAAGGTAACAAGGAGGTATTGTCAATGAAAAAGAAGCAATACGGCAGTCGTACTAATAATCAGCTCAAGTAGGGTATCCAACCCAGGAATCCAAAATAAGAAAAAAACTTGGCACTCAGGAAGAATTTTGGTGTAAAGAAGAAGATCCTTTAATTTGCATCCACAAAGATATAAGTTTGAACGTTTTCGGTCCACATCTGGACCTTCATCAGAACAATTTTACAAATTTTTTTCCATACCAGTAAAATTGTTCTGACGAAGGTCCGGATGTGGACCGAAAACATTCAAACTTATATCTTTGTGAATGCACATTAAAGGATCTTCTTCTTTACACCAAAATTCTTCTTGAGTGCCAAGTTTTTTTCTTATTAAGGAGGTATTGTCAACAGGAAAGGAGGGTTGAACCATAAGTAAAAAAAGAGTAGAGCCAATTCCTGTCTAAAAGATATTCCAGCGGCAGCCTTGCTTCGTCAGCGGTCTCTCTGTATCAGGTGATGAAAAGATATTTATATACATGCTTTTAGACCCTTACTATGGAAACAAAATGAGGGAATTGTTTTCTAGTCTCTGAAAAGGAGTCAAAATTAGCAAAATTAGCACAATGTGAGCAAATTGTCCATTTTATACTACACTGTTAAACTGTATTACTGCTGCTGCTGTAGCTGCCAGGGCTGGTCTTTCACAGACATCCCCTAGTGCCGCCTATTGGAAGTAGGAATTTTAAAAGTCAATACCCTTTAACAGTCCCATAAAATGCTTCATATATTATTGGCCCCATATACTGCTCCTTATATAATTGGCCCCATATACTGCTCCATATTAAACTGGCCCCATAAGATGCTCCACATAAAATTGGTCCCATAAGAAGCTCCATATAGAATTGGCCCCATTAAGAAGCTCCATACCGAATTGGCCCCATTAAGAAGCTCCATACCGAATTGGCCCCATAAGATGCTCAATATAGAATTGGCCCCATAAGAAGCTCCATATAGAATTGGCCCCATTAAGAAGCTCCATATAGAATTGGCCCCATAAGATGCTCCATATTAAATTGGCCTCATTAAGAAGCTCCATATAGAATTGACCCCATAAGATGCTCCCTATATTATTGGCCCCATAAGATGCCACATAAAGAATTAGCCCCTTCTGATGGTCCCCATATATTGCTCCAAATATATAAAAAATGAAATACTCACCTCTCGTTGCTTGTCGCTGCTCTACTCTGGACTCCTCAGCGTCTTCCTGCTCTCTGTGCTGTGACTGCTCAAGCAGAGGGCGCACAGTGGTGACGTCATCGCGCCCTCTGACATGAACATCACAGTCAGAATATGGAAGACGCTGCAGTGCTGGAACCGGGAGAGGTAAGTTTCGCAAGTGCTGGGGCCTGGAGCAGGTGGGGGGGTCCACTTGCGGGGATCAGCACCATAGCACCCCAGTGTCCCCAATGGCAAGCGGGCCCCCTGCCAGCTCAGGGCCCCGGTACTTGCCCAGGTGCTGATGCCTGCCCTTGGCTGGTATTACAGGCAGCGGGGCGGCTCCCTGGGGACTTCTTTTCTTTGACTGTCAGTGAGTCACATGTCAGGAGCAGGCGAGCCACATGTGGCTCGCGAGCTATGGGTTGGGGACCCCTGGTCTAATGTGTGGTTTCTGTTGCCACACCCACTGCCAAGGCTGATAGACAGAGATACACATCTCCTGCTTACCCATTGTGTTTGATTGCTATACTATACTGTTGCTGGTAACCCTATTTTATATGGTGCAACTGCCACCAAAAGGGAATAATTTTTCCTAGGCATTTTAAAAAGCCATTGTTTCATTGCTATCAAAATAGCAAAACTGTTGCAGCTCCAATCAAAAGCCATCATTTTGGTTGGCTTATTAAAAAGCCAATGTATTTTCATTTCTTAACTCCTTCATGACCTTGGGATTTTATTTTTATTATTTTATTATACATTTATATAGCGCCATTTTCCATTTTTCCTTGCTTGTTTTTCGCTCCCCTCCTTCCCAGAGGCATAACGTTTTAATTTTTTTATCACTATGGCCATGATGGTGAAAAAAATTCCATCTTTGCTTAAAAAAAATAAAATGCGCAATTTTCCGTTACCCATAGCGTCTCCATTTTTCGTGATCTGTCGCAATGTCGCAGCGACCAAAAAAACGTAATTCTGGCATTTCAAATTTTTTTCTCGTTACGCTGTTTAGCGATCAGGTTAATCCTTTCTTTTTATTGATAGATTGGGTTGATTCTGAATGCGACGATACCAAATATGTGTAGGTTTGATTTTTTTATTGTTTTATTTTGAATGGGTCGAAAGGGAGGGGATTTAAACTTTTATATTTTTTTTTTCACATTTTTTTTTACTTTTTTTTTTACTTTTGCCATGCTTCAATAGCTTCCATGGGAGGCTAGAAACTGGCACAAGTCGATTGGCTCTGCTACATAGCAGCGATCATCAGATTATTTGGTTTTCATGTAATACACAACCACAAAGTAGCAAGTATTTGTGAAGTGAAGGGAAATTATATATTGTTTACTAAATATTTTAAAAATATAAACCTGAAAATTATGATTGGCATTTGTATACTTTAATACTTTTTAGGACCACCTCTCTCCATTTACCTTTGCATGTGTTTTAAAGTATATCTCTACCAGCTAAGCACATCTCAAGGCTGAAATTGTTGTCCATTCTCCTTTGCAAAAAATCTCTAGCGCAGTTAGATTGGAAGAACAGTGTTTGTGAACAGCAATTTCCAGGTCTTGCTACAGATTCTCTACAGGAATAAGGTCTGGATTTTTGGTTAGGCCAGTCACAAAAATTAATATGCAGTGATCTAAACTATTCTATTGTAGCCCTTGTAGTATATTAGCGCTATTGTCCTTATGAAAGGTGAACCTACACCCTTTTGCAGGCACCAACAGGTTTTCCTTCAGGACAGCCCTGTGTTTCTTTCCATCCATCTTCTCATCAACTCTGACCAGCTTCTCTGACCCTGCTGAACAAAAGCATTTACACAGCATGATGCTGCCATCACTATGTTTGATGGCAAGGATGATGTTTTCAGGGTGATTTGCACTGTTAGTTTTCCGACACACATAGCAATTTGCATTTAATCCAAAAAGTTCAAATTTGGTCTTATCTGTTCAATATGCTAGCTGTGTCCCTTACATGGCTTTGTGAAAACTGCAAATAGAATTCTTATTGCTTGCTTTCAAGAATAATTTGTGTAGTGCCACTCTTTCATTAATACCAAATTTGTGGAGTATATGATTAATAGTTGTCCTATGGAAATATTCTCCCAGCTTTAACTTTACTGGAACTTCACAGCTCCTCCAGAGCGACCATGGGCCTCTTGGCTTCATCTCTGACTAGTGCTCTCCTTGCTTGGGATGGCCATGTCCTGGTAGGTTTGCAGTTGTGCCATACTCCTTCCATATTTTGAGGATGGTTTGAACAATGCTCAGTTAGATGTTCAAGCCTCGGGCTATTTTTGTATAACCTAATCCTGCTTTGCCCTTTTCCACAACTTTATCCCTGACCTGTCTGGTGTGTTCCTTGGTTTTCCTGATGCTTTTTGATACCTGATGTTCTCAAACAAACCTCTGAGGCTTTCACAGAATATCTGTAGTTATGCTGAGAATAACTTACATACAGCTGAAGTCAATTTACTAATTACGTGACTTTTGGAGGCAACCCACCATTTGTGATTTTATTTAAGGGTATCAGACTACAGGGGATTGGATACAAATGCAAGTGACAAATTTCAATTTTTAAAATAATTAGAAAACCATGTATCATTCCATTACATTTCACAAATACTTGCTACTTTGGTATATCATATAAAATCCCAATAAAATACATCTATGTTTATGTGAGTAACATGAAAAAATGTGGAAAAGTTCACATTTATGAATAATTTTTCAAGGCACAGTAGATGCATAAATTGGCCGATATTTTCACTGCTTCCTTAAATAGAATTTTTATCGATAATAATTAATTATCTTCCAATGACCTGTTATAATTAGCTTTATTCTTTTTGTTTCTTTTACTGTCCTTTTCACTTCATTTGACTGAACTTATAATTTAAATTGTAACAAGAAGTTGTATATGTTTTATAACAACGACAAAAAAACTAAAAGTCTTGTTCTGTTAGATAGAAATTAATGTGCATTTTAGCACTCCAGTATTGAACAATACTCAACAATAACTGATAAACATTCTGTACAACAAATGTGTATCCAATATGTAATAGTCTCTTGCCATTATAAAGCAATTTGAAGTTGCTGTCAGTTGTCGCACACCAGAATCCACCTGCCGCCGCTGCATACACAATTATAGGTCAATTACTGTAAGTCATGATTATTTCACCTGTGAAAAAATACATCAAAACAAGTTTGATTTTTTTGTAAAACTAATGTTTTTTTTTCTGAAATATTAATTTGCACAATGACTAAGCAATTAGAAAACATTCCATGTTCCTCTATTTTGAAAACTGTGTTAAAATAATTAGAAAACTGCAGATAACAATTCTATATTACTGTTTTGTATGCTTAATAACTATTCTTTATATATCCAAAATTCCGTGAGAACAAGTTACCTGTTGTTTTAATAAGAAATCTTCATGAGCATTCTGATGGAATGGAAGAGTCAAGTGGTTACCCACAGGAGCATACAGATCATTGCTCTCAATTTTTCGAAGAGTCTTAGAAAGCAGAATTTTATTGACATGGGCTACAATTGCATCTATTTGTTTACTTTTAATAGTAAATGTTGCCTGAGGCGCCCTCTTAACAGTCCCATTAACTTCCTGCTGCTATTACATTGTGTTATTTAAGGTATATAATCACATACTGGAACCCAGCTCTTCTGGTTTGGCTGTAATAAAGATTGACATCTTGGATCAATTTTTGGATCTCTTCCAAACCGTCCTGATTTTTCTCCAGAGCACCTTCTCACATGACTCTTTGAGGCTACAGTTAGCTCACAATGTTCTTATTTTTCCAAAGCTCAGGGGCTGTGTAAAAGATTTAGAGTTTACAGTATGATACCGAGTAAAGAGCAGTCATCCTGATGAGGATAGTTGATTGGTTTAATGATACTTATTAAAAAAGGTGTGATTGAAAGGGTAGGTAAACTTTTCTTACTAGTTTAGCGTTAGTCGCTCACCACACAGCCCTTGTGTCTATAACATGGCTGTTGATGGAGGAGCATGTGAGCAGACCAGTTCATCGGTCTCCTTCTATAGAAAATCAGATTTCCAATTTGGGGTGCATTTTAATTGGAGATCACTGATGTGCATGTCTGGTCACATACTCCTTCATTATCAGCCATTTAATTAAAATAAGTACTATGCAGATTGTGAGGAAAGCTGCCCTAATTACTGAGAATGCCATCCCTTTAATTGTTAGTACGAAAAAACGGAGCATAGGCATCCATAACACCATAGTTATTAAAAAGGTATAATGTTTATTTAATAATTCTATCAAAAGTAACAACAATAGTAACACCAATATTAGCATCAGAAAAACATATCTAATGCTGACAGTGCAGTAAGTGCTGTAAGCACTCTGCACATACAGGAAGGTAATAAAAAGGAGACATGGTGATAGCCAAAACACAAGGAGGGATAAACACTATCTCACATATCACATATATCTTTGTATCCTCCCTTACACTAGCATTTTTAAATCATTTGCCATTACATTCAGGGTCCCACCGGTCTCTCCTCAATATAACTAGCACAAGAGCATGGTGCCTATAGTGCACCGTATATTAGATCCGGCTTACCCATAGTGATTTTGCTAGGAAAGGTGTCCCCTCCTGGTGTGGCTCCCCTGGACGCGCGTTTCGCGTATATCGCTTTCTCAACAGGGTTAATATATGTCCATTCTCGTGTAGCTTAAATATAGTTAAAACGGAAGTGGGGCCGGGTCGGCGGCGCATGCGCGGTGGCGCCGGAGGCGTGTCATTGCCTCGGCCGTCATAGCAGGGCAGGCGTGAAGCGGAAGTCCGCCCATTGACGTCATATGAATCGCGCCCTGCTAAACCAGACAGCTCCAGCTACAGACAGACACCCCCGACGGCAGCGGGCATGCGCACACCCGGCAGCCATTTTCAAGAAGACCGCGGCCGCAGCCATTATAGTAGAGATCATGGGGCTGCATACTCGAACCCCCACAGAAGGTGAGAGCGCCAGTAAATAAAAAGCACTAATATAGTGCAAAGAGTGAAAGTGTACAAGGGGAATAGCATACAATACCTACAGTGTTACAACTGCGGTAATAGCATGTACCCGATTTAAACAGAGGTATACTAAAAGTGCCGATCCATGTTTAAATTTGGAATATACCAACAATATTACAAAAAAACTAATAAAAAGTGCACGTGGGAAATATTCAGACAACATAATAAATATTGAATACAATGATAGACAGACTCCACTCTTCTTATATTCTCTATTCCTTTTTTCTTTTTTCCTTTTTATTCTTTTTTTCTTTTTTTCTTCCTCTTTTTTCTTATTTTCCTACTTTTTCTTAATCCCCATTTTTTGTTGCTCCTCATTTCAACCATATATATGTGATAGAATAAATGCATGGGGGAAGAGATGCAATATAGCCCAAGAATCGTCTAGGGTCGCGGTCATATCTATAAGATAAACTAAGGGATAAAAACAACAACAACACAAGACAAATCAATACAACATAACTTTAAAATAGAGCGGCAAATCGACACAGTGAGAGAATGGTGGTCAAATCTACCCACATCTTCAATATCCATAGCCGCACAGGCACAACAATACAAAGAGTGGTACCTCACAGTAATATTCCATGTGGGTCCATATAGTCAAGGCATTCAGAGAAACGGGGCGAAGCTCAGTTTCTCGTTCAATCCTTTTGGAGCTAGGGTATCAAGGGTGACAATCCACCTGCACTCACGTTGTGCAAGTGTTTTAACCATGTTGCCACCCCTGATCCCACCCCATATCCTCTCAATGCCTCTTATTTTCAGGCCTCTGGGGTCAGATCCATGACACATCCGAAAGTGTCTTGGTAGGGTCTTTAGACCCGACACATCTACCACATCTTTTGCGGCCAGAATATCGCGTACATGTTCGCGCGTCCGAATTTTAAGTTCCCTAGATGTGAGACCGACATAAATAAGGGAGCAGTGACAGGTGGCATAATAGATGACAAAGGTCGTATTACATGAGATGAAATCTCTTATTTTAAATTCCCTGCTCCCATCTCAATTCTTGAAGGTCCCACATCTAAGGATATTCGGACACGCGACACATGAGCCGCAAGGATAGCATCCCTGTCTTGGATTTCCCGCATCCAGGAAATTGTTAGTTTTACTTTTAGCTATATAGTGGCTCCTCACCAAGTTGTCTTTTAAGTTCTTACCCCTACGTTGAGTCATTAAGGGAAATTTCGTCAAATGTGAGGCCAATATGGCATCCGTATGTAATACGGGCCAGTGTTTGTTGAATATCTCCCGGATGCGGTTCCATTGACAGTTGAGGTAGAGATGAATCTGACCCCAGACCCATCATCCACTCTGGACCTTTTCCCTTGTAATAGCAAGTCCTCCCTCCGTGTAGATTTTGCCCTTCCATACCCTGCCCTGATACTCCGACGACTGTACCCTCGTGCCCGGAAATCAGCTGATTATCCGGAGCCCTCCAGGTATCCAGGTTTCCGAGGCAGTTATTCCGTAAGCGCTATAGGTATTTGGATAAGTGCTTATCCAAAGATATTCGATCAACACTACTTACTATGTCCAAGGTTGTGATGGGCTAATGCATCCTATCTTATTTGATACAAACTAAACATTTTTTCTGATGAAAGGTTTAACCAATTCAGTCCAAAACAGTTCAAATAAAAGATACATAACATTTTCCTTCTACAAAGATCTTTAAATGTGGAGAAAGCATTTTTTTAAATTGTTATAAACACCATTACACTTATTTCTTGTTACACCCAAGTGGTTAAACCTTTCAGTAGAAAAAGTTGTTTAGTTGGGAATAAGTTGGGACACATTAAATTCATTCATTTCATTTAAAGCAAAGGAATTTTAAATAATTTAACTACTTTTTTTTATATGAAAAAGAGTGGTATTCACCTGCGCTGTCTACAAGGTGAATACCACTCTTTTTCATTTTATATACTTTACAGGTCTACACAGAACCTGTCACAATCACCAGCAGCACTCTACATTCAGCTATTTTGTTTCCCCACTAGGGACTATCAGGAGCGCCAGTGCTTTTTACTTTCTTTTTTAGTATTCTACTTTTTTTTATATCTTTATATTATGGGAATATATCAAGAATTTTTAATAAGCTAATTTCCAGGAGAAGTGAAGATAAGTAAGATGATTAGTTTGACATTAAATATGATAGAAGAAGGGTTTAATCCCAAAATGTTTATCACATTAAAGCTAGGCCCATATATACCCTCTTTTTAATGGATCAGATCTGTGCCCTTCTCAGGTGATCTCTGATGTCAGACGTGACAAGCTTCAACTTAAGCTTTACCAGCCTTTGGAGTATCAATTTTAGAGGTTAAAAAGGAACAAAAATAAGATACTTAAAGTTGCAGAAAAACAAAAATATTAAAAATATTTTAATCAATTATTTTATACTAGATGGTGGCCCGATTCAAATGCATCGGGTATTCTAGAATATGTATGTAGTTTATTTATGAAGATTTCAGAATAATGCAATGAATACACAGGATTTTCTAGGCAAAATATATTTATTATCATTAAATTTTATTGCTCATAGAACTTAATACAATTGAATGAAATTATGAAACAGATCATCAAAATACATAAGCCATTACATGAATATCTAACTGTATTTAAATAAATCATCGAACAAAAGAAGTACATCAACACTAATATATTTGTTAACAATATCAACCCAAAATATTTTTGTACACCACATTTTTTGTGAATACTTTTTAACTACCTATAAGCAAGTTTCCTTGTAACGGGGTAGGAAGAACTTGCACCTTGACATTGGATCTCATTTTAACTCTTGAAAATGCAACGTATAGTTGTCCATGGCAAAAAACAGGCTCCGGTAGATATACGCCAATACGGTGTAGAGTTTGACCTTGTGACTTGTTTATTGTCATGGCAAAAGCTGGTTTAACTGGAATCTGTCGACGCCGAACTCTAAATGGAAGACCGATGTCTGAAGGACATAAATCAATACGTGGAATGAACATTTCATCTCCTTTTCCCGATCCAGTGATCACTCTTGCTTGAATGACGTTAGAATGGAGTCCAGTAACAATAAGGCGAGTTCCACTACATAGAACATTTTTCGTATTTAGATTCCGCAGCAACATTATGATTGTTCCAACTTTCAGTTGAAGTCTGTGGGATGGCATTCCTGATGGCGTAAGACTATTTAAAAATTCAACTGGATAATTCTCTCGTTCATCTTCATTATCTACAGGTCCTTCTCAAAAAATTAGCATATAGTGTTAAATTTCATTATTTACCATAATGTAATGATTACAATTAAACTTTCATATATTATAGATTCATTATCCACCAACTAAAATTTGTCAGGTCTTTTATTGTTTTAATACTGATGATTTTGGCATACAACTCCTGATAACCCAAAAAACCTGTCTCAATAAATTAGCATATCAAGAAAAGGTTCTCTAAACGACCTATTACCCTAATCTTCTGAATCAACTAATTAACTCTAAACACATGCAAAAGATACCTGAGGCTTTTATAAACTCCCTGCCTGGTTCATTACTCAAAACCCCCATCATGGGTAAGACTAGCGACCTGACAGATGTCAAGAAGGCCATCATTGACACCCTCAAGCAAGAGGGTAAGACCCAGAAAGAAATTTCTCAACAAATAGGCTGTTCCCAGAGTGCTGTATCAAGGCACCTCAATGGTAAGTCTGTTGGAAGGAAACAATGTGGCAGAAAACGCTGTACAACGAGAAGAGGAGACCGGACCCTGAGGAAGATTGTGGAGAAGGACCGATTCCAGACCTTGGGGAACCTGAGGAAGCAGTGGACTGAGTCTGGTGTGGAAACATCCAGAGCCACCGTGCACAGGCGTGTGCAGGAAATGGGCTACAGGTGCCGCATTCCCCAGGTAAAGCCACTTTTGAACCATAAACAGCGGCAGAGGCGCCTGACCTGGGCTACAGAGAAGCAGCACTGGACTGTTGCTAAGTGGTCCCAAGTACTTTTTTCTGATGAAAGCAAATTTTGCATGTCATTCAGAAATCAAGGTGCCAGAGTCTGGAGGAAGACTGGGGAGAAGGAAATGCCAAAATGCCTGAAGTCCAGTGTCAAGTACCCACAGTCAGTGATGGTGTGGGGTGCCATGTCAGCTGCTGGTGTTGGTCCACTGTGTTTCATCAAGGGCAGGGTCAATGCAGCTAGCTATCAGGAGATTTTGGAGCACTTCATGCTTCCATCGGCTGAAATGCTTTATGGAGATGAAGATTTCATTTTTCAGCGCGACCTGGCACCTGCTCACAGTGCCAAAACCACTGGTAAATGGTTTACTGACCATGGTATTACTGTGCTCAATTGGCCTGCCAACTCTCCTGACCTGAACCCCATAGAGAATCTGTGGGATATTGTGAAAAGAAAGTTGAGAGACGCAAGACCCAACACTCTGGATGAGCTTAAGGCCGCTATTGAAGCATCCTGGGCCTCCATAACATCTCAGCAGTGTCACAGGCTGATTGCCTCCATGCCACGCCGCATTGAAGCAGTCATTTCTGCCAAAGGATTCCCGACCAAGTATTGAGTGCATAACTGAACATTATTATTTGATGGTTTTTTTGTTTGTTATTAAAAAACACTTTTATTTGATTGGATGGGTGAAATATGCTAATTTATTGAGACAGGTTTTTTGGGTTATCAGGAGTTGTATGCCAAAATCATCAGTATTAAAACAATAAAAGACCTGACAAATTTCAGTTGGTGGATAATGAATCTATAATATATGAAAGTTTAATTGTAATCATTACATTATGGTAAATAATGAAATTTAACACTATATGCTAATTTTTTGAGAAGGACCTGTACATCCACTGAATCATCACTTTTGCACAACTTATACTCTCCAGGCATTCTATCCATCACACGGGAATTTAGTAGAGCCACATCATTGTTCTTGGGACAGAGAATTGCATGAGAAGAGGCCCTCTCAAAACTACTTTGCTCGTTCACATAAATTTCAATGCATTGTCCAAAAACATCACTTACGATGCAGTCAGTGCACAACATGTCTTCTGGTATTTCAATAATGTCTTCTTTAAGGTTGATTCATTGCTAAATTCATCGTTACCAAGTTTAAGAATCCAGTTGCTATGCTCTGGGTCAGAAGATCGCATGATGTTAATAAGTTGGAGTTTATTAAACTGTTTCCAAGGGTCAGCCATTTTTAAGCTGGACTCTATAACATCTGTTCTTGTTCCATTTGGTATGACTGGACGGCATTGCCTAAAATCTCCGCCAATGACAAAAACTTTACCCCCAAACGGAATTTCATTTTTTCAGCAACACTTGTAGTCATTACTTCACGCAGAAGTCTGTCAATTAAGCTCAAAGCGTATTTGGGTGCCATGGTGCACTCGTCAAGTATGAAAAGATTTGGGTCTTCCTGCAAATGTGTCTTGTTTTATTCTGGAAACACAAAATTTCGTTGACTGGAACTGGTATCCCAAAGAGTGACCTCCTCGTAAAAAGTTTGCTGCAATACCTGTTGTAGCCGATGGCAATACAACTTTTCCCAACCCTCTAACGTGATGCATTAAAACTTCATAGAGGTATGTTTTACCACTACCTCCTGGACCATCAATAAAGAAACATTTTGGCCTTGCATCTGCTTGGTTTTCTAAAGCGCTCACAATATTGTCATATGCAATCTGTTGTTGTTCATTTAAGGAGTTTCTTTTCTCTGTTGCCAACAATAATTCGTAAGCTTCGTCATGCTCTGAAACTTTGTGGAACTTGAATTGCCAACTGTGGCAAATGAAAGTCTGAAAACGTTTTTCCATGCAGTAGTACACATTTTGGACATCTTGCATGGCATAAGATTCGCAATTTTGTCAATTTCCACTTCTGTTGTGAAAATATAAGCAGTAATCCTCGATTAGATCTTCTTTAAAATTTGCCCAAAGTTGAGCTGGATTTGTAGGTGGTCCAAATACACAGATGTAGGCAAACAATTCATGAAGTTGCTTAGGCATATGTAGGGTAACTGCGTCTTCTAAAGTAAGTCTTCACACAGTATCATCCAATAGAAGTACTAACGCCAAAGCTGCAGCTTTAAATGTATCCTGCAATACTCCATTAACTGTTTTCAAATCGTCATTACTTGTAGCTCCTTTGACATGCAGTAGTAACAGCCGAAGGCAATATCTTTCTTGATCCTTGACACTAACAGTATACATGCGTCCAATTATTCTGCTAACTCTTCGTTGTCTTGGATTCCAAGTTTTATTCCAAACAAAATGCTCTGGAATCTCTCGGTACAAATACTGCCTTGCATTTTCATCACGTTGGTTCAGCAAAAACCATTCCATTAAAGGGACTCTGTCACCTGAATTTGGAGGGAACAATCTTCAGCCATAGGGGCGGGGTTTTCGGGTGTTTGATTCACCCTTTCCTTACCCGCTGGCTGCATGCTGGCTGCAATATTGGATTAAAGTTCATTCTCTGTCCTCCGTAGTACATGCCTGCACAAGGCAATCTTGCCTTGCGCAGGCGTAAGTTTGCTGCAAAACTACTAAATCATAATGGATGGACATTAACATTACATTTGAAAAGCCACTGTCCCCATTTGCACTAGCTTCTTTTGGCCTGTCACAGTTTACTAACTCTTCTTCGCATTTAGACCAAAATACACTGTACCTGGTCTTCTGACTTTGCTCAGTGTATGACTTTACCTACTCCCCTATTTCACTCTCTGACTACATACTTCCTTCCTTATTTGTCAAAATTTGTCACTCAGAACACCCCAACATATCACACATACAGAAATCTGCATTCCGTCAATACACAACAAATTTTGAAAAATTTACAGTTATCGTTGACATTGGTAAGTGAAGCTGTGCACACTACAAAACAGAATACCCCAGCAAAGACAGAAACAACCCTTGCACATGCAGCAAACATGTTTTCTCCAGCATTGCTCAAGATGAACCGAACGTCTGTGGAGAAAATAACTTTAGATATCAGATTTCATCCAGTCAAAGCTCAAATCATGTAAGTCTATATTACACCTTGCCAAAAAAGTTTAATTCACCACCCTTACCACCTTAGATTCCAACAATCCAAAATGGCACTTTGACACTTTTCACTCACTCCTCAGACTTTAATTGCAGGCCTCTATCACTAACCTCGCCATTAAAAATTGAATCACTTATTTCAAAGATAAATTTGACTATATTTGACATAACATTTTCTCCCTATTCCCTAATAGCATGGATCATTTTCCCTCATGCACTTCATCAAGTTCACTTTCAGTATTTGAACTGGTGTGGAAAAGTAAGTTACTTAGATCTTTCCTCTTGTTGTCCTACCACCTACAAAAGTGACCCTAATCCCTCACAGTACCTCTAGACCCTCTCCCCGAATGATACTAACTACCCAACTAAAATATTTAATTACTCTCTTTAGTCCAGCATTTTACTTTCCTCATTCAAGCATACTGTTGTAACCAATTGACTAAAGTAAAAAAGCCCTTTGTTAGGGCTGGTGGAATGCACCAAATAATATAAAGGTAGTAATAAGGTGCGTTCACAGCCCAAGGTCCACTGTGCAGAGATGTTACCTGCTGCCCGGTAATGGCGGATACTATAGCGGTATAATGGATGAACACACGTGGGTTAAGGTCACCCGGTGTGTACAGGGACATACTCTGTTGCTTCACAGAGCTGCAAAATCGCTTAAAGTAAATGCCGTAGCCTGCAATTACTCACAGAGTTTGGCTGAGAGAGCGCTAGTGTACGGTCACAGGACTCAGCCTCTTGATTGGATGTGGGACAAGAGTCCTTCTAGACCCACTAAGTGCATGGTGCTGCAACTGCGATGCCTGGAGACCTATCTAGTAAATTTATCGCACTGAGTGCACACAGCGTCACACTGGCGAACACCACTAACTGTTCAAACTAGGGTAGGAAAGCGCACTAATTGCGCATGGAATCGCACTGGCAAACGCCACAATTGACGCTGGTAAATTCGTGCACAGTGCTGGGTTGCACTAAGTGGTGCTATGTCAGCTCCAATCACCCACACTCAGACAGCAACGCTAGGGAAGGGAATAATTTGGGAGCTTTCACCAGTAGAAACATGCCTCAACACACACCACGATTACAGGTTATACTAGCGCATGGCCGAGTGGCCATGCAAATGTTTTGTAGTCGCAGCCTCCTGGGACCTTGCCAGTGGTCCAATCAGAGTCACTTGAGGACCTGGGCATGTGACCTCCGACTTCCAATGAGAGGTCATCCCACGGACATGCTCAGAAGGCAAAAATCAGGACTTAGTCTCAGGAACATCTGTTCGCCGCTGCCTAATGCTGGTTACAATAGCTGGACCTGGGATGGGAGCAGTAACCAGATGCACAGCATCAGCTTGAGCATGCTGGGACCGACGTCTCTGCTGAGCAGAATCCTCTGTGGCTGAGGAAGAATGGGAGACCGCAGAGGACATGGTTCGAGATTCCCCCCTGTGCAGCGGTGGGAACTCGACACCTAACATCCTTGATAAGAAGGGCTCTTTTAACTATAGACCAGTTCATATTTCCTTCATCTTTAAATTTGTAGAACGCTTGATGAACTCTTGTTCAATCTACCATCCTACAGATAACTCACTTCTCAAGTTATTAAAATCTGGTTTCTATTATTTACATTCTGTAGAAATTTCTCTTACTAAAAGCTTTAATTGTCTACTAAGAGCTATTTCTAATACTCACTACTTCGTTCTTATTCTCATTGATCGCACTCCATTTGACAGCATGAACCACCAACTCCTCCTTAATATTCTCCACTCTATTTTTCTCAAAGATTCTGTGCTCTCTTTACTCTCTTGCTACCTATGTGACAGTGTACCATTTGTCAGCTCTTCTTCCTCCTCTCTTGCCCTCCCTGCTTGTATTCAGGCTTAGGTCTTTTAATTACTTTTCTATAGTACACACCTATTGGCCTAAAGTTCAGCAGATTTGGCTTTTATTACCATCTCAACCCCCGCATTACTGCAAAATACCAGTGACTGTTAGAGGGTAGACAAGATGTTAGTGACAGCACACTATCTGTGTCAAGGAACACACAGGAGGAACCACAAAGATCCCACTAATTTGTCAAGGAAAAACATTTTGCTGCCTCCAAAATTGAGGACAATTATGTAATTGACAAAGGAGTTATAGACGAGGCTGCAGCTGTTTCCACTACTAGACCAGTTATTGGGGATCTTACAGTGAATGCATAATCTATACACATCCAATTCCAAATATATATCCCGGTACGGTCATTGAAAAACTCCGCAATCAGAAACCAGTTGCCACCATCAATTGTTTGTACAGGTTGACTGGACATTTGTTACAGATAGCATATTTCTTCAAAGGCGAGGTTTAAAGCAAGAGTAAGGGAGCTATTAAATGTTCTGTATTTAATTAAAAAATAGTCAGTTTTTATAAAAATATACAAAGATGTTACAAAATAGGACACAAACACAGAATAAAGAATTGCATAGTGGCTTGGCTCTGAGTTTTATAAAGGGGAGCTCTTTGTTGTTTGAAAATGAACAGAACTACAGTAAACTGTATCTCCCAGGATTGACACAGATCATTAGTTCGGTATTTGCTTTCATCAACACAAGTCACACCCAAATACCTCCCCTCCAGTGATTCATATCAGGGCTGGTAAGGGATGTGGCTATTCTGTTAAGAAAATGATGAGATCCCCAACCTCTACAGTATCTCTATCAATAGAAAGAAAACATTGCATACATATCGTCATTAGTGATGATGAGCGATCACTAAAATGCTTGAGTGCTCATTGCTCGCATCGAGCAAATAGGAATGCTTGGGTGCTCGAGCCAAGCAATGAACTCAATGTTATTCTATGGGAAGCTCAAGCATTTTGGGCCCCTCCCCCCCCCCCCCCCCGGCGGTCTGCAGAGGGACTAGACATTGCTGAAATCGATGGGAAAAGTGCTTAAATGACATAAAACAGCATGGGGAAGACCCCTGGAGGCATTTCTGACATCAACAATGTTGTCAGAGTCTTACACCACCTTTACAGACTCACAATAAAACATAAAAAATCGAAACCAAAATGGTTTTTCCTGGGAAATATGTTAAGGAGCAACCTTTTCCAGGGTAATGACTTGCATTGAAGGCAAAATAAATACCCAAAAACAAAAATGCTCCTCCACACCTTGGGCTATGTTCACACGTATCATTTTTGATGTGTTTTTTAACATAAGCATTGCTTTCAACCAAGAGAAATGCATTCACTGGGAAATGTAATTTTAACATTGTACAACTTTATCTGGCCATGTGGTGTGTGACACATCATCAGACACATCCTGTTTCATTTGTGAAGGAGGGACTCTGAAAGTTACAAAACCTGTTTTTATAGAGCATTCGGGTCGGCCCTCACTATTCTTAGAGAGTCATCAGCCAGCTATGCATTGTTGTTCCCATTATTAAGCAGTGGGTCTCCTATACTGTTATTGTGTATGCAGTGAATGGCAGGGCTGTTCAAAATTTGGATGCACCTCAATACCCCTTTGAAGAGACGTACAGGAGGGACTCCTGAAAACAATGTTCCCATTATTAGGAAGTGGGTCTCCCATACTGTTTCCCTATGCAATGAATGCAAGGGCTGACAAAAATTTGGACCTACTCCAATGCCCCTTGGAAGAGACATAGAGGAGGGCCTCATGAAAAAAAAATTCCCATTATTAGGAAGTGGGTCCCCATAGTGTTTGCTTATGCAGTGAAGCAACGTCTGCCAAAAATTTGGATGCACCCCAATACCCCTTTGAAGAGACCTACGGAGGGCCTCTTGAAAACAATGTTTCCATTATTAGGCAGTGGGTCTCCCATACTGTTTGCCTATGCAGTGAATGCAAGGGCTGCCAAAAATTTGGACCTACTCCAATGACTCTGGGAAGAGACATAGAGGTGGGCCTCATGAAAAAAAATGTTCCCTTTACTAGGAAGTGGGCCTCCCATAGTATTTGCCTATGCAGTGAAGCAACTGCTGCCAAAAATTTCTAGGAAGTCCAATGCTCCATGGAAGACAAGAAGAGGTCTGAGGGCCAGCTGAAAACAATGTTCCCATTATTAGGAAGTGGGTTTCCCATAGTGTTTTCCTATGCAGTGAATGCAAGGGCTGGCAAACATTTGGAGTCACTCCAATGCCCCTTTGAAGAGATGTAGAGGAGGGCCTCCTGAAAAATGTTCCCAATATAAGGAAGTGGGTCTCCCATAATGTTTGCCTATGCAGTGAATGGAAGGGCTGCCAAAAATATGTAGGAACTCCAATGCCCCTTGGAAGAGTTGTGGAGGAGGGCCTCATTCTAAAATGCTCCCATTAGAAAGGAGCGGGTCTCCTATACTTGTAATGACCATGCACTAAGTGTATACCTGTTATGATCTGGTGGCCTAGGAGCAGCATGAGACGTACTCTGGAGAAGGTGGTACCTGTACTGACCGCAGACCCTGAACTTAGCACTGCAACTAGAAGTAGCCGTGGGATGTACCTAACACTACCTAGACACCTCGACACAGCCTAAGAACTAACTTCCCCTAAAGATAGAAACGGGAAAACTATCTTGCCTCAGAGAAAATCCCCAAAGGATAGACAGCCCCCCACAAATATTGACTGTGAGAGGAGAGGGAAATGACATACGCAGACTGAAATCAGGTTTTAGCAAAGGAGGCCATTCTAGCTAAAAAGAAAGAATAGGACAGAGTACTATGCGGTCAGTATTAAAACACTAGAAAATATCCACCACAGAAAATACAAATCTCCACATCTGACTAAAGACATGGAGGGTATATCTGCATCTCCAGAGACACAGCTTGGCTGCAAAAAATCCTTCACAGACAAAGCTGGACAAGACAAAACATGAAAATGCACAGAACTATAAGGTCCACAGCATGTGGACAGCAAAAACAAAGCCAGAACTTATCTTCGTTGAAAGGAACAGCAAAACAGGAGAGACCAGGTATGGATGTGAATCCTCCAAAAACAATGGACAACTGGCACTGACTAAAGGATCAAGCAAGACTAAATAGCCCAGTCCAAATTGCAATAAGTGGACACACCTGATAAATGCAGCGATCCAAAGACAGCAGCACTATCACTCATAACCACCGGAGGGAGCCCAAGAGCAGAATTCACAACATATACCCATGTGTGGGTGTGAAGAGATTCATGGGAAAAGACCTCCCAAAAAAGACACTGGATTTGAGTTTATGTTACATTGCTATCATTCGGTGGTGTTGAGAATTCTGGACCACTCCAGCCCTTGTTCATTGTTATAAGAGTCAGCCTCTCAGCGTTTTCAGTTGATAAGCTAATGCACTTATCAGTTATAATTCCACCAGCAGCACTAAAAACCCACTCTGACAAAATGCTAGTGACAGGCCAGGACCTTCAAGGCGTAGAGAGCTAGTTCATGTCACATGTCCAGCTTGAATACCCAATAATTATAAAGCACAGAGGAATCATGGAGGAAGCTGGTGTGGTCAGCAAGGTACTCTCTTAGCATCTTCCCAAAATTTGCACTCCTGTGAGATGGGAGGGTCTGAAAAAACTCTGCCAGAACTTTGACAGTGTTCCCCGGCATTTGCTTTATTGGAGTTGTGTCTCTCTCACCTGTACTCCTTGGTTGTCCAACAAACTGTGACCAGCGTTTTCAGATGGGATTTTTTTTTAATAATTCTGCAACAAGAGCTGAACCATTTTAGTAGAACTGTCCACCTCAGGAATAGGAGATAGAAAGTTCTCCTTGTAGCATGGGTCTAGAAGTGTCACCAACCAGCAATGACTGGGTCACGGGAAAAGCAGAGTAATAAAAATTAATCCAGACTGCTAACAGCCGATGGCTTGTTGATGCTGGTAGTCAGCAACTGCCCTCTTCTGCTCACAAATCCTTCCCAACATCTGCAGTCTAGAGTTCTAATGCATGGGGACATAACACACCAGTCGGTGAGCTTGAATCTGCAAACACTGCTGAAGCACCGCAAGGGCGGCGGAAGCTGTAGCTGACCTTCTAAAATAGGCACACAGGTGGCATACTTTGACAAGCAGATCCGGCAGCTCCGGGTAGGTTTTGAGAAACCACTGAAACATGAGGTTAAGCACATGGGCCAGGCATGGTATGTGTGTGAACTTGCCTTGCCTCAGAGCTGTCACCAGGTTCTGGCCATTGTCACACATGACCATGCCTGGCTGTAGGTTCAGCGGTGTCAGCCACAGATATGCCTGCTCTTTCATAGCTGCCACAACTCTTCAACATTATGCAGTTTGTCACCTAAGCATATTATCTTCAGCACAGCCTGTTGCCGCTTGGCTGAGGCAGTGCTGCAGTGCTTCCAGCTTGTGACTGATGTGGTCATTTCAGAGATGGAGGATGAAGAGGAGAAGGAGGATGAAGTGCAGAAGCTGTAGACTGTGGCGGCAACCCTGATTGACCTAGGGCCCGCAATCCTTGGCATTGGGAGGGCATGTTCCATCCCAAGGTCCGGCTGGGTTCCAGCTCCCACTATGTTAACCCAGTGTGCCATCAGCAAGATGTACCATCCCTGTCCACAAACACTTGTCCATGTGTCCTTGGTTAGGTGAACATTCCCAGTAACTGCATTGTTGAGGGCAAGGCAAATGTTGTGGGACACATGCTTGTGTAATGCAGGGACAGCACATTGGGAGAAATAGTGGCAGCTGGGGACCGAGTACTGAGGATTGGCTGCCGCCATTAGATTGTGGAAAGCTTCCATCTCCACTAGCCTAAAAGGCAACATTAAGAGCCCAAGACAGGTGCAGGGCACGAGGCTTCTTTGCATGCACCATTGGCAGGGTATTGGCTTGCACACACAACAGCGGAAGAAGTAGTGATGTCACCCACAGACACTGTTCTTGGACCCTGGGGTTCGGCCCACAAAGTCAAGTGCTTTGCTAACATGTGCCACATCCTGCTGGTGGTGGTCAGGCTGGTAGTTTTGCTACCCCTGCTGATGCTTGCCTGACAGGTGGTGCAAATGGCCTTTTTGGGGTTATCGGCGGGGTCTTTAAAAAACAACCAGACTCGGGAAGACCTAACAGTTCTACAGGCAACTTCCGTCATGTTGCTGTTGCGGAGAACGGTTGCCCACCTTCTGTCTGTGGCCACCAAACTGCTTCTTCCAGCCTATTGCTACGCCTCCCTCCACCTGTGTGCTTCTGTCCTCACTCTGAATATCCTCCTGCCAGGTTGGGTCAGTTGCTATATCATCCACCACCTCGTCTTCCACTTCCATACCCTGGTCATCTTCCTGACTTTCTGGCATTTGTGTCTCATCATCGTCCACCTCTTGTGACACTTTCCCTCGATCGCCTTCATGTAACTGGCTGCTCAAATATTTGGGCATCGCTTCATGCAATCTCCTCTTGCCCTGCTGCAAGATGACCGGACGAGACACCAGAACCTATAAATGCAAAAGTAAATAGCTCTTTCGAGTGTCCAAGTGTGGGATCAGTTGTCTCCAGGTACTTGGCATGGTGGGAGGAAGGAGAATCAGGGTGAAGAATATGCAGTCCAGACTCATGGCTACTGAGACTTAACCATGTGTAAGACAGAGTGGTGGTGGAGGTAGCAAAGTGACTGGAAGCATTATCAGATATTCAACCAAGAACCTTTTAACACTGCTCTGGGTTCAACAATTTTGTGCTGTGGTCCCCTAGTAATAGGGACAGGAAGGTAGGGTGAAAATGTGTGGGTGTTTGTTGTGGCACAAATTCAGCTTGGCAATGGCCTCGGCCTCTGCATGCACAAACACCATCATGTCCAGTTCCCCGTCCCTTGCCATGCATCTTACCCATTTTAAATGGAGGACAATATTTTCCAAGTTCTCTACAAATGGCTAAATTTTGAAAATTTTGAGCGCACTTATATGTGATCCGTGTGATGGACAAAGCATAGTTTAAATAGCTGGCCTGTCGGTAACTATTTGTAACAGCAAACTGGTGTCAATAAATTCGCTAACACACTGCAACAAAATTTAAATGGAGGCCAGAAATGTGACTGACAAACCAGTTTTAACCCCTTTCTGACATCAGACGTACTATTCCGTCGAGGTGGGGTGGGCCCCTATGGCCACCGACGGGATAGTACGTCATATGTGTGACGGGGTGTACGGCAGAGCAAGAAGGGACAACAGGCCGAGGGATGATTCAACAGATTTATTATCAAGAACGCTGGAACAACACATGCAGGTAGATCTAGAGAGTCCACAATTAGTCCAACAGAACAGGTTCGGGGGCACCTCCCGATAATCCTTGTGCCAGGTAACAAAGCAATAGTCCACAATTAGTCCAATGGAACAGGTTTGGGGGCACCTCCCGATAATCCTTGTGCCAGCTAACAAAGCAATAGTCCACACGAGTCCAAGGGATCCCAAAACAATCCCACGAGCGACGAGATATGTCCTCACCTCAAGTCTCGCCCCATACGCTTCCGCAGTCACAGATGGACATGGGGTCTTGCCTCAGCTAAGAATCCCCACTCCTTCTCCTTCAAGGATCAACTCACATCTGATCTCAAAATAAGAATGGATTGTCTGAGCTCCTGGGATCCGCCCATGTAGGGGTCACACCTTCTATTCAATGGTTGGGTCCAGCAGAAGATTCTAGACTGGTTGGCTCCACTTAGTCTATTCATTATGTGCATTTGACTAGCCACCTGCTGTGAGGAAGAATGGCTATTCCTTCCCTAGTGATGTGGACAAAGCTCAACTACATCATAGCTCAGGGCTGCAAGTATTGGGGGAAGGAGACAGGTTACATACACCCCATGACATTACAAAATGTACAGTAAATACAACGAAAGAGTAGTCGCATCACATCATGACATATTATACAAAATACAGGACAGGGAAAAAAGTACATATCATGACAATCTGCGATCGGCAGCGCTCACGGGGGGAGCGCCGCCGATCGCGGCCGGGTGTCAGCTGTTTATCGCAGCTGACATCCGGCACTATGTGCCAGGAGCGGTCACGGACCGCCCCCGGCACATTAACCCCTGGCACACCGCGATCAAAGATGATCGCGATGTGCCGGCGGTATATGGAAGCTTCCCGCAGGGAGGGGGCTCCCTGCGGGCTTCCCTGAGCCCCCCCGCAGCAACGCGATGTGATTGCGTTGCTGCGAGGGTCTTACCTCCCTCCCTGCCTGCTCCAGCCCCGGATCCAAGATGGCCACGGATCCGGGTCCTGCAGGGAGGGAGGTGGCTTCACAGAGCCTGCTCAGAGCCTGCAGCTCTGTAAGTCAGATCAGTGATCTGACAGAGTGCTATGCAAACTGTCTGATCACTGATCTGTGATGTCCCCCCTGGGACAAAATAAAAAAGTTAAACAAATTTTTTCCAAATGTGTAAAAAAAAATAAAAAATATTCCTAAATAATGAAAAAAAAAAAATATTATTCCCATAAAAACATTTCTTCATCTAAATAAAAAAAAACCAATTAAAGTACACATATGTAGTATCGCCGCGTCCATAACGACCCAACCTATAAAACTGGCCCACTAGTTAACCCCTTCAGTAAACAGCGTAGGAAAAAAAAAAAAAACGAGGCAAAAAACAACGCTTTATTATCATACCGCCGAACAAAAAGTGGAATAACACGTGATCAAAAAGACAGATATAAATAACCATGGTACCGCTGAAAACGTCATCTTGTCTCGCAAAAAACGAGCTGCCATACAGCATCATCAGCAAAAAAATAAAAAAGTTATAGTCCTGAGAATAAAGCGATGCCAAAATAATTATTTTTTTCTGTAAAATAGTTTTTATTGTATAAAAGCGCCAAAACATAAAAAAATGACATAAATGAGGTGACGCTGTAATCGAACTGACCCGAAGAATAAAACTGCTTTATCAATTTTACCAAACGCGGAACGGTATAAACGCCTCCCCCAAAAGAAATTCATGAATAGCTGGTTTTTGGTCATTCTTCCTCACAAAAATCGGAATAAAAACAAGACCTCACATGACTCTGTGGACCAAAATATGGAAAAAATATAGCTCTCAAAATGTGGTAACGCAAAAAATATTTTTTGCAATAAAAAGCGTCTTTCAGTGTGTGACGGCTGCCAATCATAAAAATCCGCTAAAAAACTCGCTATAAAAGTAAATCAAACCCCCCTTCATCACCCCCTTAGTTAGGGAAAAATTAAAAAAAAGTTTTTATTTCCATTTTCCCATTAGGGCTAAGGGCTAGGGTTAGGGCTAGGGTTAGGGTTAGGGCTAGGGTTAGGGCTAGGGTTAGGGCTAGGGCTAGGGCTAGGGTTAGGGCTAGGGTTAGGGTTAGGGCTAGGGTTAGGGCTAGCGTTAGGGTTACGGTTAGGGCTAGGACTAGGGTTAGGTTTAGGGTTGGGGCTACAGTTATGGTTGGGGCTAAAGTTAGGGTTAGGGTTTAGATTACATTTACAGTTGGGAATAGGGTTGGGATTAGGGTTAGGGGTGTGTCAGGGTTTGAGGTGTGGTTAGGGTTACTGTTGGAATTAGGGTTAGGGGTGTGTTTGGATTAGGGTTTCAGTTATAATTGGGGGGTTTCCACTGTTTAGGCACATCAGGGCTCTCCAAACACGACATGGCGTCCGATCTCAATTCCAGCCAATTCTGCGTTGAAAAAGTAAAACAGTGCTCCTTCCCTTCCGAGCTCTCCCGTGTGCCCAAACAGGCGTTTACCGCAACATATGGGGTATCAGCGTACCCAGGACAAATAGGACAACAACTTTTGGGGTCCAATTTCTCCTGTTACCTTTGGGAAAATACAAAACTGGGGGCTAAAAAATAATTTTTTGGGGAAAGTTTTTTTTTTTTACGGCTCTGCGTTACAAACTGTAGTGAAACACTTGGGGGTTCAAAGCTCTAACAACACATCTAGATGAGTTCCTTAGGGTGTCTAGTTTCCAAAATGGTGTCACTTGTGGGGGGTTTCTACTGTTTAGGTACATTAGGGGCTCTGCAAACGCAATGTGACACCTGCAGACCATTCCAGCTAAGTCTGCATTCCAAATGGAGCTCCTTCCCTTCCGAGCCCTCCCATGCGCCCAAACAGTGGTTCCCCCCCACTTATGGGGTATCAGCGCACTCAGGACAAATTGGACAACAAATTTTGGGGTCCAATTTCTCCTGTTATCCTTGGTAAAATAAAACAAATTGGAGCTGAATTAAAATTTTTTGTGAAAAAAAGTTAAATGTTCATTTTTATTTAAACATTCCAAAAATTCCTGTGAAGCACCAGAAGGGTTAATAAACTTCTTGAATATGGTTTTGAGCACCATGAGGGGCGCAGTTTTTAGAATGGTGTCACAATTGGGTATTTTCTATCATATAGACCCCTCAAAATGACTTCAAATGAGATGTGGTCCCTAAAAAAAAATGGTGTTGCAAAAATGAGAAATTGCTGGTCAACTTTTAACCCTTATAACTCCCTAACAAAAAAAATTTTTGTTCCAAAATTGTGCTGATGTAAAGTAGACATGTGGGAAATATTACTTATTAAGTATTTTGTGTGACATACCTCTGTGATTTAATTGCATAAAAATTCAAAGTTGGAAAATTGCGAAATGTTCATAATTTTCGCCAAATTTCCATTTTTTTCACAAATAAACGCAGGTACTATCAAAGAATTTTTACCACTATCATGAAGTACTATATGTCACGAGAAAACAATGTCAGAATCACTGGGATTTGTTGAAGCGTTCCAGAGTTATAACCTCATAAAGGGACAGTAGTCAGAATTGTAAAAATTGGCCCGGGCATTAACGTGCAAACCACCCTCGGGGCTAAAGGGGTTAAATAGATGGATTTTTAGCGCTGTAATATGGAAAGGATCTGGCTGTATTCTGCAGTGCCAACAACCAAATGGAGCAGAACAATTGTGTTCTCTGGATTGCTTTTTGAGCAAATAATCAGGATTAAGATCTAAAAAAAAAATATTCCTGGCCCGTGATACCTGATGCTATGTCTAGAAATATCTGTAAAAGCAGCAGCAGACAGAACTGGAATGGACCCTCTTGCTATATGCACTGCATGCCTGCCTGCCTAGCACAGATATCTATGCAACTGGATTAGTCCTCAGAAATATGGTTAGTTGAGATGGATATGTGTATAATATATTGTAGTATACCTACACTAACTAAGAAATAAGCAAATCTCTCCCTAGATAAACAGCACCTCGCTCTACTCTGCCTGATACTGAGCAGACTGTGATGAGCATGGCGGTGCCAGGTCTGATATGGACCTGATGGCGCTGTCCGACCAGCCAATCACTGTAATGCCACAACCAACCAGGCTGCGGCATTACAGTGTGTGGCAGACAATCCCTGCATGTTCATAGTCTCTCTATAAAGCACCAAACATGCATGTAGGAGACCCGAGCTCCCGCCAAGCAACTCCCGAAATACTCAGCGAGCTCCGAGCATCTTCAGCAGTGAGGTGTTCTGGCGAGTACTGAGTAGTGGCGAGCATGTTCGCTCATCACTAATTGTCATCCTTTTACCAGATATTAATTTGAAAGGTGCTGTCAAAACCACCCAGTGATGTAGGACAATGCATTAGGTTTGCCACATTATCATGAACCAAAAATATTATTCTCATAGCTGTCATATCTATGCTGCTCATAAAACCCAAGAAAAACAAAAAAACTAATCTATCCAAAAAACTTTATTAAACCAAATTAGGATAAAAGACTGACATAACACCCAGACCCCTCTAAATGGGAGTGGGTCAATTAAAAAACCTGGCCCAAAAAATTGTAAAGGGCAAAGGGTGGGAGGGACAAAGGGACCAATTACAAAACCCTAAACGTCCCTACAAGTGTTCCCTACCTGTCTGCGGAGGTTGGCACCCTCTTGGACGCAATATGGCGCCCCCGCTTCTCGTCGACTGACCCTTAAAGCCCTATGAGTCCCTATAAATGTATAAAGATACTATACCACAAACAACGCCTAATACATGGCCTAATCAAACTCGGGACCAACAAATAAAGAAAAAACACCAGGTAGTAATTCACCAGTAAAGACAATCGGTCTGACCGTACCAATCCCTATACACTTATGTATGCCGCCTGTAGCTAAGGCTAGTACGCCCTAAGGAGTCCCTAGCCGAGTCTCCCTGCTTGTCAGCGGAGGTTGGCACCCTCTTGAACGCAAATGGCACCCCCGCTCCTCGGCGGCTGCCCCTAATAACCCTAGCTGAATCCCTAAAGAAATATGTCGGGATACTAAATGTGGGTGGTGCCTTAGGGGCTGCACTAGTGACCCATATAGACAGATCCCTGTAACTCGGTCAGACCCTAAAAATCAAACAAATAGCGAAGGTGCTTGAACCAACGATAGCTAACAATAACAAAGATGTATCTAGTAGCTTAACGGATACGACTTAAATTTTAAATCACAGATGGTCAAGTACCCATATACATATACATTGGTTACAAAAAAACACAACTGGTGAAAAACATATAAGTTTAAAAAGCCTGAAACACTTATCTGTGTTCAGGTCTCGCCTCTACGCGTTTTCCCCCCATATGTGGTTCCTCAGGAGGCATATGGGAAAATGAGATTCCGTGTGGTTAGATCACATCAGAGATACATGCTGTGCCTGGTTGCAGGTTCATAAAACCCCCCACTCACAGGTTGCAAGGGGGACAAAAGATGCTAAAACTAGTATGCATGCCAATTCTAGTAACGCTGAGGTTAACCCTGCTGTACTGTTCAGGTCAATATGACCCGAAATGATTTTTGAGACCCTGTATATTTTTTTATATGTGGATTTGAAACTAGTGGCATCTTGACTTCTCCTCATTTGTGGAGCTCTATATATTTTTTTCGTTTTCGTTTTTTTTTTGTTTACTTTTTGCTACACGCTGATTGTTACACTTGTACTGTTTGGGTCAATATGACCCGATAGCATTTTATACTGTTCTACAGGTCTCTGATTATTTTTGACTGCAAAAGTTATGTTTTTTTATATGTACTTCATCTCAAAATGGTGGTGATTTCACTGTTCTTATCAGTAAACAAGTAATTATCTAGTATTATTCATTTGCTGTTTGTGAAAGAGGAGACTGGTTGTCTATCATTCAAAGGCTGGGGGTTTCACTGTTATCAGTAGTCAAGTATTTATTTAGCCAAATGCATTTTCAGTTTGTGAGAGAAGACACTGTTGTCTTATAAATTGGACACCAGTCATTTGACTTAAGATACCTTCACAATGAACGATATCGCTAGCGATCCGTGACATTGCAGCGTCCTGGCTAGTGATATCGTTCAGTTTGACACGCAGCAGCGATCAGGATCCTGCTGTGATGTCGTTGGTCGCTGCAGAAAGTCCAGAACTTTATTTCGTTGCTGGACTCCCTGCAGACATCGCTGAATCGGCGTGTGTGACGCCGATTCAGCGATGTCTTCACTGGTAACCAGGGTAAACATTGGGTTACTAAGCACAGGGCCGACGCGCTTAGTAACCCGATGTTTACCCTGGTTACCAGCGTAAAAGTTAAAAAAAGAAATCACTACATACTTACCTCCCGCTGTCTGTCCCCGGCCGCTGTGCTCACAGTCAGTGCAGGAAAGCACAGCGCCGGGGACAGACAGCGGGAGGTAAGTATGTAGTGATTTCTTTTTTTAACTTTTATGCTGGTAACCAGGGTAATTATCGGGTTACTAAGCGCGGCCCTGCGCTTAGTAACCCGATGTTTACCCTGGTTACCGGCATCATTGGTCGCTGGAGAGCTGTCTGTGTGACAGCTCTCCAGCGACCAAACAGCGACGCTGCAGCGATCGACATCGTTGTCGGTATCGCTGCAGCGTCGCTGAGTGTGAAGGTACCTTTACACCCTGAAGCTAAGTCCTGTGAAAGAGACACTGGAATCTGTGAGAGAGAGAGCACTGAGCTGTGAATCCACATCTTTACAGGTATTCTTTTTTTTTCAAAACTTGGATTAAAATGTTTCTAAAATGTCTATTGACTGATGCTGTGAATACATATCTTTACAACTATTCTTTTCTTTTCCAAACTTAGGTAATTCTAATGAGCACAATGCACCATGACAATGCCATAAGTGATAGAGAAGACAGAAAGCCTGTCATTATTTTGGATTATAATGCCACAAAGGGAGCAGTTGATACTTTAGACCAAGCAATATCAACATACACATGCAAACGTAAAAGCAATCGGTGGCCAATGATTTTATTTTATAACATGCTGGACGTTTCTGCATACAATGCATTTGTCTTATGGAGAGATATCGACCCCGATTGGAACCGGAATAAGCTGCATAAAAGTAGATTATTTCTTGAGGAATTGGGCAAATCCCTGGTTAGGCCATATATTGAGAGCAGAAAACTGACCCCCAGAAGTGAAGGAGCAACAGCCATTGTAAAAAGTGTCCAGCATGCTCAAGAAAGACTCCACATCCAGGGCCTCCACCAGCACAGCTACCAGCCGCACAGCTACCAGCAAAAAAAGGAAGAGATGTAGCTTCTGTCCATCTTCCTGTGACAATAAGACTAATCTGACATGTGCTGGATGTTCAAAATATCTGTGTAAAGGACATGTGTCTTATTATTGTGTTCAGTGTAAAAACGCATGAACATGTTCAGTTTTTCTTTTTTTTTTCTAAAACGGTTGACGTTTTTATGACTTTTCATTTGTTGATTTATAAATATTGTTTTCAAAAAGTTAATTTTCATGTTTTAGTAATAGTAATGTAAAGCTTCTTTGTTATTTGTGTGCAGAATGCCAACAATCAAAGACAATTGTAAAAAGCCTGTGTAACCTTTCTATGAAAAAAAAAAAATTATTAAGTTTAAATTTAAATTTAGAGTAGCTAAAAATCAAGAATTAATAGGTCGGGTCATATTGACCCGGGAACAGTACAATTGAATAGCAAATGTGAACAGAACAGCAGGGTTAAAGTAAAAAATCTGTCACCTTCCATTTCTCCTCATGCTGATGGTAAAGTTGACAGGCTAGCAAGGCAAGATTGCCTTGCGCAGGTGTGTACTACGGAGGACAGAGAATGAACTTCAATCCAATAATGCAGCCAGCATGCAGCCAGCGGGTAAGGAAAGGGTGAATCAAACACCCGAAAACCCCGCCCCTATGGCTGAAAATTGTTCCCTCCAAATTCAGGTGACAGAGTCCCTTTAATTACCTGTTAACATCAGGGGATCCATTTTCTCTGGAATCATCTGGAGGTCAAAGCCTTGCTTCAATATTCACTATCAAATGAGAAATGGCTTATAAACTTTACAATTATCTATATAAATATCTGAAACTGAATTTTTTTTTTTTTAAATTAACTTCTTTGGTTTATTTCTCTGCTAACTTACAGTGCCTAAACTTGGCATTGCCATTCCGTGGGTTGTTCTTTTATAACTCCCAAGAAGCATGCTTGTTATCTTGCGGTTAGATTTGACTCTGATCTTCTTTTCACTCCCTATATCTGAACTCTTACTTGCTCGGGTTATCTACATCTCAAAATATCTCAAGAATCCAACCTTTTTTAACTTTTGACATGCAAAATCTCTTATGGGTGTTCTGATTCATTCTCATCTGGACTACTATAACACTCTACTAATTGTGCTCCCACTTAGTAAAACTCTCAACAGTGTATTCCAAATGCAGCAACCATTGGCATTTTTATCTTCATCTGCTGCTGTCCACCAGCTACAGAGTGCAATATAAACATTTCATTCTCACCCACAAAGCTTTCCACAGTTCTGCAATGTCCTACATCTCCTCCCTCATCACTATCTACAGCCCTACTTATGTTCTCCATTCTGTTACCTCCGTTCTCTTACATCCTCTATAAAATGAACTTCCCACTCCTGCCTAGAAGACACCACTACTTTATATAAGTAATGTAAAAAAAACACAAGAAGATAAAAGCTGCTGTAAAAGATGCCAGAAAAGACTTCACAAAAGACACTTCAGGAAAAACACCATTGGTATTTTCCTAAAGCATCTTCTGCTTAACAAATGATGCGAGTACACAGGAGTCTAAAATATGTCATGTGCACTTATGCTAAGGTTCCACAATACAGGTGCAAAAAATATCCTTCCATAGCAGAAACAAAAACTGTGAACTGGTCATGACTGTCAGCATGTTTTACTACTGCATTGTGGAATGATAGAGGAGGTTTTGTGAATAAGGCATGCCGGCCGAAGGCACGCTGTGTAAACGTGCGTCGGGTGCTACTAACTAAAGTGTAATACTAGCAAATGGTCATACTTTGTCTTTTTCAGCTGATTATTAAGTGGGTCCATATATAAAAAAGAGTTCACAAATGTTGGGACAACTTGCTGTTTTGTTTTGTTTTTTTGGTTGTTTTTTAGTTCAGGCTGTTTAGCATGTTTTAAATGCTTCAGTCTTTCAAATAAGCCAGGAGTATAAAAGAAGTACAGTATGTAGTTTTCAGGAATTTTCCTAACAGGTGTTTAAGACCTCTCAATACTTTAGAATACAAATCAATTTCAATGGAAAGGCGAAAAGATGCCTGGGAGATGCCCATGCATTTATTAAGCATTTTGTAGGTGTTTTTTTGCCTGAAAAACACAAATATTTTCTTAATGTCTTTATCCATATCAAAAAATGCACGTAAAAAGCTTTTTCAAGATGCTGAAAAAGTTGACAAAAAATGTAGGAGTAAAAATACATCATAAAGTTTCATGATTATAAAACACCACAAAAAAAAAGTGATAACTGAATCGTCTTTGGCATGAAAAAAATGTATTTTTGTTTACTGGAAAAAGAGACAGTGTAAGCATAACCATAAAGAAAAATATTTGAATATAGAAAACACAGCTTCAGGCTGCATTGTGGGAATGCAAATGAATAGCTCCAAGCTGCATTGTGGCAATACAGAAGAATAGCTTCGGGCTGCATTGTCGGAATATTGAGGACTACCTTTAGGATGTGCTGTGAAAATGATTAGGAATGGAATAAGCTTCTCGGAACACAGAGATGAAGATTCAAGCTACACTGTGTGAATACAGAGGAATCGCTTCAGGCTGCACTGTGGGGATATAGAGAAGTTTGGGGTTGCACTATGTGAATAAAGAGAGTACCTTTGAAGGATTGAAAATAGAGCTTTGGTTTGCACTGTGTGAATAAAGGGGACATCTTTGTGGGATTAATGAATAGGCGTCCATTTAATTTTGGTTTTACAAATCAATAGTAAACATGAAGATAAGCCACTTTGTAAAATGCAAGGAAATATGCATCTTTCACCTTCTTGTTTGATCAATTGTTGGATAAAATCAAGAGATGAGCAAATATATATTAAAAATATCAACATCTACTTGAATATTAAAATAATAAACATTCACCAAAATGCAGATTTTTGTAATTCACTTCTGCATTAAGTTATGAAAAAGGCCAGACATTGACCACCTATTTTCTTAACCATAAAAGGTAATTAAAAGGTTAAAAACACTTATTTTCACTTTACCACTCATTTCTGGCTACTCTGCTCCTCCTCGTCATCTGTCTGGTATTCGCTGCATCTTCTTATTTTTAATCTTATTGCCACGTTTGTTGAAATCTCCCCACTAATGAGGCCTGTGACAACTCTGTGCAATGCATCATAACCTTCCATAAGCTTACTCAGAACTCCCTCTGGCCTAATCAGAACCACAAGTTCAGGCCAAGCTTGAGGAAACCCAGGGATTCAGGGATTTTGGCCTGATCCACTCATGTCTAGTAAAATATTTTTTCAGTGGAGGCAAATTTTCCTATTATTGAGATAGAAGTTGACAGTTCTTTCTTTAAAAATTATGTGGCGAATGGAATAGGGATGTAGAAGTAGGAGTTATAGGCAAACAGACATTCTGTTAGGGGTCGAGTTCCCACCTCTGCACAGGGGGAATCACGGGCCATCTCCGCTGCGGTCCCCCATTCTTCTCCTGCCGCAGTGGAGCCTGCTCGGCAGAGACGTCGCTCCCAGCGTCTTGCTAGGTCTGACTCTGTGCAAAGAGTTGTTGCTGCTTTTCCTGCTTCTGCCATTGAAGTCAGTGCTGGGCAGCGGCGAGCAGATGCTTCTGGGACTAAGTCCTGCTTTGCACACACTGAGCATGCCCAGGGCAAGATCTCTCAGTGGAGATCTAGGGTCACATGCTCAGGTACTGCAGCAACTTCCATTGGTTCTTCTTGGAAGGTCCTGTACGTGCTGCAACTATTTAAGGCTAGGGTCACATTGCGTTAGTGCAATCCGTTTAGCGCTAGCGCTAGCGGATTGCGCTAACGCAATGTTTTCTATGGGGCTGCGGTCGGGGTCGCGGTAACGTCCCCGCTCTCGCAGATCCCCGAACATGGCACGCGCTAGTGAAGCGCGTTCCCATTGCCTTCAATGGGCGCGTTAACGGACGCGTTGCACGGCGTTAATTTCGCCGTGCAATGCTGTCCGTTAAACGCGGTCCCATAACGCAATGGGAACCCAGCCTAAGGCTCGCATGGCCGCACGGCCATGCGCTAGTGTCAAATCTAAGTTATGTGCTTTGCGCCAGTGTGGTTTTGTGAAAATGTGTTCAGGGACCCAGCTGAAATAAGCCCCTAGAATACCGGCACCTCCGGAGAGGAGATTGTGTGAGTGTGTTCAGGGACCTGGCTGAAATAAGCCCCTAGAATACCGGCTTCTCCGGTGAGGAGATTGCATGTTGCATAACCACTGACTGCTGTCAGCTTGGCAGTAAGCTTGTGCTCCTGTGAGGCTATCAGGGCGCAGTGCTTCCCTTTCATGGCTACTCTGTGAAGTAACAGAGCTAGTCTATACCGCCAAACAGTGCCGCCATTCGCTAGCAGCAGGTTCCTCCTGCATGGTGGACCCCAGGCTGCGAACGCACCATTTATAATAAACATCTCTATTTACTCGGTGCGTTCCGCTAGCCCTAACACATTCTGACGCAAATTCTTCTGAAAAACAACAGACAGTTCTCCATAGAACTTTATGAGTACTAACTACCTTCTACTATCTCCTCAGTAATGGAAAAGTCTGTCTTCGGTAAAGATAAATTTTACCCATGAATTGAGAATATGAGAATGAATGATCAGTCCAGAAGTTGAAAACAATCTAATATATAAAGCTGAATGTGTGTATGTGTGTATGTATGTATGTGTGTATGTCCAAGATTGGCATCTGCACCGTCGCAGCTACAGCCACAAAATTTTGCACAGTCACACGTCTGAACTCCAAGAGCGTCATAGGCTATGTTGTGAGGTGAAATTTTAACCCCGCGCGTTCCAATTCACCAAACAATTTTGCCCCTATCTACATAATGGGGAAAAAGTGAAAGGAAAAGTGTTGGAGGCAAATTGACAGCTGCCAGATGTGAACAAGGGGGACTTAAAGAGTGAGAGCGATGGCGCCAAAGAGTATATAACGTACAGTTGCTAAGGTGGGGCCCCAACATTGGAAACTCACCACAGACGGGGATATGAACACACACACAAAAGGCGCCACACACTACCACGTGCTTGAACACATATACTACCCTCAGCACACATTTCACCACACATACACCAACCTCGCCACATAAAAGTCTAAACACAAAAGTCGCCGCTCAAAACTTGCCACGCGCAAAACTCGCCACATGCAAAACTAGGCTCACGCAAAGCTTGCCACATGTGCAAAACTCACCTCATGGAAAACTCGCCACATGCAAAACTTGCACACGTGGAAAAATTGCCACATGCAAAAGTTGCCTCACACAAAGCTTGCACATACTCAAAACGCACCACACATAAAACTCACCACGCGCAAAACTCGCCATGCGCAAAACTTGCTGCACACAACTTGTTACACTAACCTGTCACATGCAACTCGACACACAAAAAGTTGCTACACGCATGTCGCCACACAAAACTCATCTCACAAAAGTCGCTACGTGCATGTCGCCACATACAACTCAACACACACAACTTGACACATGAAACTCGAATTAAAAAAAACACACAAGTCTGGTATTATCCTTCAAAAATAAAAATCTGATTAATAAGCAACTACAAGAGCAACAAATGTACCATATAGGAAATATGGCAGCTGTCAGTCACATGACCTGTCTATTATGTATATGAGTGAGCTAATATATACTGCCAGGGGGGAGGGCTTCCTGTTGGCGGGGGATTTATCAGGCTGCCAATTTAGCTTACAAATACTGAGGTAAAAATACTGACCAAATAACGTGTGAACGCGGTCTAATACAAGAGGAGATGACACACAGATATATACTATGTACAGAAGGAGATGACACACAGGTATATACTATATACAGGAGAGATGACACACAGGTATATACTATATACAGGAGGAGATGACACACAGGTATATACTATACAGTATACAGGAGGAGATGACACACATATATACTATATACAGGGGAGATGACACACAGGTATATACTATATACAGGAGGAGATGACATACAGGTATATACTATATACAGGAGGAGATGACACACAGGTATATACTATATACAGGAGGAGATGACATACAGGTATATACTATATACGAGAGGAGATGACACACTGGTATATACTATATACAGAAGGAGATGACATACAGGTATATACTATATACAGGAGGAGATGACACACAGGTATATACTATATACAGGAGATGACATACAGGTATATACTATATACAGGAGGAGATGACATACAGGTATATACTATATACAGGAGATGACACACAGGTATATACTATATACAGGAGGAGATGACATACAGGTATATACTATATACGGGAGGAGATGACACACTGGTATATACTATATACAGGAGGCAATGACACACAGATATATACTATATACAGGAGGAGATGACACACAGGTATATACTATATACAGGGGAGATGACACACAGGTATATACTATATACAGGGGAGATGACACACATATATACTATATACAGGAGCAGATGACATACAGGTATATACTATATACAGGAGGAGATGACATACAGGTACAGCACGGTGGCGCAGTGGATAGCACAAACTGTAAAGCGCTGTGGAATATGATAACGCTAAATAAAAATAAAGATTATTATTAATAATATGTATTATTTAAAAAATTTACCAAATCTCCCAAAATTTGGTCAGATTAGCTCAATTCAGGATGGGTGTGTTTGATATGATTCACATCAAATAAATTAGGTGCTAATTGAATCTGCTAGAAAGGAGTGAAAAATGTAATAAACATCATGCTCCCTCTAGAGATGAGCAAAACAATTCACTGCGAAACAAACTTGTTCAAAATGTTTAGGAATGCTTACATTTTACATATTGTAGAAGACTGCATTATTCAGAGAATGCGTAAAGAACATGCCCTTGATTACGGCCTGGCTGGCTTACCAATAATGCCGTGCAGCTATCACATAATATAGCATATCCAATAAGGAGTGACTATAATAGCCTGTATAGTAGCAGAAACAGGGAGTGAAGCAGCCATTTTGTAGTGAAAATGTACAGCGAGAGAACATCATAGTTTATCCTTAGAGATACAAAGAAAAAGCCATAAAAATGTGTAATGGTAGTTTAGTAAACTGTATGGTAGCTAGGGATGAGCAAACATGCTCGATGATACTTGGATATCACTAGAGTATCTGAGTGCTCAGCACTTGATAAGCATTATCTGTTGCTTAGATTTACATAGTAACATAGTAACATAGTTAGTAAGGCCGAAAAAAGACATTTGTCCATCCAGTTCAGCCTATATTCCATCATAATAAATACCCAGATCTACGTCCTTCTACAGAACCTAATAATTGTATGATACAATATTGTTCTGCTCCAGGAAGACATCCAGGCCTCTCTTGAACCCCTCGACTGAGTTCGCCATCACCACCTCCTCAGGCAAGCAATTCCAGATTCTCACTGCCCTAACAGTAAAGAATCCTCTTCTATGTTGGTGGAAAAACCTTCTCTCCTCCAGACGCAAAGAATGCCCCCTTGTGCCCGTCACCTTCCTTGGTATAAACAGATCCTCAGCGAGATATTTGTATTGTCCCCTTATATACTTATACATGGTTATTAGATCGCCCCTCAGTCGTCTTTTTTCTAGACTAAATAATCCTAATTTCGCTAATCTATCTGGGTATTGTAGTTCTCCCATCCCCTTTATTAATTTTGTTGCCCTCCTTTGTACTCTCTCTAGTTCCATTATATCCTTCCTGAGCACCGGTGCCCAAAACTGGACACAGTACTCCATGTGCGGTCTAACTAGGGATTTGTACAGAGGCAGTATAATGCTCTCATCATGTGTATCCAGACCTCTTTTAATGCACCCCATTATCCTGTTTGCCTTGGCAGCTGCTGCCTGGCACTGGCTGCTCCAGGTAAGTTTATCATTAACTAGGATCCCCAAGTCCTTCTCCCTGTCAGATTTACCCAGTGGTTTCCCATTCAGTGTGTAATGGTGACATTGATTCCTTCTTCCCATGTGTATAACCTTACATTTATCATTGTTAAACCTCATCTGCCACCTTTCAGCCCAAGTTTCCAACTTATCCAGATCCATCTGTAGCAGAATACTATCTTCTCTTGTATTAACTGCTTTACATAGTTTTGTATCATCTGCAAATATCGATATTTTACTGTGTAAACCTTCTACCAGATCATTAATGAATATGTTGAAGAGAACAGGTCCCAATACTGACCCCTGCGGTACCCCACTGGTCACAGCGACCCAGTTAGAGACTATACCATTTATAACCACCCTCTGCTTTCTATCACTAAGCCAGTTACTAACCCATTTACACACATTTTCCCCCAGACCAAGCATTCTCATTTTGTGTACCAACCTCTTCTGCGGCACGGTATCAAACGCTTTGGAAAAATCGAGATATACCACGTCCAATGACTCACCGTGGTCCAGTCTATAGCTTACCTCTTCATAAAAACTGATTAGATTGGTTTGACAGGAGCGATTTCTCATAAACCCATGCTGATATGGAGTTAAACAGTTATTCTCATTGAGATAATCCAGAATAACATCCCTCAGAAACCCTTCAAATATTTTACCAACAATAGAGGTTAGACTTACTGGCCTATAATTTCCAGGTTCACTTTTAGAGCCCTTTTTGAATATTGGCACCACATTTGCTATGCGCCAGTCCTGCGGAACAGACCCTGTCGCTATAGAGTCACTAAAAATAAGAAATAATGGTTTATCTATTACATTACTTAGTTCTCTTAGTACTCGTGGGTGTATGCCATCCGGACCCGGAGATTTATCTATTTTAATCTTATTTAGCCGGTTTCGCACCTCTTCTTGGGTTAGATTGGTGACCCTTAATATAGGGTTTTCATTGTTTCTTGGGATTTCACCTAGCATTTCATTTTCCACCGTGAATACCGTGGAGAAGAAGGTGTTTAATATGTTAGCTTTTTCCTCGTCATCTACAACCATTCTTTCCTCACTATTTTTTAAGGGGCCTACATTTTCAGTTTTTATTCTTTTACTATTGATATAGTTGAAGAACAGTTTGGGATTAGTTTTACTCTCCTTAGCAATGTGCTTCTCTGTTTCCTTTTTGGCAACTTTAATTAGTTTTTTAGATAAAGTATTTTTCTCCCTATAGTTTTTTAGAGCTTCAATGGTGCCATCCTGCTTTAGTAGTGCAAATGCTTTCTTTTTACTGTTAATTGCCTGTCTTACTTCTTTGTTTAGCCACATTGGGTTTTTCCTATTTCTAGTCCTTTTATTCCCACAAGGTATAAACCGCTTACACTGCCTATTTAGGATGTTCTTAAACATTTCCCATTTATTATCTGTATTCTCATTTCTGAGGATATTGTCCCAGTCTACCAGATTAAGGGCATCTCTAAGCTGTTCAAACTTTGCCTTCCTAAAGTTCAATGTTTTTGTGACTCCCTGACAAGTCCCCCTAGTGAAAGACAGGTGAAACTGCACAATATTGTGGTCGCTATTTCCTAAATGCCCAACCACCTGCAGATTTGTTATTCTGCCAGGTCTATTAGATAGTATTAGGTCTAAAAGTGCTGCTCCTCTGGTTGGATTCTGCACCAATTGTGAAAGATAATTTTTCTTGGTTATTAGCAGAAACCTGTTGCCTTTATGGGTTTCACAGGTTTCTGTTTCCCAGTTAATATCCGGGTAGTTAAAGTCCCCCATAACCAGGACCTCATTATGGGTTGCAGCTTCATCTATCTGCTTTAGAAGTAGACTTTCCATGCTTTCTGTTATATTTGGGGGTTTGTAACAGACCCCAATGAGAATTTTGTTACCATTTTTCCCTCCATGAATTTCAACCCATATGGACTCGACATCCTCATTCCCTTCGCTAATATCCTCCCTTAAAGTGGACTTTAGACAAGATTTTACATAGAGACAAACCCCTCCTCCTCTCCGATTTTTACGATCCTTTCTAAACAGACTGTAACCCTGTAAGTTAACTGCCCAGTCATAGCTTTCATCTAACCATGTCTCGGTTATTCCCACTATGTCAAAGTTACCTGTAGATATTTCTGCTTCTAGTTCTTCCATCTTGTTTGTCAGGCTTCTGGCGTTTGCGAGCATGCAGTTTAGAGGATTTTGTTTTGTTTCAATCTCCTCACTGTGGATTGTTTTAGAAATGTTCTTACCTCCCTTCTGAGTATGTTTTCCTGGGTCGTCTTTGTTCGAGTCTAATGTTTTTCTTCCCGTCCCCTCTTCTTCTAGTTTAACGCCCTCCTGATGAGTGTAGCGAGTCTTCTGGCGAATGTGTGTTTCCCAGGTTTGTTGAGGTGTAGTCCGTCTCTGGCGAGGAGTCCATCATACCAGTAATTCACACCGTGGTCCAGGAATCCAAATCCTTGTTGTCTGCACCATCGTCTTAGCCAGTTGTTTGCATCAAGGATCCTGTTCCATCTCCTGGTGCCATGCCCGTCTACTGGAAGGATAGAAGAAAAAACTACCTGTGCATCCAGTTCCTTTACTTTCTTCCCCAACTCTTCAAAGTCCTTGCAGATTGTCGGTAGGTCCTTCCTTGCCGTGTCATTGGTGCCAACATGTATCAGAAGAAATGGGTGGACGTCCTTGGAGCTGAAGAGCTTTGGTATCCTATCGGTCACATCCTTGATCATCGCACCTGGAAGGCAGCATACTTCTCTTGCAGTTATGTCCGGTCTGCAGATGGCTGCTTCGGTGCCTCTCAGTAGTGAGTCTACCACCACCACCACTCTTCGTTGCTTCTTGGCTGTACTTTTTGCTGTCACTTGTTGCTGTGTGCCCTTTTCTTTTTTGCTTGCTGGTATTGCTTCATTCTTAGGTGTGCCATCTTCATCCTCTACAAAGATTTGATATCGGTTCTTCAGTTGTGTGGTTGGTGATTTCTCCATGGTCTTCTTGCTTCTTTTGGTCACATGCTTCCACTCATCTGCTTTTGGAGGTTCTCTGACACTTTTTGCACCTTCTGTGACCAGTAGAGATGCTTCTGTTCTGTCTAGAAAGTCTTCATTCTCTTTGATGAGTTTCAAAGTTGCTATTCTTTCTTCCAGACCCCGCACCTTTTCTTCTAAAAGGGCCACTAGTCTACACTTCTGACAGGTGAAATTGGATTCTTCTTCTGGTCGATCTGTGAACATGTAGCACATGCTGCAGCTCACCATGTAGGTTGTCACATCTGCCATGTTGCTCCTAGATCCTGCTGACTTGCTGTGTGTTTTCCTTCTTGTGTAATCTACTCAGCCAAGCTCTCTTGCAATAATGTCCTACAGGCAAAAATTCGCGCGCCGTAAGATTTGAAGCTCGAATTCCCACCCCACATGTTTGGTGCTTGTTAGACAGCCAATAAGAAAGCAGGGATTGTCCTCCAGTGACTGTAATGCCGTAGTGGATGCTTTCCTGAAACGGAAAGTACTTGCAAGCAGCATAATACAAAGAATAGCAGGTTTACCCAGAATCCTTTGCAGTAGGCGGAGCTATGCAAATCATCTCTTTCCACCCCAGTCTAATCCACAGCGCTTGGAACCGCCAAGCGTGCAATGCTGTGGATTAGTTTCTAAATTTACACAGCCAACCAATTCCTACCTGTGGACACGTGTTTCGGGCTTTAGGCCCTCATCAGCACAGGGCTGGAATTGGTTGGCTGTATGGAGTGGGGCTCGGTGAGCAAGCGATACATATATGCTATCTCTCCCTAAGGTGGCTAGCATATATGTAATGCCGTAGTCATCTTGATAGTGTCATTACTGTGATTGGCTGTCTGCATTACATCCTCATAGGTTATGAAAGGACTGGCGCCACTGCGCTTGGCTCCTTGACACCATTGTCTAGCCCAGGGACAGTTCGAATTGTAGGGAGAGAGCAGTTATCGTGGCAAAGTTTAACTAATCAGAGTCCTCTAGTGTTGATATTGGTGCCGATGCTAAACCATCATACTTACAGTCATTCTAGGAGCTAACCCTGTACTTTGCTTTTTTGTATCAGATACAGAAAGGTAATCGGTTTTTGACAATTATGAGAGACAATTACCTTTCACAACTGGTTCAGGACCCAACAAGAAGGGGGGCACTGCTAGACCTAATATTAACCAACAGGCCAGACCGCATATCAAATATAAGGGTTGGGGGTCACTTGGGAAATAGCGATCACAAAATAATAAGTTTTCATGTATCCTTTAAAAAGATGTGTAGTAGAGGGGTTACAAGGACACTAAACTTCAGGAGGGCAAATTTCCAACAGATGAGAGAGGATCTTGGTGCAATTAACTGGGACGATATCCTGAGACACAAAAATACACAAAGAAAATGGGAGACGTTTATTAGCATCCTGGATAGGACCTGTGCACAGTATATACCGTATGGGAATAAACATACTAGAAATAGGAGGAAACCAATATGGCTAAATAGAGCTGTAAGGGGCGCAATAAGTGACAAAAAGAAAGCATTTAGAGAATTAAAGGAAGTAGGTAGTGAGGAGGCATTAAATAAATACAGAAAATTAAATAAATTCTGTAAAAAGCAAATCAAGGCAGCAAAGATTGAGACAGAGAGACTCATTGCCAGAGAGAGTAAAAATAATCCTAAAATATTCTTTAACTACATAAATAGTAAGAAACTAAAAAATGATAGTGTTGGCCCCCTTAAAAATAGTCTGGGTGAGATGGTGGATGAGGATGAGGAAAAAGCCAATATGCTAAATGACTTTTTTTCATCAGTATTTACACAAGAAAATCCCATGGCAGACAAAATGTCTAGTGATAAGAATTCCCAATTAAATGTCACCTGCTTAACCCAGCAGGAAGTGCGGCGGCGTCTAAAAATCACTAAAATTGACAAATCTCCGGGCCCGGATGGGATACACCCTCGAGTACTGCAGGAATTAAGTACAGTCATTGATAGACCATTATTTTTAATCTTTAAAGACTCCATAATAACAGGGTCTGTGCCGCAGGACTGGCGTATAGCAAATGTGGTGCCAATATTCAAAAAGGGAACAAAAACTGAACTCGGAAATTATAGGCCAGTAAGCTTAACCTCTACTGTGGGTAAAATCCTGGAGGGCATTCTAAGGGACGCTATACTGGAGCATCTGAAGAGGAATAACCTCATGACCCAGTATCAGCATGGGTTTACTAGGGACCGTTCATGTCAGACTAATTTGATCAGTTTCTATGAAGAGGTAAGTTCCGGATTGGACCAAGGGAACCCAGTGGATGTAGTGTATATGGACTTTTCAAAAGCTTTTGATACGGTGCAACACAAAAGGTTGATACATAAAATGAGAATAATGGGGATAGGGGAAAATATGTGCAAGTGGGTTGAGAGCTGGCTCAGGGATAGGAAACAAAGGGTGGTTATTAATGGAGCACACTCGGACTGGGTAGCGGTTAGCAGTGGGGTACCACAGGGGTCAGTATTGGGCCCTCTACTTTTTAACATATTTATTAATGACCTTGTAGGGGGCATTCAGAGTAGAATTTCAATATTTGCAGATGACACTAAACTCTGCAGGGTAATCAATACAGAGGAGGACAATTTTATATTACAGGATGATTTATGTAAACTAGAAGCTTGGGCTGATAAATGGCAAATGAGCTTTAATGGGGATAAATGTAAGGTCATGCACTTGGGTAGAAGTAATAAGATGTATAATTATGTGCTTAATTCTAAAACTCTGGGCAAAACCGTCAATGAAAAAGACCTGGGTGTATGGGTGGATGACAAACTTAAATTCAGTGGCCAGTGTCAGGCAGCGGCTGCAAAGGCAAATAAAATAATGGGATGCATTAAAAGAGGCATAGATGCTCATGAGGAGAACATAATTTTACCTCTATACAAGTCACTAGTTCGACCACACTTAGAATACTGTGCACAGTTCTGGTCTCCGGTGTTTAAGAAAGACATAGCTGAACTGGAGCGGGTGCAGAGAAGAGCGACCAAGGTTATTAGAGGAGTGGGGGGTCTGCAATATCAAGATAGGTTATTACACTTGGGGCTATTTAGTTTGGAAAAGCGAAGACTAAGGGGTGATCTTATTTTAATGTATAAATATATGAGGGGACAGTACAAAGACCTTTCTGATGATCTTTTTAATCATAGACCTGAAACAGGGACAAGGGGGCATCCTCTGCGGTTGGAGGAAAAAAGGTTTAAGCATAATAACAGACGCGGATTCTTTACTGTAAGAGCAGTGAGACTATGGAACTCTCTGCCGTATGATGCTGTAATGAGTGATTCATTACTTAAATTTAAGAGGGGACTGGATACCTTTCTGGAAAAGTATAATGTTACAGGGTATATACACTAGATTCCTTGATAGGGCGTTGATCCAGGGAACTAGTCTGATTGCCGTATGTGGAGTCGGGAAGGAATTTTTTTCCCCAATGTGGAGCTTACTCTTTGCCACATGGGGTTTTTTTGCCTTCCTCTGGATCAACATGTTAGGGCATGTTAGGTTAGGCTATGGGTTGAACTAGATGGACATATAGTCTTCCTTCAACCTTAATAACTATGTAGATACATTCTACTTTTATCCTAGGAACAGTTGCAGAGCAGGGAGAGTGGCAAAAAACAGTGTTTAGGGCTTTGCAGTCCATTGCTAAATATATAGCTGCTGCATGTGACTATTTTATTTTTCTGGATTCTATTAGTCATCCATAAAGTAAATGAGTATGAAGCATCAGAATATTTTTTAACCAAAACAGCAAGGTACCAGAATGACCAGGTTGATTTTATTAACAAATACATGCACTTTATACTATCCCACAATTGTTTGAAATATGAAGTTCTCTCTTACACCCAGCAATGTGGTAACACCATCGGAACCAGATTTGTATCGAGTTGCATCAACTTCTACATGGGGGGAGGAAGCTGTCATCTACCCAGAGGGCGTGCGCCGTTGGTACCTGATTCTATGGCAACAATTCACAGACAACGTAATTTTTATATGGTCAAGAAGTGAATCTTCCCTTTTAATATTTTTTAATGAAATAACTAAAAATCATTTTTATCTAACTTTTACACATACAAATAGTAGATAGCAGATACGCTTTCTGGATTTGACTCTTTTTATTCACAGCCATCCAATAGCAATAGTTTTATCTCCAGGTCCAGTCGCCATCTGGCTAGCTCTTTAATATATCAAAGAACCAGTATGCAAAACTTTTTGGAATTGTAGTAATATTATGGACTCCAAAAAACAGGCCCATACACATGCAGAAAAATTTAAAGATAAGGGTATGTATCCACTGTCAGTAATCGGCAGCGCTTTGGATGCAGAATATGTCCGCTGCGTCCAAATCGCTGCAGGCTTCTGAACGCAGGTGATTCCACATGTATTTATTGAACTGTGTGGAATCAGTGTCCAGTACATTAGACGGGTGAAATTTACCTTTCGGAGACTCACGTCACTGCAAGATACAGTATATAGACTCCGTAAGTAAGCCGCAGGTGTTGGTGCATGCATAGTGTACATGGGATTTCTTGAAATCCCATCCACTATGCTGTAACATCTAGACACTATGGGTTCGACACTGCGGAGGTATGCAGTGTCCAACCCACAACGTTTAGTGACCATGAGGACATACCCTAAGGTGTATTATCTAGAATTTTTAAATCAAGTCTTGACAGACATTAGATATAAAGGCACGGATGATTGACCTCATGGAAACCAAAACATCCAACACCGCGGAGACACCATCACGTGTTTCTCAATGCAGTGATCCAGAACACTGCCCCCAAATATGCAAATGCATGTAGAGGAGCTGCGGAGACACCATCATGTGTTTCTCAACGCAGGCAGTGAATAGCCAGGACTTTCCCCGGGAAGGAACAACCAAGGGAAGAGCAGCTTCCAATAAAGGAAAACATCCAATAAAGGAAAACCACCTATGCCAAGCATGGTATCCATCCACAGACAGCTGTTTCGGGGTTTTTGCCCCTCATCAGTGTGGAGTAGGAAACTGGCTATCAGGAGCAGTGCCTAGTAGAAAGTCTATAAAGGCATGGATGATTGACCTCGTGGAGACCAAAACATCCAATACTGCGGAGACACCATCACGTGTTTCTCAACGCAGTGATCCAGAACACTGCCCCCAAATATGCAAATGCATGTAGAGGAGCTGCGGAGACACCATCACGTGTTTCTCAACGCATGCAGTGAATAGCCAGGCCTTTCCCCGGGAAGGAACAACCAAGGGAAGGGCAGCATCCAATAAAGGAAAACATCCAATAATGGAAAACCACCTATGCCAAGCATGGTATCCATCCACAGACAGCTGTTTCGGGGGGCACAGCTGTCTGTGGATGAACACTGATGAGGGGCAAAAACCCCGAAACAGCTGTATGTGGATGGATACCATGCTTGGCATAGGTGGTTTTCCTTTATTGGATGTTTTCCTTTATTGGAAGCTGCCCTTCCCTTGGTTGTTCCTTCCCGGGGAAAGGCCTGGCTATTCACTGCCTGCGTTGAGAAACACGTGATGGTGTCTCTGCAGCTCCTCTACATGCATTTGCATATTTGGGGGCAGTGTTCTGGATCACTGCATTGAGAAACACGTGATGGTGTCTCCGCGGTGTTGGATGTTTTGGTCTCCATGAGGTCAATCATCCGTGTCTTTATAGACTTTCTACTAGGCACTGCTCCTGATAGCCAGTTTCCTACTCCACACTGATGAGGGGCAAAAACCCCGAAACAGCTGTCTGTGGATGGATACCATGCCTGGCATAGGTGGTTTTCCTTTATTGGATGCTGCCCTTCCCTTGACAGATATTAGAAACCTCACCCAAGCTGACCTACTGGGGAAAAAACTTGCAGCAAGGATATTAAGGAAGATAGTCTCTAAATACTGGCACATATTATGTGAAGATAAAAACATAGGAGACCTGTTAACAAAGCATCCTAGATTTAACTTTAGGAAAGCAAAAAATATTGGTAACCTAATTGCACCAACTGTGTGTCAGCAAAAAAGAAAAATATATAAAAACCCTATGAGTGTCGGAGTCTATTACCCATCTAATAAATGCTAAATATGTTGGCTTCTTTGTCCTACCAAAAGAAAGGAGATCTCAAAAGGAGACTAGATGGTCAGTATCAGGGACCATATAATGTGCATCACACCTGGCATTATATACTGAGTCCAATGCCCCTGCAATAAAAAGTATGTAGAGAGAAGAAATAGGCAAATGTCAAACATCCAATGTGAACATTTAGAGAATATAAGAAAGAAATTTATGGATCACCCACTATCAAAACAATACTCTGTGTATCCTAGACAAATTTGTAAAGGTACACAGATTTGGGGCATTCAAAAGGTTAAACAAAGTTGGAAAGGGAGCAATTATATCAAAGTAATGTATAGGGCTGAATGCCAGTGGATATTTAAACTTAAGGCATTAAAACCAAAGAGGTTAAATAGTGAAATTGAGCTGTTTGGCTTTTAGTGGAAGTTAGGAGGTTGAATTGGAGGTGGAACACCTGCTGGGGCTATAGTATAAGGCTTTCCAAGCTGAGTATCATTAATCCTGAGGAAGAAAGCCAGTGTTTTTGAAATGCGTCAATTGTTGAACTGACTAAACTTATCGCTAAACTATACTCACCCAGCATTCCAAAGAGAAAGTGAGACGTGAACAAGCTCAGACGGCTGTACACGCTGTACATGCCAACCTTCTCTCTGCCAGACGGATCTCTCTTCACACACACGCCACCTGCTGGAGCGCTTCTGCTGTGTGAAACATAGAAGGTAGTGCCTTAAGGGAAAAAGTGGATTGCCACATGTTGATTCCATTCACACACACGTTAAAGAGACAGTGCCAAGCAAATATAACCCTGATATCACTTCAATGACCTACAGGAAATAGTGGACTCTCACATGTTGACCTGATGCATTAGTATTCCAAGAGGTATTGTTGAGTAAATATACTCCTCTGGGTTGTAAATCGTCTGCTACTAATTGTTTTTATTGGGGACTACTAGTAAACGCCAGCCTGATTCTGAGGCCATATCATATGCAAATTGGCACCTCTTGAAATTACATAAAGAAAAATATATCCACCTGCATTGAAACTCAATGTGTGTGTTCTAAAGCCAGATATTTTCAATAAAAATACTTGCCTAATTTATTTCTTGTATGAAAGCAACATAAGGCTACCTAATCTTTTCACCCTATCACTAGGTTGAGCGATTTCTAGATGTATTACTCTAGAATCCCAGTCAGATGAAGCACTTATATAACCCTATTACCTCCTCCTCAGTGCAGGTTTACAAACTTATATTTTAACACTCAAAAAAAGCATTCAATTTTTTTTCTGGATTCAATTAATTAGTCATTTATAGAGTATTACGTGCTTTGTGTTAAATTTTGGTGTTACATAATATTCCAAAAAAGCATTGAAAAATGTTTTTGATTGAATTTGTCACTCATACGATAGAGTATTATGTGCTGATTTCCATTACAGTGGTATGTAAGATTCCAAAAAAACGTAAAAAAGTCTGGATTGAATTTGTCATACATAGGGTATGCCATGCTTTGTTTTAAATATTGGTGGTATTTACCAATCCAAAAAAGCGTGCAGAGAGCTTTTGTGTGTGTAGAAGTACCACAACTATGCTTTGTTCACAATATAAAACAGTTTACTAAATTTCAATAATCACATAAATCAACAGATACTAAGTGGAGTGAGGGCCCTTCTCGCAAGCTTACAATCTGTGAGGAAATCAGAGACACAAAAGATGGTTGACAATAATTGCTTCTATTGTACCATCCAGTTATGAAAACAATAAATAGGGTGCTCACGTAATGCTGCATGAACCGGTCACCAACCAGTATGTGTGAACAGTTGATACGAGGGTTCTGCTTTAGAACAAAATTTTGTATAGGCAATACAACAATAGTTAAATAATAGGGATGAGTGAACATGCTTGGTGATACTCGGTTATCAATTCAATATCATGGTGCTCAGATGTGTTCATTATTTGGCTAGCAATAGCCGGTGCTCAATGTAAAACTAGTAGTCCCACCCTATACCTTTGGCGCCTGTTACGCAGCCAATAATTGTGCAGGGATTGCCTGTGATTCACTGTAATGCCATACCCATCTTGGTTGTGGCATTACTGTGATTGGGTGGCCATCTGACAAGATCAGGGAAAATAAAAGGTCAGGCACCGCCTGGCTCAGTACATGGAAGCCATTGCACAGCTCTGTGACACTTTTTATTGGAGGGAGAGAGTGCTTGTCTAAGCCTGTGTGCAAAGTATAATGAATCAGAGGCTGCAGTTATTCTACTGCTAAAGCTGAGCAATAATGCTACCATTAATACCCAGCAGCTTGTGGACAATCTCCCCATCTCCTCCCACTCCTGTCCAGACTTAGCATTGTCACACTTCAATAATACACCGAAGAATGCCCTAGATGAAGCAGCACCTTCTACAGGCAGAAAGACCCGACACAGACAACGGCAGCCCTAGCACACTATGCAAACACACTTTCTTCAGTGTTGCTCAACGTGTGCAGAGCGGCAATGGAGAAAATCTTTCTTAGCAGAAGACTTCATCCACTATAAGTTCATGCTAAAAACCTATAACTCTGCCATTTATCTGGCCAAACAATCCTACTTCCACACCCTCATCACCTCAACAACCCCAAATGACTTTTTGAAACCTTAAACTCCCTCCTGAAACCTAAAGTACAGGCCTCCATCACCAACCTCAGCGGTGAGGATCTGGCCACTTATTTCTTAGAAAAAATCAACCACATCCATCAGAATATCTCAGCGCAATCTCCTCAGTGCCTGGATCCCCTTCCATGCTGCATCTCAAGCTCACTAGACATCTTTGAGCCTGTTTCAGAAGAAGAAGTTTCCAAACTCCTTGCTTCTGCTCGGCCTACAACCTGCAAAAGTGACCCCATTCCTTCACATATCCTGCAGTCTCTCTCACCAGTGGTCTACACTCACCTGACTAAAATATTTAACCTCTCTCTTTCTTCAGGTATCTTTTCCTCCTCATTTAAACATGCCATCATAAAGCCTTTACTTAAAAAGCCATCCCTGGACCAGAACTGCACTGCTAACTACAGACCTGTCTCTAGCCTTTCCTTCATCCAACTCCTGGAATGCTTGGTCCACTCCCGTCTAAACCACTATCTCTCAGATAACTCTCTTCTTGACCCCTTACAATCTGGTTTCCGCTCTTTACACTCCACTGAAACTGCCCTCACTAAAGTCTCTAATGATCTAATAACAGCTAAATCCAAAGGTCATTGCTCTCTGCTGATTCTCCTGGATCTCTCTGCCGTATTTGACACTGTGGATCACCAGCTCCTCCTCACTATGCTCCGCTCTATAGGCCTCAAGGACATAGCCCTCTGCTGGTTCTCCTCCTACCTCTCTGACCGCTCCTTTACTGCAACTTTTGCCGGCTCCTCTTCTGCTCCTCGTCCCCTTACTGTTATAATTAGGTAATTCAGTACCACAATGGACATAGTAGTCAGAGCACATACAGTGGTCTGACAATAACCCAAAAACATAGAACGAGCTCTGAGACGTGGGAACTCTGCTGACCGCAATCCCTAATCCTCTCCAACCACACTAGAGGCAGCCGTGGATTGCACCTAACGCTCCCTATGCAACTCGGCACAGCCTGAGAAACTAGCTAGCCTGAAGATAGAAAATAAGCCTACCTTGCCTCAGAGAAATACCCCAAAGGAAAAGGCTGCCCCCCACATATAATGACTGTGAGTTAAGATGAAAAGACAAACGTAGAGATGAAATAGATTTAGCAAAGTGACGCCCGACTTTCTGAACAGAGCGAGGATAGGAAAGGTAACTTTGAGGTCAACACAAAACCCTACAAACAACCACGCAAAGGGGGCAAAAAGACCCTCCGTACCGACTAACGGCACGGAGGTACACCCTCTGCGTCCCAAAGCTTCCAGCAAGCAAGAAAAACCAAATAAGCAAGCTGGACACAAAAAACAGCAAACAAAAATAACTCAAGCGAAACTTAGCTATGCAGAGCAGCAGGCCACAGGAACGATCCAGGAGGAAGCAAGTCCAATACTAGAACATTGACTGGAAGCCAGGATCAGAGCACCAGGTGGAATTAAATAGAGCAGCACCTAACGACTTCACCACATCACCTGAGGAAGGAAACTCAGAAGCCGCAGTACCACTCTCCTCCACCAACGGAAGCTCACAGACAGAATCAGCCGAAGTACCACTTGTGACCACAGGAGGGAGCTCTGCCACAGAATTCACAACAGTACACTTCCCTTGAGGAGGGGTCACCGAACCCTCACCAGAGCCCTCAGGACGACCAGGATGAGCCATATGAAAGGCACGAACAAGATCGGGAGCATGGACATTAGAGGCAAAGACCCAGGAATTATCTTCCTGAGCATAACCCTTCCACTTAACCAGATACTGGAGTTTCCGTCTCGAAACACGAGAATCCAAAATCTTCTCCACAATATACTCCAACTCCCCCTCCACCAAAACCGGGGCAGGAGGATCAACAGATGGAACCATAGGTGCCACGTATCTCCGCAACAATGACCTATGGAATACGTTATGGATGGAAAAAGAATCTGGAAGGGTCAAACGAAAAGACACAGGATTAAGAACCTCAGAAATCCTATATGGACCAATGAAACGAGGCTTATATTTAGGAGAGGAAACCTTCATAGGAATATGACGAGATGACAACCAAACCAAATCCCCAACACGAAGTCGGGGACCCACACAGCGTCTACGATTAGCAAAACGTTGAGCCTTCTCCTGGGACAAGGTCAAATTGTCCACTACATGAGTCCAGATCTGCTGCAACCTGTCCACCACAGTATCCACACCAGGACAGTCCGAAGACTCAACCTGCCCTGAAGAGAAACGAGGATGGAAACCAGAGTTGCAGAAAAACGGCGAAACCAAGGTAGCCGAGCTGGCCCGATTATTAAGGGCGAACTCAGCCAAAGGCAAAAAGGACACCCAGTCATCCTGATCAGCAGAAACAAAGCATCTCAGATATGTTTCCAAGGTCTGATTGGTACGTTCGGTCTGGCCATTAGTCTGAGGATGGAAAGCCGAGGAAAAAGACAAGTCAATGCCCATCCTAGCACAAAAGGCTCGCCAAAACCTCGAAACAAACTGGGAACCTCTGTCAGAAACGATATTCTCCGGAATGCCATGTAAACGAACCACATGCTGGAAGAACAATGGCACCAAATCATAGGAGGAAGGTAATTTAGACAAGGGTACCAAATGGACCATCTTAGAGAAGCGATCACAAACCACCCAAATGACTGACATTTTTTGAGAGACGGGAAGATCTGAAATAAAATCCATAGAGATATGTGTCCAAGGCCTCTTCGGGACCGGCAAGGGCAAAAGCAACCCACTGGCACGAGAACAGCAGGGCTTAGCCCGAGCACAAATCCCACAGGACTGCACAAAAGAACGCACATCCCGTGACAGAGATGGCCACCAAAAGGATCTAGCCACTAACTCTCTGGTACCAAAGATTCCAGGATGACCAGCCAACACCGAACAATGAACCTCAGAGGTAACTCTATTCGTCCACCTATCAGGGACAAACAGTTTCTCCGCTGGGCAACGATCAGGTTTATTAGCCTGAAATTTTTGCAGCACCCGCCGCAAATCAGGGGAGATGGCAGACACAATTACTCCCTCTTTGAGAATACCCGCCGGCTCAGATAAACCCGGAGAGTCGGGCACAAAACTCCTAGACAGGGCATCCGCCTTCACATTTTTAGAGCCCGGAAGGTACGAAACCACAAAGTCAAAACGGGAGAAAAACAGCGACCAGCGAGCCTGTCTAGGATTCAACCGTTTGGCAGACTCGAGATAAGTCAAGTTCTTATGATCAGTCAAGACTAGAGTTGAGCGACCTTGACCTTTTTAGAGTCGAGCCGGGTTTCGCGAAACCCGACTATCTCAAAAGTCGGGTCGAGTGAAATCGGCCGATTATGGCGAAAAGTCGGGATCGACCGAAACACGAAACCCAATGCAAGTCAATGGGGCAGCATAGTCGGCAGTGAGTGGGGGCCAGGAAAACACCTAGAGTGCCCATTTTAATGTCAAAAACATCCATTCTTCTTAATGAAGCTTTTCAAGCGTAATTTACCTTATAATAATTGGAAGGCATTTGAAATTGGGGGTCATTTGGCTAAAGTTGTGTGGGGTAGGGCTGGTTCAAGTAATTAGTGGGCCCAGGAAATCTGGACCACGTCACGGCAGTGGAGCAGGGAGAGGTAAGTATTTCAACTTTGCAAGTGCTGTGATCCTGAGCAAGCAGGGGGGGCCCACTTGTTGGCATTGGCACTGGCACAGGGCCCCTCAAAGTACAGCGGTGTGTTTGCACGGTGGGGGCGCCTCCCACCGGCAGCAACACTTTTGCGTACTATGAGAGGCCCTGTGCCAGTGACGTCGCCAACTAGTATTCCTCCCCCCACCTGATGAAGGAACCTGCACTTTCATCTGCACCTTCCTCTTTGTCCCCGTGTAAGGTGGTATGGTATGCGGGAAGAGCAACCTGACTTTCAGCAGGGTCACAATGTTGTTGTGTAGCATGCACGGGGAATGTTGCGTTATGGGTCAATGTACCAGCAGACTCATCTATCACTGGCTGGGCAATGGGCACGATGAAGTGGAAACACAGATATAGGCCCAAAGAATAAAGTGGGCTAAATGCAGTTCAAAATTGGTAACACAGGAATAACCAGGGGGCATTGCAGTGGAGGACAACTGGAATGAGAGGCTGACACAGAGAGTAGGGCCAAATCAGTAAGTAGTCGAAATGCAGTTCAAAATTGGCAACCGTAGTAAACAGGCGGCACAGCTTTGTTCAGTGGAGGAGAACAGCAAGGAGTGGCAGACACCGATAGTAGGCCCCAACCCAACTAGTAGGCCAAATGCAGTCTAACATTAACAACTACTTAACGAGAGCCTGAAAATGGAATTTCAGGACAGGAAACCAGAAGAACAGCAAGGAGTGGCAGACACCGATCAAGGCCCCAAACCAACTAGTACGCCAAATGCAGTTGTTCCATTTAACCACAATTTAATGAGAGCCTGAAGATAGAAGCTCAGGAAAGGCAACCTGGGGAACACCTTGGAGTGTAACACACCCTCTCTCTACACCCCATACCCAATTTGAAGGCCTAATGCAGTGTAGTTTCCAAGAACTACTAAACGAGAGCCGGAAGATCGAAGCTCAGGAAAGGCAACCTGGGGAACACCTTGGAGTGTAACACACCCTCTCTCTACACCCCATACCCAATTTGAAGGCCTAATGCAGCGTAGTTTCCAACAACTACTAAACGAGAGCCGGAAGATCGAAGCTCAGGAAAGGCAACCTGGGGAACACCTTGGAGTGTAACACACCCTCTCTCTACACCCCATACCCAATTTGAAGGCCTAATGCAGTGTAGTTTCCAAGAACTACTAAACGAGAGCCGGAAGATCGAAGCTCAGGAAAGACAACCTGGGGAACACCTTGAAGTGTAACACAACGTCTCTCTACACCACGGAAGGGCTGATTCTTAGGAAGGAAGGCTGTTGGAAATAAGCATTGCGCGTCCGAGGGTGATTATATTCTTATTAGGTATATACTCACCCTCGGACGCGCCCTGCTTCTTTATTTGGAATGAATGTTTATTTGCAATGTGGTGTTGACTTTCTCTATTATTTTGGTAATTAATGATTTTATTATTTTCATTGTTTTGCATCTTCTCGGCAATAATATAAAGAAGACACGACAGGACAACACTCGGTGGATGCCATATCTGTGTTTTCAATTTAAAAAACCTTTCAGTTAAATACTTGCAGGATAAAGTAATTGTAGCTGGTGGACATTTTTAGTACTGTACCAGATTTTAGTTGTGTGTTTGTTTTTAATGTTAAAATGTCTGCATTTGATATCTCACCAGTATTTTCTTTTTTATAAGCAAAATACTTTTTTTTTTATTTTATGATGTTGGTTCAAGGGGTACACGGGCAGCAGTAGACAGGTCAGTGGAGGCCTAGTGGAAGGAGGGACCGCAGACAGGCTTCGAAGCCCTAACATAATAAATTGGGCTGCCTGTAGGCAGTTTAAAATTGGTTCCAGGGGAACACGGGCAGCAGTAGACAGGTCAGTGGAGGCCTAGTGGAAGGAGGGACCGCAGACAGGCTTCGAAGCCCTAACATAATAAATTGGGCTGCCTGTAGGCAATTTAAAATTGGTTCCAGGGGAACACGGGCAGCAGTAGACAGGTAAGTGGAGGCCTAGTGGAAGGAGGGACCGCAGACAGGCTTCGAAGGCCTAACATAATAAAATGGGCTGGCTGTAGGCAATTTAAAATTGGTTCCAGGGGAACACGGGCAGCAGTAGACAGGTAAGTGGAGGCCTAGTGGAAGGAGGGACCGCAGACAGGCTTCGAAGGCCTAACGTAATAAAATGGGCTGGCTGTAGGCAATTTTCAATTGGTTCTATGGGAACACGGGCAGCAGTAGACAGGTCAGTGGAGGCCTAGTGGAAGGAGTGACGGCAGACAGGCATCAAAGGCCTAACATCATAACATTGGGCTGTTGGCAATTTAAAATTGGTTCCAGGGGTACACGGGCAACAGTGGTCTGGTCAGTGGAAGTCTAGTGGAAGGAGTGACGGCAGACAGGCATCAAAGGCCTAACATAATAACATTTGGCTGTTGGCAATTTAAAATTGGTTCCAGGGGTACACGGGCAACAGTGGTCTGGTCAGTGGAAGTCTAGTGGAAGGAGTGACGGCAGACAGGCTAAGAAGGCCTAACATAACAAAATTGGGCTGGCTGTAGGCAAGTTTAAATTGGTTCCAGGGGAACACGGCCAGCAGTGGCCTGGTCAGTGTAGTAGTTGTATAAAGAACGGACCGCAGACAGGCTTCGAAGGCCTAACATAACAAAAATGTCAAAACAATGGTATTGTCAGTGCCAGGCATTGAAGGATGTCAGCGCATAGACTAAACATTGGTGAAGCTGTGAGAGATAATTTTGCTAGTGGTAGAGCACTGTTTGAGCTGGGGGGGGAACTGTCTTGTGGCCGGCGGTACAGGCCCAGGGCCCCTCATATTACAATGGTGTGTCTGACGTTGGGTGCGCACCACCACCGCCAGAGACACTTTATTGTACTATGAGGGACCCAGTGGCAGTGCCGTCGACCAAAAGCGGGCACACCCACCTCTTCAGACAAACAGCACTCTCACGGGTGCTGGCGCAAAGTGGCGATACCACGGCCCCGTGTGGGGAGTTTGGCCATTTTGTTAGGAGTAAACATGTCGTATGCTGGACAATCAGGTGCAGAAAATTACGAGATTGGAAAAGTCATTCAGAAGAGTCCACAGGCAAGACCTTTTCATAGGAAAGTTAGGTGTCAGCCGGGCAAGGTGGGGCAAAAGATTTCGAAATCCAGTTGTGGTTCATTTTAATGAAGGTTAGATCATCTACATTTTGGGTAGCCAGACGAGTCCTTTTTTCAGTTAGTATTGAACCTGCAGCACTGAATACTCTTTCTGATAGGACACTAGCTGCCGGGCAAGCAAGCTCCTGCAATGCATATTCTGCCAATTCTGGCCAGGTGTCTAATTTGGATGCCCAGTAATCAAATGGGAATGACGGTTGAGGGAGAACGTCGATAAGGGATGAAAAATGGTTTGTAACCATACTGGACAAATGTTGTCTCCTGTCACTTTGAATTGATGCTGCAGTACCTGTCCTGTCTGCGGTCATAGCAAAATCACTCCACAACCTGGTCAGAAAACCCCTCTGGCCAACGCCACTTCTGATTTCTGCCCCTCTAACACCTCTGGTCTGCTGGTCCCTGGAGCTCGTGTGAGAACGATCACGGGCGCTGTGTGCAGGGAATGCCAGAAGCAAACGGTCAACAAGAGTTGATGGTTTTGTTGCTAATATTAGTTCCAAGTTCTCATGTGGCATAATATTTTGCAATTTGCCTTTATAGCGAGGATCAAGGAGGCAGGCCAACCAGTAATCGTCATCGTTCATCATTTTTGTAATGCGTGTGTCCCTTTTGAGGATACGCAAGGCATAATCCGCCATGTGGGCCAAAGTTCCAGTTGTCAAATCTGCGGTTGTGCTTGGTTGAGGGGCAGTTGCAGGCAAATCTACGTCACTTGTGTCCCTCAAAAAAACAGAACCCGCCCTTGCCACGCCACCAATTTCCAATGACCCCGGGAAAGCTTCCTCATTAAAAATATACTCATCCCCATCATCCTCCTCATCCTCCACCTCCTCTTCGCCCGCTACCTCGTCCTGTACACTGCCCTGACCAGACAATGGCTGACTGTCATCAAGGCTTTCCTCTTCCTCTGGTGCAGACGCCTGATCCTTTATGTGCGTCAAACTTTGCATCAGCAGACACATTAGGGGGATGCTCATGCTTATTATGGCGTTGTCTGCACTAACCAGCCGTGTGCATTCCTCAAAACACTGAAGGACTTGACACATGTCTTGAATCTTCGACCACTGCACACCTGACAACTCCATGTCTGCCATCCTACTGCCTGCCCGTGTATGTGTATCCTCCCACAAAAACATAACAGCCCGCCTCTGTTCGCACAGTCTCTGAAGCATGTGCAGTGTTGAGTTCCACCTTGTAACAACGTCTATGATTAGGCGATGCTGGGGAAGGTTCAAAGAACGCTGATAGGTCTGCATACGGCTGGAGTGTACAGGCGAACGGCGGATATGTGCGCAAAGTCCACGCACTTTGAGGAGCAGGTCGGATAACCCCGGATAACTTTTCAGGAAGCACTACACCACCAGGTTTAAGGTGTGAGCCAGGCAAGGAATGTGTTTCAGTTGGGAAAGGGAGATGGCAGCCATGAAATTCCTTCCGTTATCACTCACTACCTTGCCTGCCTCAAGATCTACAGTGCCCAGCCACAACTGCGTTTCTTGCTGCAAGAACTCGGACAGAACTTCCGCGGTGTGTCTGTTGTCGCCCAAACACTTCATAGCCAATACAGCCTGCTGACGTTTGCCAGTAGCTGCCCCATAATGGGAGACCTGGTGTGCAACAGTGGCAGCTGCGGATGGAGTGGTTGTGCGACTGCGGTCTGTGGACGAGCTCTCGCTTCTGCAGGAGGACGAGGAGGAGGAGGAGGAGGGGGTGCGAACGGCTAAAGCCAACTGTTTCCTAGACCGTGGGCTAGGCAGAACTGTCCCAAACTTGCTGTCCCCTGTGGACCCTGAATCCACCACATTTACCCAGTGTGCCGTGATGGACACGTAACGTCCCTGGCCATGCCTACTGGTCCATGCATCTGTTGTCAGGTGCACCTTTGTGCTCACAGATTGCCTGAGTGCATGGACGATGCGCTCTTTAACATGCTGGTGGAGGGCTGGGATGGCTTTTCTGGAAAAAAAAGTGTCGACTGGGTAGCTCGTAGCGTGGTACAGCGTAGTCCATCAGGTCTTTGAAAGCTTTGCTTTCAACTAACCGGTAGGGCATCATCTCTAACGAGATTAGTCTAGCTATGTGGGCGTTCAAACCCTGTGTACGCGGATGCGAGGCTAAGTACTTCCTTTTTCTAACCATAGTCTCATGTAGGGTGAGCTGGACTGGAGAGCTGGAGATCGTGGAACTAGCGGGGGTGCCGGTGGACATGGCAGACTGAGAGACGGTGGGAGATGGTATTGTTGCCGCCGGTGCCCTAGATGCAGTGTTTCCTACTACGAATCTGGATATTCCCTGACCCTGACTGCTTTGGCCTGGCAAAGAAACCTGCACAGATACTGCAGGTGGTGCAGAAAATGGTGGCCCTACACTGCCGGAAGGGATGTTGCGTTGATGACTAGCTTCATTGGCCGAGGGTGCTACAACCTTAAGGGACGTTTGGTAGTTAGTCCAAGCTTGCAAATGCATGGTGGTTAAATGTCTATGCATGCAACTTGTATTGAGACTTTTCAGATTCTGCCCTCTGCTTAAGGTAGTTGAACATTTTTGACAGATTACTTTGTGCTGATCAATTGGATGTTGTTTAAAAAAATGCCAGACTGCACTCTTTCTAGCATCGGATACCTTTTCAGGCATTGCAGACTGAGCTTTAACCGGATGGCCACGCTGTCCTCCAACAGGTTTTGACTTTGCCACGCGTTTTGGCCAAGATACGGGCCCGGCAGATGGAACCTGTTGCGATGTTGATGCCTGCTGCGGCCCCTCCTCCTCCGCTTCAGAACTGCTGCCGCCTGCACCCTGTTCCCCCAATGGCTGCCAATCGGGGTCAAGAACTGGGTCATCTATTACCTCTTCTTGTAGCTCGTGTGCAACTTCGTCTGTGTCACCGTGTCGGTCGGTGGTATAGCGTTCGTGATGGGGCAACATAGTCTCATCAGGGTCTGATTCTTGATCAGCACCCTGCGAGGGCAATGTTGTGGTCTGAGTCAAAGGACCAGCATAGTAGTCTGGCTGTGGCTGTGCATCAGTGCACTCCATGTCAGATTCAACTTGTAATGGGCATGGACTGTTAACTGCTTCACTTTCTAAGCCAGGGACGGTATGTGTAAAGAGCTCCATGGAGTAACCCGTTGTGTCGCCTGCTGCATTCTTCTCTGTTGTTGTTTTTGCTGAAGAGGACAAGGAAGCGACTTGTCCCTGACTATGAACATCCACTAACGACGCGCTGCTTTTACTTTTACCAGTTTCACGAGAGGAGGCAAAAGAGCTAGAGGCTGAGTCAGCAAGATAAGCCAAAACTTGCTCTTGATGCTCCGGCTTTAAAAGCGGTTTTCCTACTCCCAGAAAAGGGAGGGTTCGAGGCCTTGTGTAGCCAGACGACGAACCTGGCTCCACAGCTCCAGACTTAGGTGCAATATTTTTTTTCCCACGACCACCTGATGCTCCACCACTACCACTACCCTCATTACCAGCTGACAATGAACGCCCCCGGCCACGACCTCTTCCACCAGACTTCCTCATTGTTTTAAAAACGTTACCAAACGAACGGTATTTGTTGCTGTCACACAACTTACACGGTGAGCTATAACTTCAGTATGATTTAGCTACCCCTTTACAGGTGGGTGAGACCACAACGAAAATCAGCCACAATGTTACACACTCTGTTGTTGTTGGCAACAAATGAGATGGCACACACGCAGGACTGTCACTGAAGCGCAAATGTAAATATTTATCTCCCACTGATTTGTGTTTGTTTTTTTTAAAAAGGAGACTTCAGAAAAAAAAAATTTAAAAAAAAATTATTTTTTACAGAAGAATTTATAAAACAAATAAAATGAAATGATTGTTTCAGGGAGAATTTAGGAAAAAAAAAAAAAAAAAAGGCTTTGTAGGGCCCACTGAGTGAGAGAGGACGCACACAGGAGTCAGGAGTGGCACACAAGCCCAGAGGCCAATATTAATCTCCCACTGATTGATTTAGTTATTTTTTTTGGTAGATTTTGGAACCCAAATCAAGCAAAAAAATTAATAGGCTTTCTATGGCCCTCAATTGGGGAGAGAGAGAGAGATGGCACACCCAGGAGTCAAGACTGGCACACAAGCAGAAGGGGCAATATGAATCTCCCACAGATTTTTTTTTTTTTTTTTTTCAGGGAGATTTGAGAGAAAAAAAAATACAAAAAAAATGATTTTTTTCAGGAATAATTTAGAAACCAAAGAAAATAAAATGATTGTTTCAGGGAGAATTTAGAAAACAAATAAAACAAAAAATAGGCTTTCTAGGGCCCACTGAGTGACAGATGACGCACACAGGAGTCAGGAGTGGCACACAAGCCCAGAGGCCAATATTAATCTCCCACTGATTGATTTAGTGATTATTTTTGGTAGATTTTGGAACCCAAATCAAGCAAAAAAATTAATAGGCTTTCTATGGCCCACAATTGGGGAGAGAGAGAGAGATGGCACACCCAGGAGTTCAAGACTGGCACACAAGCAGAAGGGGCAATATGAATCTCCCACAGATTTTTTTTTTTTTTTTTTTTTTTTCAGGGAGACTTTAGAGAAAAAAAAATACAAAAAAAATGATTTTTTTCAGGAATAATTTAGAAACCAAAGAAAATAAAATGATTTTTTCAGGGAGAATTTAGAAAACAAATAAAACAAAAAATAGGCTTTCTAGGGCCCACTGAGTGACAGATGACGCTCACAGGAGTCAGGAGTGGCACACAAGCCCAGAGGCCAATATTAATCTCCCACTGATTGATTTAGTGATTTTTTTTGGTAGATTTTGGAACCCAAATCAAGCAAAAAAATTAACAGGCTTTCTATGGCCCACTATTTGTGAGAGAGATGGCACGCTCAGGACTGGCACACAAGCCCAGAGGCCAATATTAATCTCCCACTTTTTTTTTTTTCCAGGGAAAATTTATAAACCCAATAAAATAATAAAAAAATAGGCTTTCTATGGCCCACTATCTGAGAGAGAGAGAGATGGCACGCTTAGGACTGGCACACAAGCCCAAAGGCCAATATTAATCTCCCACTGATTGATTTAATGATTTTTTCAGGTAGAATTTAGAACCCAAATCAAGCAAAAAAATTAATAGGCTTTCTATGGCCCACTGAGTGAGAGATGGCACACACAGGAGTAAGGCACACAAGCCCTGAGGCCAATATTTTTCTCCCACTGATTGATTGATTGATTTTTTCAGGTAGAATTATGAACCCAAATCAACCAAAAAAATAAATAGGCTTTCTATGGCCCACTATTTGTGAGAGAGATGGCACGCTCAGGACTGGCACACAAGCCCAGAGGCCAATATTAATCTCCCATTTTTTTTTTTCCAGGGAAAATTTATAAACCCAATAAAAAAAATAATAATAAATAGGCTTTCTATGGCCCACTATCTGAGAGAGAGAGATGGCACGCTTAGGACTGGCACACAAGCCCAAAGGCCAATATTAATCTCCCACTGATTGATTGATTGATTTTTTCAGGTAGAATTTAGAACCCAAATCAAGCAAAAAAATTAATAGGCTTTCTATGGCCCACTGAGTGAGAGATGGCACACACAGGAGTAAGGAGTGGCACACAAGCCCTGAGGCCAATATTTTTCTCCCACTGATTGATGTTGTGATTTTTTCTGGTAGATTTTGGAACCCAAATCAAGCAAAAAAATAAATAGGCTTTCTATGGCCCACTGAGTGAGAGATGACACAGACAGAGATGGCACTCTAGCAGAAATGTCAATCTTAATCTCCCACAAAAAAAAAAAAAAAAAAAAAAAAGGAACTGTCCTTCAATTACTATCTCCCTGCAGTAATCTCAGCCAGGTATGGCAGGCAGCAATAAGGAGTGGACTGATGCACAAATTAAATAAAAAGTGTGGACAAACAAATAAGATAGCTGTGCAGAAAGGAAGGAACAAGAGGATTTGTGCTTTGAAAAAAGCAGTTGGTTTGCACAGCGGCGTACACACAGCAATGCAGCTATCAGGGAGCCTTCTAGGGCAGCCCAATGAGCTACAGCGCTGAGGAAAAAAAAAAAAAAAGGAGCTTCCACTGTCCCTGCACACCGAAGATGGTGTTGGGCAGTGGAAATCGCTACAGCACAAGCGGTTTTGTGGTTAATGGACCCTGCCTAACGCTATCCCTGCTTCTGACGAAGCGGCAGCAACCTCTCCCTAAGCTCAGATCAGCAGCAGTAACATGGCGGTCGGCGGGAACTCCCCTTTATAGCCCCTGTGACGCCGCAGACAGCAAGCCAATCACTGCAATGCCCTTCTCTAAGATGGTGGGGACCAGGACCTATGTCATCACGCTGCCCACACTCTGCGTTTACCTTCATTGGCTGAGAAATGGCGCTTTTCGCGTCATTGAAACGCGACTTTGGCGCGAAAGTCGCGTACCGCATGGCCGACCACGCACAGGGGTCGGATCGGGTTTCATGAAACTCGACTTCGCCAAAAGTCGGCGACTTTTGAAAATGTTCGACCCGTTTCGCTCAACCCTAGTCAAGACCACCATGCGATGCTTAGCTCCTTCAAGCCAATGACGCCTCTCCTCGAATGCCCACTTCATGGCCAGCAACTCTCGATTGCCAACATCATAATTTCGCTCAGCATGGTTTCATCACCGAGCAATCAGAACTTCTCTGCGACAAAACAGCCCCCGCTCCAATTTCAGAAGCATCAACCTCGACCTGGAACGGAAGCGAAACATCTGGCTGACACAACACAGGGGCAGAAGAAAAACGACGCTTCAACTCTTGAAAAGCTTCCACAGCAGCAGAAGACCAATTGACCACATCAGCACCCTTCTTGGTCAAATCGGTCAATGGTTTAGCAATGCTAGAAAAATTGCAGATGAAGCAACGATAAAAATTAGCAAAGCCCAGGAACTTTTGCAGACTCTTCAGAGATGTCGGCTGAGTCCAATCATGGATGGCCTGGACCTTAACAGGATCCATCTCGATAGTAGAAGGGGAAAAAATGAACCCCAAAAATGAAACCTACTGAACACCAAAGAGACTCTTTGATCCCTTCACAAACAAAGAATTAGCACGCAGGACCTGGAACACCGTTCTGACCTGCTTCACGTGAGACTCCCAATCATCCGAGAAGACCAAAATATCATCCAAGTACACAATCAGGAATTTATCCAGGTACTCTCGGAAGATGTCATGCATAAAGGACTGAAACACTGATGGAGCATTGGCAAGTCCGAAAGTCATAACTAGGTATTCAAAATGGCCCTTGGGCGTATTAAATGCAGTTTTCCATTCATCGCCTTGCTTAATACGCACAAGATTATATGCACCACGAAGATCTATCTTGGTGAACCAACTAGCCCCCTTAATCCGAGCAAACAAATCAGATAACAGCGGCAAGGGGTACTGAAATTTGACCGTGATCTTATTTAGAAGGCGGTAATCTATACAAGGTCTCAGCGAACCATCCTGGCCACAAAAAAGAACCCCGCTCCCAATGGCGACGATGACGGGCGAATATGCCCCTTCTCCAAGGACTCCTTCACGTAACTCCGCATAGCGGCGTGCTCAGGTACAGATAAATTAAACAGTCGACCTTTTGGAAATTTACTACCAGGAATCAAATCGATAGCACAATCACAATCCCTATGCGGAGGTAGGGCATCGGACTTGGGCTCATCAAATACATCCCGGTAATCAGACAAGAACTCTGGGACCTCACAAGGGGTGGATAATGAAATAGACAGGAATGGGACATCACCATGTACCCCCTGACAACCCCAGCTGGACACAGACATGGATTTCCAATCTAATACTGGATTATGGACCTGTAGCCATGGCAACCCCAACACGACCACATCATGCAGATTATGCAACACCAGAAAGCGAATATGCTCCTGATGTGCAGGAGCCATGCACATGGTCAGCTGGGTCCAGTACTGAGGCTTATTCTTGGCCAAAGGCGTAGCATCAATTCCTCTCAATGGAATAGGACACTGCAAGGGCTCCAAGAAAAACCCACAACGCCTGGCATACTCCAAGTCCATCAAATTCAGAGCAGCGCCTGAATCCACAAATGCCATGACAGAATAAGATGACAAAGAGCAGATCAAAGTAACGGACAAAAGAAATTTCGACTGTACCGTACCAATGGTGGCAGACCTAGCGAACTGCTTAGTGCGTTTAGGACAATCAGAGATAGCATGAGTGGAATCACCACAGTAGAAACACAGCCCATTCTGACGTCTGTGTTCTTGCCGTTCAACTCTGGTCAAAGTCCTATCGCACTGCATAGGCTCAGGTTTATGCTCAGATAATACCGCCAAATGGTGCACAGATTTACGCTCACGCAAGCGTCGACCGATCTGAATGGCCAAAGACATAGACTCATTTAGACCAGCAGGCATAGGAAATCCCACCATGACATCCTTAAGGGCTTCAGAGAGACCCTTTCTGAAAATAGCTGCGAGTGCACCTTCATTCCATTGAGTAAGCACGGACCACCTTCTAAATTTCTGACAGTAAATCTCAATCTCATCCTGACCCTGGCACAGAGCCAGCAAATTTTTCTCTGCCTGATCCACCGAATTAGGTTCATCGTACAGCAATCCGAGCGCCAGGAAAAACGCATCAATATTACTTAATGCAGGATCTCCTGGTGCAAGGGAAAATGCCCAGTCTTGAGGGTCGCCACGCAAAAAAGAAATAATAATTCTAACTTGTTGAACTGGGTCATCAGAGGAGCGAGGTTTCAAGGCCAGAAACAGTTTTTAATTATTTTTGAAATTCACAAACTTGGCTCTATCACCATAAAACAAATCAGGAATAGGAATTCTTGGTTCTTACATAGGATTCTGAACCACCAAATCTTGAATCTTTTGCACATTTATAACGAGATTATCCATTGAAGAGCACAGACCCTGAATGTCCATGTCCACACCTGTGTCCTGAACCACCCAAATGTCTAGGGGAAAAAAAAGGCAAAACACAGTGCAATGAAAAAAAAATGGTCTCAGAACTTCTTTTTTCCCTCTATTGGGAATCATTAGTACTTTTGGCTTCCAGTACTGTTATGATTAGGTAATTCAGTACCACAATGGACATAGTAGTCAGAGCACATACAGTGATCTGACAATAACCCAAAAACATAGAACGAGCTCTGAGACGTGGGAACTCTGCTGACCGCAATCCCTAATCCTCTCCAACCACACTAGAGGCAGCCGTGGATTGCGCCTAACGCTCCCTATGCAACTCGGCACAGCCTGAGAAACTAGCTAGCCTGAAGATAGAAAATAAGCCTACCTTGCCTCAGAGAAATACCCCAAAGGAAAAGGCAGCCCCCCACATATAATGACTGTGAGTTAAGATGAAAAGACAAACGTAGAGATGAAATAGATTTAGCAAAGTGAGGCCCGACTTTCTGAACAGAGCGAGGATAGGAAAGGTAACTTTGCGGTCAACACAAAACCCTACAAACAACCATGCAAAGGGGGCAAAAAGACCCTCCGTACCGACTAACGGCACGGAGGTACACCCTCTGCGTCCCAGAGCTTCCAGCAAGCAAGAAAAACCAAATAAGCAAGCTGGACAGAAAAAACAGCAAACAAAAATAACTCAAGCGAAACTTAGCTATGCAGAGCAGCAGGCCACAGGAACGATCCAGGAGGAAGCAAGTCCAATACTAGAACATTGACTGGAAGCCAGGATCAGAGCACCAGGTGGAGTTAAATAGAGCAGCACCTAACGACTTCACCACATCACCTGAGGAAGGAAACTCAGAAGCCGCAGTACCACTCTCCTCCACCAACGGAAGCTCACAGACAGAATCAGCCGAAGTACCACTTGTGACCACAGGAGGGAGCTCTGCCACAGAATTCACAACACCTTACTATCGGGGTTCCGCAAAGCTCAGTCCTAGGCCCCCTCCTCTTCTCTCTTTACACGGCCCCTATTGGACAAACAATCAGCAGATTTGGGTTCCAGTATCATCTCTATGCTGATGACACCTAATTATACACTTCTTCCCCTGACATCACCCCTACCCTTTTTCAAAATATCTAGGATTGTCTGTCTGCTGTCTCTAACATCATGTCCTCCCTCTACCTGAAACTAAATCTCTCCAAAACAAAACTTCTTGTGTTTCTCCCTACTACTAACCTCACTCTACCCAACATCAAAATTACCCTGAAGGGTTCAACCATAACTCCCAAGCAGTATGCCCGCTGTCTTCGGGTCATATTCGGCACCAAACTTTCCTTTACTCCCTATATCCGATCACTCACTCGCTATTGTCACCTGCATCTTAAAAACATCTCCAGAATCCGACCTTTTCTCACCGTTGAAACTGCTAAGACTCTTACTGTAGCTCTTATTCATTCCCGTCTGGACTATTACAACTCTCTTCTGATTAGTCTCCCTCTTACCAAACTTTCTCCTCTCCAATCCATCTTGAATGCTGCAGCCAGAGTCATATTTCTGTCCAGTCGCTTCACCGATGCTTCCATCTTGTGCCAGTCATTACACTGGCTACCCATTCGCTACAGGGTCCAGTATAAACTCATCTCTCTCACCCACAAAGCTCTCCACAGTTCTGCACCACCTTATATCTCCTCTCTCATCTCTGTCTATTGCCCTACACGTGCCCTCTGTTCTACAAATGACCTAACACTAACATCCCCTGTAATCCGAACATTACACCTCCGTCTCCAAGACTTTTCTCGTGCTGCGTCAGCTCTCTGGAATGCACTTCCCCAGACGATCAGACTGATACCTAGCCCCGACCTATTCAAGCACGCTTTGAAATTGTCTTAACTCGTACCAAATTTATTGTTTGTACATGTCCCCGCTTATTTGTAAAGTGCTGCGGAATATATTGGCGCTATATAAATAAAAAGTATTATTATTATAATGCTAACAGCCCTTCAAAAGGCTAATTCTTTGCTTAGCTGTTTGTATCACATACAATCTGCGTTTAATCTAGGGAGAGAGAGATAATTGAAGGAGCAGGAAGAGTGACAGAATCCAGTCTGCAGACAGGGATTATGCCTCTGCTGTCTGTTGGAAAATATATAGTTGCAGCTTTGTTTGTAGGGGCTGATAATATTAACTCTTACATGTATAGCGCATGTCATGTCTCTCCCTTTGATGTGGGCTCCAGTGCTGAGCCCACCATCTTTCCTTGCACTTTTCAGCTGATTTGAACAGCTGATATGTGGTAACATAGTAACATAGTAACATAGTTAGTAAGGCCGAAAAAAGACATTTGTCCATCCAGTTCAGCCTATATTCCATTATAATAAATACCCAGATCTACGTCCTTCTACAGAACCTAATAATTGTATGATACAATATTGTTCTGCTCCAGGAAGACATCCAGGCCTCTCTTGAACCCCTCGACTGAGTTCGCCATCACCACCTCCTCAGGCAAGCAATTCCAGATTCTCACTGCCCTAACAGTAAAGAATCCTCTTCTATGTTGGTGGAAAAACCTTCTCTCCTCCAGACGCAAAGAATGCCCCCTTGTGCCCGTCACCTTCCTTGGTATAAACAGATCCTCAGCGAGATATTTGTATTGTCCCCTTATATACTTATACATGGTTATTAGATCGCCCCTCAGTCGTCTTTTTTCTAGACTAAATAATCCTAATTTCGCTAATCTATCTGGGTATTGTAGTTCTCCCATCCCCTTTATTAATTTTGTTGCCCTCCTTTGTACTCTCTCTAGTTCCATTATATCCTTCCTGAGCACCGGTGCCCAAAACTGGACACAGTACTCCATGTGCGGTCTAACTAGGGATTTGTACAGAGGCAGTATAATGCTCTCATCATGTGTATCCAGACCTCTTTTAATGCACCCCATGATCCTGTTTGCCTTGGCAGCTGCTGCCTGGCACTGGCTGCTCCAGGTAAGTTTATCATTAACTAGGATCCCCAAGTCCTTCTCCCTGTCAGATTTACCCAGTGGTTTCCCGTTCAGTGTGTAATGGTGATATTGATTCCCTCTTCCCATGTGTATAACCTTACATTTATCATTGTTAAACCTCATCTGCCACCTTTCAGCCCAAGTTTCCAACTTATCCAGATCCATCTGTAGCAGAATACTATCTTCTCTTGTATTAACTGCTTTAAATAGTTTTGTATCATCTGCAAATATCGATATTTTACTGTGTAAACCTTCTACCAGATCATTAATGAATATGTTGAAGAGAACAGGTCCCAATACTGACCCCTGCGGTACCCCACTGGTCACAGCGACCCAGTTAGAGACTATACCATTTATAACCACCCTCTGCTTTCTATCACTAAGCCAGTTACTAACCCATTTACACACATTTTCCCCCAGACCAAGCATTCTCATTTTGTGTACCAACCTCTTGTGCGGCACGGTATCAAACGCTTTGGAAAAATCGAGATATACCACGTCCAATGACTCACCGTGGTCCAGCCTATAGCTTACCTCTTCATAAAAACTGATTAGATTGGTTTGACAGGAGCGATTTCTCATAAACCCATGCTGATATGGAGTTAAACAGTTATTCTCATTGAGATAATCCAGAATAACATCCCTCAGAAACCCTTCAAATATTTTACCAACAATAGAGGTTAGACTTACTGGCCTATAATTTCCAGGTTCACTTTTAGAGCCCTTTTTGAATATTGGCACCACATTTGCTATGCGCCAGTCCTGCGGAACAGACCCTGTCGCTATAGAGTCCCTAAAAATAAGAAATAATGGTTTATCTATTACATTACTTAGTTCTCTTAGTACTCGTGGGTCCTAACTGCCGCTTGTGGAATCGTGATCCACCCGCTGCTGTTAACCTGTTAAATGCCGCTGTCAATCTCTGAGAGCAGCATTTAATGTGATTGCGCCGGACGTGTGTGACTAATCCCACCCATCGGCACCTGTGTCACATGACCACGGGTTGCCGATGGGTTGACATGACAACCCAGGATCTGATACAGATCCCTGTCGTTGTCATTGCCGGATTCATATGAGCGCCACCCAGCAGTCAGTGCTCATAGCAAGTATGCATTTCTGCTACTCAGAACAGGGCTGAAGCTCTGTGTAGCACAAGAGATCGGATGATCACAGCTTGTAGTCTCCCATGGAGACTATTGAAGCAGGTATTAAGTAAAAAAATAAAAGAAAGTTTTTAAAAATAAAAAAAGTTCAAATCACCCCCGCTCGCCCTATTCAAAATAAAAAAATGAAAAAATATGCATATGTGGAATCATCAAGTTCAGAATGATGTATCAAGATATAAAAATAAATAATCCGATCAGTAAACAGTGTAGCAAAAAAAAGTCAAATTATCAGAATCTTTGATAGCGGCATATAATGTGATTGAATTGGAAGCATGTCACTAATCCTGCCCATCAGCACCAGTGTCACAAGACCGCGGGTCGCCGATGGTTTGGCATGACAACCCGGGATCTGCAGCAGATCCCTGCGGTTGTCATTACTGGATTGCTGTGAACGCCACCCAGCAGTCGGCTCTCATAGCAAGGGAGAATTTCTGCTACTCAGAGCAGGGTTGAAACCCTGCTGTTTGCAGCACAAGCGATCAGATGATCACAGCTTCTAGAAAAAATATAAAAGTTCAAATCACCACCCATTCGCCCCAATCAAAATAAAACTATTAAAAAAATGAAAAAATACACATGTGGAATCAATGAGTTCAGAAACGCTTGATTTATCAAGATGTAAAAAAAAAAATTATCTGATCAGTAAATGACTTTGTAGGAAAAAGTAAACACACTAGAATTAAGTTTTTTTGGTAGCCGCAACATTGCATTAAAACTCAATAAAGGGTGATCAAAATATCGTATCTACATCAAAATGATATCAATAAAAATGTCAGCTTAGCACGCAAAAAATATGCACTGACCCAACCCCATATCAAGAAAAATAGAGATGCTATGAGTCTCAGAAAATGACGGAATTTGTTTTTAACAAACGTTTGATTTTTTTTCTACACTTAAATAAAAAACAGCCTATACATGATTGGTATCTACAAACTCAAAATGACCTGGAGAACCATACTAGAAGGTCAGCTTTAGCATTTGGTGAACATGGTAAAAAAAAAATTGTGGAATTTCCTTTTTTTCCAATTTCAACGCACTTGAAATGTTTTTCCTGTTTTCCAGTAAACGATATGGTAAAACCAAAGATGTCGTTCAAAAGTTCAACTCATCCCACTAAAATCAAGCCCTCACATGGCTTGACATCATATTGATGGAAAAATAAAAACATTTATGGCTCTTTGAAGCAGGGGACCAAAAAAAAACAAACATAAGAACAAAAATGGGCAGTGGCGTGAAATGGTTAATTATATTTTTATCCATCAAATATTACATGCTTTGAGGTTCTTTTGTGTGTTATATAACACACCCAAAAATTATTGAAACATTTTCCTGGGCTATACCTCTTAGTCATACACTATATTGTAGTGTGGAGTACATTTCTGTAATCTCTAAAACTGATTAAAAAAAAGCTTTTAAAAATGCTGTAGGCTTCCATTTCTCAGTCATATAGTGCTACATGGTTTGTGAACATTTCTGTTATCTTTAAAACGGAATAAATATTATTTTTTTTCTGGATTGAATTTTATTGTCATCCATACACTTATGCATTTTTTTTTCATATTAAGGTGGAGCAGACTCCCCAAAACAACTTTGACTGCTGAAGATGACCATTTTTTAAATTAAAAATAAACTTTGTTTCAAGAAACCTAGCAACTATAAAATGCATAAGTCGTGCAAATGTAGAAACAAATCAGTGCAAATAGGGTCTTATCCAAGAAATATAGTTAGTTTAGCACTCAGATTAAGCTAACCTGTTCAATCTGTTAAAGAAGCATATAATGTAGAAAATCAGCCGCAGCACATCCACGGGTCAGCAAGCGACCATCAGACATCATACTCTGGTTGTTTGAAATGTGTTAAAATAAACAACCACTTTCTGTACCAAACTTGGATATACACCTCCATTCTGATGGCAGCATGGAATACTGTCCACTAACTCCCTTTACAGTCTGAGGGGGAGAAAATGGCAGCACTGAAAAAGACAGCAAGGTTTGACCAGAGGTAGAAGGCTGACAACTGTTCCGTAGATCACCAACAGTCTTAAATTTATCCATCAAAGAATTAGGTGCTCCCTAGTCTGGGACTTCTTTAAAGAAAGTTCTGAGACAAAAAAAACAAACATTTGCAACCTGTACCATGCCAAGATGAGCAGGGGACCAACCACTAAAAACATAATCACCATCAGTATGATTAGGCATATGTGATCTAAGCATTCGACTCGGTGGGCTGAACGCCTAGGTCTATGATTGGTGCCATTGTGGTGACACTACTGTCTCTATCCCTGTGCTAGGTGCTTCCCAATCCCCTGTCCAAAACACTGGTGAAGATGCCAGAACACCAATTTTTTAAATTATTTATTTAAATAATTAACAAAAACAGCATGGGGACCTCTCTATTCTTGATAACCAACTTTGCTGAAGCTGACAGCTGCGGGTTGCAGCCCTCAGATGTGAGTTTTGCCTGGTGGGTTCAAGAAAATAGAGGGTACCCACTTCAGGTTTTTAATTAATTTATTTCGTTAGATCGCGGCTGTACAAATACATCGATCATCTGCTCCTGCTGTCACTGTTATTAGTGGCAGCAAGTGTTGGATGATGGAAGTCTCCACCTGCGGTCATCATTTAGACTTTAATATAACTCTAATCATTCACCTCTGCTTGCGCCGATCGCTGGAAAAGCAGGGGTGAATGATGACAGCTGTCTTCTGCACCTGCCGCTGACATCACTGAAGATGACTCTCACCATCTCATTCACCAGTGGTTTTCATCCGGGAAGGTCGCATCTTGCCACCGTTCAGGTTGAAAACTATTTAGCCTCCAGACCTGGATTACAGCGCTGGACACAATGACGGACATGTATGGTATATTTATGTTATTTTATTTTATTTTTATTACAGGAGATAGAGGGCTTCAGGGAATTAGATGTTGCAGTTAGTATAGTTGAATTTAGAATATTAAAGGTGTCTGTCATTTTATCAAATAAAGGATTTTATTATGGCTGTGTCTTTATTTAATATATAACTATAGGATTAGTAATGGAGAGGTGTCTTATAGACACCTCTCCATTACTAAGCCATGGGCTTGATGTCACCTGGCATTACAGAGGTGACATGAACCTCACAAAGATGAACCCCACTTGCCACCACTACAGGGCAAGTGGGAAGAGCCGGGTGAAGCACCAGAATTGGCACATCTAATAGACGCACCTTTTCTGGGCAGCTGCGGGCTGCAGTTTTCAGGCTGTGGGGAGCCAATATCCATGGCCCTTACCAGCCTGAGAATAGCAGTATCCAGCTGTGAGCTTTAACAAAGCTGATTGTCAAAAGTGGGGGAGACCCCACGCCGTTTTTTTAAATTATTTATTTAAATAATTTAAAAAAAAGTGTGGGAACCCCTTTATTCTTGATAACTATCCTTGCAGAAGCTGACAACTGAGGGTTGCAGCCCCCAGCTGTGAGTTTTGCCTGCTTGGTTCAAGAAAACAGGGGTGAAACGAAGTTGGGTTTTTCATTCATTTATTTAGTTAGATCACAGATGGCGGCTGTGGAATACCCTGATCATCTGCTCCTGCTGTCACTGTTATTAGCGGCAGCATGTATCCGATGACGGGGGTAATGGTCCCGAAAGCTCCCACATGCTGTCATAGTTGAGACATTATTTTCTTCTAATCGCGCTGATTGCTGGCATGCGCCCTCTGCTGGTTGTTCCTCGAGCGTGGGAACTTTCCTAGAAAGCTCCCAGGCTCGAGTTCATATGAGGACAACCAGCAGAGGGCGCCTCACCGCAAATGAAGGTAAATATAGGTCATTGACCTACTTTACCTTCATTCCCCGGGGTTTTGCAGCCACGAGCACCGCTGCATTAGCAGAGCTCCTGGCTGTAAAATATTTTAACCCCTTCAGATGGATTTACATCGTGGGACGTTACAGATCTTCGGAAGGTATGTATATTGTTGGTTTATTATTTTTTCTTTGTTACAGAGCGAGGGTCTTCAGATGGATTGAGCGTAGAATAAAATATTACTACAACCTTTGTTTTTATTTCATTAAAATACTTTTAAATATTGTGTTTGTGTTTTTTTAACCCTTTACTACTATTGGATTAATAATGGAAAGGTGTCATAAATGACGCCTCTCCATTATTAATTTGGCTTAATGTCACCTTACAATAGCAAGGTGGCATTAACCCTTCATTACCCCATATCCCACCGCTACACGGGAATGGGAAGAGATTGGCCAAGTGCCAGAATAGGCATCTTACAGATGTGCCTTTTCTGGGGTGGCTGGGGGCAGATGTTTTTAGCCAGGGGGGGGCAATAACCATGGACCCTCTCCAGGCTATTAATATCTGCCCTCAGTCACTGGCTTTACTACTCTGGCGGAGAAAATTGCGCGGGAGCCCACGCCAATTTTTTCCGCCATTTAACCCTTTAATTTAATAGCTAGAAAGGCCAAATTTTGCATATACACACTACTAACATTAGTAGTGTGGAATATGCAAAAAAAAAGGTGATATGAGATGGTTTACTGTATGTAAACCATGTCTCATATCATGTCGGGTTTAGGAAGGGGATAGCAAAAGCCGGCAATTGAATTACCGGCTTTAAAGCTATCTTGCGCTGTATGAAATATTAATATATATACATCTATGTGTCTACTGATATATATATATATATATATATATATATACAGTATATATGTTTTTATGTTCTTTTTTACACATGGATACCTTGATAGATAATAGAGTTGTAACTCGCATTTTACATACAGGGAAAATAAAATATGCAATGATGTAAATATAAACTACACAAGGGAGTACCCCATGTATGTATGTCAAGGACTATATAGGGACAGCTGCGAACCTACCAGTTATCCTAATCACCACATATAATGCAGAAAAATCCCATAAAAATATAAACTTTATTAATATACAATAAAAAAGTATACCAGAACAAATACAGAGGACACAAGTATGGAGACAATGGAACTCAAGTGAAAATACATAAAACAAAGGGCCCAAGATCCCACCCATAGCCAAAGCATACCATACTCCAATAATGAAGGATATCAATCCATAAGTATGGGCAGAGAAATATATACAATTATAATGCTGGTACCATGACCCGATATCCAACTAGGCGACAACAATGTAGCAGGGCAGAGTGACACACATTACCTGGTATGCCTGGCAACGGGGGACCCAGAGCCCACCCCGACGCGCGTTTCGGAGCCACAGACCGGCTCCTTCCTCAGGGGGCGCAGGGAACAGACAGAGACAGCCATCTATATATACACACACACTCTCTAGTAGGGCCAACCCAGAGATAATTACCTACACACTCGGAGACGCAGCACCTGCAGATGCCGCCGACCACGGAGCCACCCCCACCCGCCGGAGCCGGAAACACGTGTAAGAACACGTGATACAGTCCCATGCGGCAGTGAGGACGCTGACATCGGCGGCTATTGCCAACCACGGCGCACACGCCGCCAACCGGAACCGGAAACACGCGGGCCCACGTGATCCGGTATCCATGGCGACGGAAACGCCGTGGCAGCAAACTACAGGGGCAGCGTCTGCATGAACATAACAGGGCAAAGTAATCAGGGGAGAAAACCGGACCCAAATGAAGGAGCACATATAGAGGGAAGAACCCTCATAGAACAACATCTCTTAATCAATAAATATAGATACATCATTGCTCCACATATTACAATACATAAAAATAATAACGTATGCAGCAATAAATAATAACAACAAAAGAAAATAACAGAAAATGACAAAAAATATGTACATAAATAATACAACAACCCCTCAACAGAGAAAACCATATACAAAATTACATATTAAACACCCAACAACATGCAACAATATATAATATATAAATACAAAAAACATAAAACACACATATATATAGAACAGGGCGACAGATGAGCTGACACACATCCCGCTGGCATGAAGGTATTCAGGTATATCTTCACCTATCCATATCAATAACACCAATATAGATCAACCTAAATAACGATAAACACAGAATAATTAAATACTGAAAGATTAAAAACAAATTAAAAACAATGTACATAACACTTGAGATGGGAGCCGAAATGCTCAACAATCATGAAGGAGGATCACAGAAAAGGAGCAAATGAGATATTCTCATTCAATCCATTAGGGTGGGTTGTCCGCAATGTCCATATCCACCTTGTTTCCAATTGCGCCAGACACTTGGCCAGATTGCCCCCTCTGATATTAATATGTAAGAGATCAATGCCACGGACGCGCAATAGTGTACTATCACTATGATGAAATTCTCTAAAATGGCGCGGCAAGGTCTTAAGGGTGGCTACGTCCGCGCAGGAGGCTGCCGCCTGTATACCCAGCACGTGCTAACGTACCCGGACCTTCAACTGCCGTGTGGTCAGACCCACATAGATCAGGCCACATGGAGATCAATTGACGCGGAGCCACTATGTTGGGGAAAATACACCTACTTTTCTAGATGGCATGCGGCAGGGTGGCTGTGCTCCGTGCGGGAGGTGTGTCGCCTGTCCTAACATTGATAAATGTACAACATTTGCTACCTCTGATGGTATGAAGCAATTCACCATCAGACAACGCATTTCATGTATATCCCGATATGTTATATACTATGCCACGTGCCCGTGTGGCCTGATCTATGTGGGTCTGACCACACGGCAGTTGAAGGTCCGGGTACGTGAGCACGTGCTGGGTATACGGGCGGCAGCCTCCTGCGCGGACGTAGCCACTCTTAAGACCTTGCCGCGCCATTTTAGAGAATTCCATCATAGTGATAGTACACTATTGCGCATCCGTGGCATTGATCTCTTACATATTAATATCAGAGGGGGCAATCTGGCCAAGCGTCTGGCGCAATTGGAAACAAGGTGGATATGGACATTGCGGACAACCCACCCTAATGGATTGAATGAGAATATCTCATTTGCTCCTTTTCTGTGATCCTCCTTCATGATTGTTGAGCATTTCGGCTCCCATCTCAAGTGTTATGTACATTGTTTTTAATTTGTTTTTAATCTTTCAGTATTTAATTATTCTGTGTTTATCGTTATTTAGGTTGATCTATATTGGTGTTATTGATATGGATAGGTGAAGATATACCTGAATAATGTCATGCCAGCGGGATGTGTGTCAGCTCATCTGTCGCCCTGTTCTATATATATGTGTGTTTTATGTTTTTTGTATTTATATATTATATATTGTTGCATGTTGTTGGGTGTTTAATATGCAATTTTGTATATGGTTTTCTCTGTTGAGGGGTTGTTGTATTATTTATGTACATATTTTTTGTCATTTTCTGTTATTTTCTTTTGTTATTATTATTTATTGCTGCATAGGTTATTATTTTTTATGTATTGTAATATGTGGAGCAATGATGTATCTATATTTATTGATTAAGAGATGTTGTTCTATGAGGGTTCTTCCCTCTATATGTGCTCCTTCATTTGGGTCCGGTTTTCTCCCCTGATTACTTTACCCTGTTATGTTCATGCAGACGCTGCCCCTGTAGTTTGCTGCCACGGCGTTTCCGTCGCCATGGATACCAGATCACGTGGGCCCGCGTGTTTCCGGTTCCGGTTGGCGGCGTGTGCGCCGTGGTTGGCAATAGCCGCCGATGTCGGCGTCCTCACTGCCGCATGGGACTGTATCACGTGTTCTTACACGTGTTTCCGGCTCCGGCGAGTGGGGGTGGCTCCGTGGTCGGCGGCATCAGCAGGTGCTGCGTCTCCGAGTGTGTAGGTAATTATCTCTGGGTTGGCCCTACTAGAGAGTGTGTGTGTATATATAGATGGCTGTCTCTGTCTGTTCCCTGCGCCCCCTGAGGAAGGAGCCGGTCTGTGGCTCCGAAACGCGCGTCGGGGTGGGCTCTGGGTCCCCCGTTGCCAGGCATACCAGGTAACATACATAGTAACATAGTAACATAGTTAGTAAGGCCGAAAAAAGACATTTGTCCATCCAGTTCAGCCTATATTCCATCATAATAAATCCCCAGATCTACGTCCTTCTACAGAACCTAATTGTATGATACAATATTGTTCTGCTCCAGGAAGACATCCAATCCTCTCTTGAACCCCTTGACTGAGTTCGCCATCACCACCTCCTCAGGCAAGCAATTCCAGATTCTCACTGCCCTAACAGTAAAGAATCCTCTTCTATGTTGGTGGAAAAACCTTCTCTCCTCCAGACGCAAAGAATGCCCCCTTGTGCCCGTCACCTTCCTTGGTATAAACAGATCCTGAGCGAGATATTTGTATTGTCCCCTTATATACTTATACATGGCTATTAGATCGCCCCTCAGTCGTCTTTTTTCTAGACTAAATAATCCTAATTTCGCTAATCTATCTGGGTATTGTAGTTCTCCCATCCCCTTTATTAATTTTGTTGCCCTCCTTTGTACTCTCTCTAGTTCCATTATATCCTTCCTGAGCACCGGTGCCCAAAACTGGACACAGTACTCCATGTGCGGTCTAACTAGGGATTTGTACAGAGGCAGTATAATGCTCTCATCTTGTGTATCCAGACCTCTTTTAATGCACCCCATGATCCTGTTTGCCTTGGCAGCTGCTGCCTGGCACTGGCTGCTCCAGGTAAGTTTATCATTAACTAGGATCCCCAAGTCCTTCTCCCTGTCAGATTTACCCAGTGGTTTCCCATTCAGTGTGTAATGGTGATATTGATTCCTTCTTCCCATGTGTATAACCTTACATTTATCATTGTTAAACCTCATCTGCCACCTTTCAGCCCAAGTTTCCAACTTATCCAGATCCATCTGTAGCAGAATACTATCTTCTCTTGTATTAACTGCTTTACATAGTTTTGTATCATCTGCAAATATCGATATTTTACTGTGTAAACCTTCTACCAGATCATTAATGAATATGTTGAAGAGAACAGGTCCCAATACTGACCCCTGCGGTACCACACTGGTCACAGCGACCCAGTTAGAGACTATACAATTTATAACCACCCTCTGCTTTCTATCACTAAGCCAGTTACTAACCCATTTACACACATTTTCCCCCAGACCAAGCATTCTCATTTTGTGTACCAACCTCTTGTGCGGCACGGTATCAAACGCTTTGGAAAAATCGAGATATACCACGTCCAATGACTCACCGTGGTCCAGCCTATAGCTTACCTCTTCATAAAAACTGATTAGATTGGTTTGACAGGAGCGATTTCGCATAAACCCATGCTGATATGGAGTTAAACAGTTATTCTCATTGAGATAATCCAGAATAACATCCCTCAGAAACCCTTCAAATATTTTACCAACAATAGAGGTTAGACTTACTGGCCTATAATTTCCAGGTTCACTTTTAGAGCCCTTTTTGAATATTGGCACCACATTTGCTATGCGCCAATCCTGCGGAACAGACCCTGTCACTATAGAGTCCCTAAAAATAAGAAATAATGGTTTATCTATTACATTACTTAGTTCTCTTAGTACTCGTGGGTGTATGCCATCCGGACCCGGAGATTTATCTATTTTAATCTTATTTAACCGGTTTCGCACCTCTTCTTGGGTTAGATTGGTGACCCTTAATATAGGGTTTTCATTGTTTCTTGGGATTTCACCTAGCATTTCATTTTCCACCGTGAATACCGTGGAAAAGAAGGTGTTTAATATGTTAGCTTTTTCCTCGTCATCTACAACCATTCTTTCCTCGCTATTTTTTAAGGGGCCTACATTTTCAGTTTTTATTCTTTTACTATTGATATAGTTGAAGAACAGTTTGGGATTAGTTTTACTCTCCTTAGCAATGTGCTTCTCTGTTTCCTTTTTGGCAGCTCTGCCCTGCTACATTGTTGTCGCCTAGTTGGATATCGGGTCATGGTACCAGCATTATAATTGTATATATTTCTCTGCCCATACTTATGGATTGATATCCTTCATTATTGGAGTATGGTATGCTTTGGCTATGGGTGGGATCTTGGGCCCTTTGTTTTATGTATTTTCACTTGAGTTCCATTGTCTCCATACTTGTGTCCTCTGTATTTGTTCTGGTATACTTTTTTATTGTATATTAATAAAGTTTATATTTTTATGGGATTTTTCTGCATTATATGTGGTGATTAGGACATGGATACCTTGTATAGCCGTATGTCGGTTTTGCAAGCCTACGAGAAAAACACGCAGTACGGATGCCATACGGATTACATACGGAGGATGCCATGCGCAAAATACGCTGACACACCCTGCCTACGGAGGAGCTACAGACCACTATTTTGGGGATATTTCAGCGTATTACGGCCGTAATATATGGACCGTATTGTCTTACGCCGAGTGTGACACCGGCCTATATGTTTAATTCTGTAACTCTACAAGTCCAAACAAATATCAGGATTATAAATAAATTAAACAGCACATGGAAAATAAATATTGCTGTGTGAATATGTCCTTAGTGTTTGTCTTAAAATAAACCAAGAGTTCTCTAGTGAAAAATCTTTGTCAAAATATCTTCTCAGCTTTTGGTAGCTTCAAATGTAAATATGAATTATGTACACATATAATGGGACCATTTTTATAGTATTTTTTAATATTTAACAGCTATACTTTAACACATATTTTCCCAATTATTAATTGCTTCTGTATCTTTTTTATTTAGTTTGTTATTTTATTATGCAGTTACATGCTGTAATATAATTATTTCCCTTCAAAACTTCAAAATATTTGGGTCATTGCCTTTTTTTGTTTGTAAAATTAGATAATTGTTTGTTACTTAAACAAATATAATTTACTCATAATCAAAGAAAAGAGGAAAAATACATATTTGACTAGCTTAGATGTATGTATTTTGTCATTTTATTACTTTAAACATTGAATAAAGCAGAAGCAATGCAGCACATTATAAGAGGAAATTCTATAATATCGATGAAGAATGATGATTTTGTTTTTTGCAGATACATGATAGATTGTGCACCAGTTCATCTTGCCTGAGGCTTTCTTGAACTATGAATCTTTGGCTTTCATGATAGAGGCATAATAGAAACCTTTTGCAGCTGACATATTTTTATTTGTTGAATAGCATGACCCCTCAGTTATTTCTTGCATTCTCTGCTGAGGGCCTCTAGATATTATATCACCTTTCTCTAAGGAAACTGATGCTAGAATACTGATTTTTACAAGGTAGTAATCTTATCTATTGTATTTCTAAATAGAAATAGAAGGAACAATAAGAACCAGAGCTGACTTGGGTTTTATGTGTTTTAAATTATTTGCCCTGCTGCAAATTTTAATTAAACGAAAGAAGGAAATATAAATAATTAATGATAGTTTACAAAATTTGTATTCATAAGAATACAAAGAATATTTTTGGAAGACTAATATGATATTGAATACAATGAATCTATTTATTGAAATTAGATTTTTTTTTATAATTTATTTATATTTGACAGAAAAGTAGGGAATATTTGAAGTTTTGCATAAATTTTCCATGCACTGCTTATTATAACTAGAAACTAGGATACAATATATTGCACAAATTAAATACAAATCAAAACGTGCTGATTGCACCAGTTATTTCTAAGTGTATTATATATGACAATAGGGCAGATCATACTTTTTATATTTCATATTTGATGTTTGTACACAGTGGTTGTTTTCTACAGTATTCCACTGGAGGTGGTGACTGTGTCCACTGTTTGCTGAGTACTCTTTCACTCTGTTTAAGAGCTTGTTTAGATGAGTGAATTCAATGGATGGACGTGTGCTGCCCCAGTAAAAATCTGACAACACTTTAACCAAAATAACCAGTGTGGGTCAATATGGCCATTCAGATGACAGTATGTTTCACATGGGCCAAATTTGTAAAAAAAAAATTGCAGCATGAACTTCTCTTCCATATCTTAAATGAAACTCACCAATACTAATTTATGGGTGCAAAAAATAAAATTGGATCCCATATGGATCTTCTGTGTAGCATCTGATTTTTACTGAAAAATTGGCACTATTAACCTAGGAAACTATATTAGATTGCATATATTTGCAAATGCTAATGTAAAAAAAACAGCAATCAGGATGGCTCATGGATGCCACAGGGACATAAACAATGTCACACGGTTGGCACACAGATGAAGATTTGGACGAGTTTACAGTCTAAATCTTGTTTTCTTTTTCATATACTTGTCTGATCATGGCCCTAGGCAGGGGTTACACTTGCGAGTACAATGCGAGAAACTCGCACATCAAGTCCCGGCACTGCCTCCGGACCGGATTGTGCGGCTGCATGTATTTCTATGCAGCCGCACACTCCGGTCCTGAGTGCCGGCGGCAGTGCCGGTACTTGATACGAGAGACTTACTCAAGTTTCTCGTATTGAACTCGCAATTGTGACCCTGGCCATAGGTTGCTTTTAAGGGAAACTGTCAGCAAAATTTTACTATGAAATCTGAGGAAGGTAGGAGGTAAGGGTTAAAACATGGAACTGAAAGATGTGTCACATGTCAACATGTGTGTTGATCATTAGTGTGATAAGCTGTGTACTCCTGTGAGTCTGACTCCACCATCTTCTGTGATAAGCAGATCACTGTCTATAGACAACGCACATAGAGAGCCTTGTGTGGGTGGGGACATTTTACTCAGCTCTGCTGCATTGCTAAATGTAAGATCTCCGATTGTGTCAGAACTGCTGCACCCATTAAACTAAGTGATACATTTCTGGACTCAGGGTCTCTTTGCCTACATGATGATGCTCTCAGATGAGGTAGCAAGAACCTGCTGACAGATTCACATTAATTAGTGCTCAATGCTAGTGCTGGAAGAGCTTGTAAGGATGAATAACTCTGCTCTGGTATGTCTACATGCAATTTCTGACCCACACCAATCCGATATCAATGAACTAACCGAGGGATGGATCAATGAATTTATTCACAGAAGTATTTTAAAATAAGTTGCACTTACTGTAGCCTAAAAAGAAACCAATAACAGATCGAAAGATACGCAGCAAACCAACCTAAGTATGAGTGTTTAATATATCCTGCTCCAGTCCATGGTTGGAAAGTCTCTGTGCGAAGCGGTGTCCTTGAGTTTCCCATCAGTGGATGACAATGGATCACTTATAAATGACTGTGCTCAGCTCCCGAGGTGCAAGTTCACAAAAGAATCCGGTTCGAATCTGTGAGTATGACAGATCTAGATTGGAAGGCATCCTTGGATTAGATATCCATCGGTATTCATAAATTCCTCTGCACTATGCTTTCTAAATAGATCAAACCGTAGATCAAACTATAGTCCGTGGTGCTATAAATAATCAGCATTACGGCCAGTCACACTACATAAAGCTTGCCATGGAAGAAGATGCCACCCTGTACTATGGTGACGTCACCAACTTTAATTTCCTAGATAGGTAAAAAAGTAGGTAATTCCAATACTATGTGTGTTAGGGCTGGCGGAATGCACCGAATAAATATAGAGATGTTATTTGGTGCGTTCGCATCCCGGGGTCCACCGTGCAGGAAAAGAACCTGCTGCTGGCAAGCAGCGGCACAATATGGCGGTAGAAACGAACTCTGTTGCATCACAGAATCGCTATAAGGAAAGGACTGTGTCCTGTTAAACTCCTTGCGGCCATGCGAGCCTTATATAGCTGCAGCAAGTAAAAGACCTTCCTAGAAGGACCAATGAGAGACTGCCATACCTGAGCATGTGACCCTAGATCTCCACTGAGAGATCTTACCCTGGGCATGCTCAGTGTGTGAAAAGCAGGAGTTAGTCCTAGCAGCTATAGGACCTTCCTACCATGTGACCCTCGATCTCCACTGAGAGATCTTACTCAGGGCATGCTCAGAATGAGAAAAGCAGGACTTAGTCGCAGAAGCGTTTGCTCGCCGCTGCCCAGCACTGACTTCAATGGCAGAAGCAGGAAAGGCAGCAGTAACTCTTTGTACAGAGTGGGACTGAGCAAGACGCTTGGACTGACGTCTCCGCTGAGCAGGCTCAACTGCGGCAGGAGAGGAATGGGAGACCGCAGCGGAGATGGCCCGAGATTCCCCCTGTGCAGAGGCGGGAACTCGACCCTTAATGTGTTTCAGAGAATAATGTCCTCTTTCATCTAGGATTACCATTACTGGGGGCATAGCAATGGATGTAGGTAATGATTGGTTGATCTATTTTTGCTAATATTTGCAGCTTGTATTTATCTGTAAAAGCAAATAGCTCTATGTCACTATTTGGTCCAGCTGGTATGAGTTTATTTAAATTAAAGATCCACATGCATTCCATTTGACATTCTGATTCTGGATTCTATTTCGCTATGTGTCACATGGACCAGCACACAAATGCCCCACTTTATGTCATTCATGTGCAAATGAGCGAGATGTATTGACAATTGCGCTGATGAAAAAAATGGACATGTCCACGTGTGGCTCACAGGGACATAGGGCATAGATTTTAATGGGTGTGTCTCTGATACTTGTTAAAACTGTCACCACACCTACTGACCACACTGACGTGTGAATGGACCATAGATCAACTCTCCCTGAACTGCTTCCAGATAAGGGTTTGCTGAGCATCTCATCACTGGGTGCTATAAGACGCAATGACGCAATACGGTCAGCCAATCACTATAATGCTAGAAGCCATGATTGTTAGAAGATAAGGTGCACTAATATGTCGATACAAGTCATAAACATTTGTGATAATCTAAGGGTCATACATCATGTATAGTAACAAACACATGGGACCAAAGAAGAAAAGGCCAATACATATGCGATGTGCATACCTGATCACTATGTAAAAGTAAGTTTTATTAACACTAGTAACACCATCAAAATGTTATGTTAGTTGCATATTATTGACTTAGATATAGTAAATAATATCTGATAGGATAATTATGTCACCAATAGTGTTGAGCATTCCGATACCGCAAGTATCGGGTATCGGTCGATACTTGCGGTATTGGGATTCTGATACCGAGATCCGATACTTTTGTGGTATCGGGTGTCGGTATCGGATCCATAGGGATGTGTAAAATAAAGAATTAAAATAAAAAATATTGATATATTCACCTCTCCGGCGGCCCCTGGACATCACGCTGGTCACCGGCAGGCTTCTTTGTTTAAAATGCGCGCGTTTAGGACCTGCGAATGACGTCCCTGCTTCTGATTGGTCGCGTGCCGCCCATGTGACCGCCACGCGACCAATCAGAAGCCGTGACGTCATTCGCAGGTCCTAAATTCCTAGAATTAGGAGTTTTGTGAATGAGAATGACGTCGTGGCTTCTGATTGGTCGCGTGCCGCTCATGTGTCCCATTGACTTGTATTGGTATCGGATATCGGTTTCGGCGATATCCGATATTTTTCGGGTATCGGCCGATACTATCCGATACCGATACTTTCAAGTATCGGATGGTATCGCTCAACACTAGTCACCAATCCTCTTCCCTCAACATACATCTTTATTGCCATTTTCCATCAGCTTTCCCACTCCTTTGCCTCAGTTCTGAAAGAAAATAGCTTTCTACCATCAACATTTCGGAGCCTTGACGGGTAGGTCAACATTACAAGAGGATGAGTCCCTTTTTCTTCATGCAGATATTAAGTATTTCAGGAAAATTCTCATTAATGTATGCAGACCTGTAAGCACAGTCCACAAAATTTAGAGCTAAAGCTTTTAATATATATGTCACATATAAATCTTGATGATGACTATGCAGATCCTGAATGAAAGTGTCTTAGGCTTATTTACAGGAGAGAAATAGAAATAGAAAAATTTTTAGAATTGAAAGTCCTCAGAGGTATCAACAACTGAGGACTCTCAATTCTAAATATTTTTTAGGCTTATTTAGTGTCTCTCCAATTTAAAAGAATAGTCCATAAACATATAGGCTGAGCCTTATAGCAAAAAGTAAAGTGGTGTAAAGTGTTACAATAAATCCAGACTATCATATATGGTATAGGGGTCCTCAATCTGACTGTGGTGTCCTGCTATTTGAGTAGCAAGATGGCAATTAGCTTCATTCCCCGCCACGAGGTGAAGGATCCAAGCCAAACGTCTCCTTGTTCAGAGTAGGGGTCAATGCATAGATCTCTTTTCTGGATGAATAGCAAATCAGCACCACCTCATGAGAAAATCACACTCATGTAGATATGTTTTTTGTCCTTCACTGGCTGAACAACATGCAATCTGAGACTTCCTCTCAGCCTACATCTCATGATTTCTGAGTGCACATTAAGATGTACCTCTCCATGTAATTATAAAGCAAGATAGGCATCAAACAAAACCCCTTTGTATTCGGAGATATCACAATGTTTATATCATCAAAATAACCTCACCTGTCCCGTAAGATTCTATCATAAAGCCATAAAACCACAGGAGCTCTGCAGTAACGCTCTTGCTTCAAAAGCTAGCTTGGCCATGCCCACTTCATCTCCATTTTAAATGCTCTTCCACCCTTGTTAGAATTCTCTCCTCCATGAATGCAGACTATTTTCCTTTCAAATGAAATTGATCTGCAGAATATAGATTGTACACCAATGAAATGTCAGCCAGGTATCCTTTGGAACCAAAATCCTGCTCTGCACTAAGACTTAAGCCTGCATTTAACCTGCTGTTCTGTTCCTTTTGGCTATACACTTACTGTTTGGGCCAGTATGACCCGACCTATTAAAGTATGTTAATTTTGACATTTAGCTACTCTAAGCATATTATTTGAATACCAGTTGCATTGTTTACCTGTATGTAAACATGGTTGATCAAATGCAAATTAAAAATTAACGTTTAGCGATTCTGGTAGAGGCCATGGGGTTGCATTGTTGAGCTTGCTGCTGGATACAATTTACTATGGCTGCTACTCTCTCACTTCTGAGTTTTAGTTTTCTTCCAAAAATAGATGGCACAGCAAGTGACTTTCCTAATTCTTCCAGAAAGAGTCTTCATATATGCAGTTTATTGGCGTTCCAATTGGGGTTTATTTCACACCATAAAAGAAATGCCTTGTAGGCAGATACATCAACAATGTTATAAAATAAAACCACTGGCCACTGATTGCTTTAGCATTTGCTTGGCTATATAGCTATTAGTTGATCTTGTGAATAAACTGCCCCTTTAGTGGAATCATAATCTAATATCTGGCTTTTTATCATCTTGACTACTTACTGCATCGTCATGGTGTATCGTGCTCATCAGAATGACCTGTTTGGTTTTCGGGGAATGTAAGAAACAACTGCCGTATTTCCAGTAAGGTAAAACAATGAATCGTGTATATCTTATTTACCAACAATACCTTGTGACAGTTGAGGCTTGCTTTTTCTTACAGTGCCCACCATTGTAAGCTTTCATTTTAGCAACAGCTGCCCCAGTTGATGCGATGTAAAAAAGTTGGCATGTGGCACATTTTCTCCTCTTATTCCATACGTCAAATCTTAAATGACTCACATACTCTGAATCTTTTCAGGTTTTTCTCCAAGCTTATTTCCTGTATATACCTGAGCATTAGAGTGTATGAACTGCTGCTGTCACAAAGTGTCCATGTCTTGATGCCGTACTTTGCTGGCTTATTTGGTATATATTGTTTTTACATTCACCTACTTCAGAGTGTCACAAGTTGTTCATCCTCAGTGACATTTTCACCAGTATTGTATAGTTTTAGAAGAATCTGTACCCATGTATCCCAAACTTCTTTAATAGAGGTTAGTTATTAGAGAATTATCTGATGTTACAAGAGGACAGTTTTCCTGCCTGGGCAGAAGGCTGCAAGTTCCAAATTATATTTTTGTTTTTAGACTGAATTGCTTGCACCGGACTAGTTGTCTGGGTATTGTGCCTCATCAGATTTCATATCAGAATTCTCATAATCACTTTCCCCACCTCTTATGCTGTCCTCATTTACTTTCTCCAGTTGGATATCTTTTTAAGAATCGGAGGCGCTGGCGAGCTTTTCCAATTCAGCTTAACTCACTGGATGTCTTTGCCACATTTTTATCCAACTTTCAAAATGATGAACACTCACAACTCTCACGGGGTAAAATCAGCATTGTGGAATAAAATAGCACTATATGATTAAACAACAATATAATAATAATCATAATACTAATAATAAAATAACAGCAAACACAAACCAATAGCAACAATAAGAGCTTATATACTACAGCGAAACTGACCTAATAATAATAATAATAATCTTTATTTATTTAGCGCCAACATATTCCACAGCGTTTTACAGTTTAACAGTTTCAAACACAAAAGTCATAAGTAACAACGTTAACAATACAATAATTAAAGCGAAATAAGACGACCCTGCTCGTGAGAGCTTACAATCTACAATGAGGTGGGGGAAATACAAAGTACAGGTGTGTATTTACAATGATGTATTTACCATGATGGTCCAGACCTGCACAGACCTGTACTCAAAGCCCATCCATCTGCAGTAACTTGCAAAGTTCACTAGCCGTCGGGAACTGGAGAAATCAATAAACAATAGTAGATGCAATAAATTATCTACAGTGATATTATTAATCATTTATTTTTTTTAAATTCATTTATTAAACAAAAACAATAACAAATGAAAGGACAAATAGACATACTGTACATGGTTTACATATATCCAAGTCCGCAAGGATACATTCATATGCAAATCTCAATGCATAGATTGGTTCATATAAACTCAAAGTAATTGGTATGTTTAAAGTACTTAAAACCCTAAAGCTATTTTACTGCCAAAACAATCCCCATCACATTAATAAAGTAATATTGAAGTACAGCATGAACAATGCATATTTTGCTGTGAGCTCTATCATATTGGAGCTAGGCCATCAGCTACATAAGGATATAGTAAGGTACGGCGAGTTCCATACATCCCAGATTTTATTATATTTTCCTAAGTTCGTTCGTATGGTATGATTGAATTTACCAGTTCAATTCAGGCCCTGAGAGATGGTTGCATATTACCCATCCAGCGTAAGGCTATTAGTTTCCTTATCAAGAAGAGTGTCTCTCTCAACAGGATTTGAATATGGTGTCCCCACAGCTCTTCTTCTAGCACCCCAAATAAACACACTAATGGATTTAGAGGGACAGGAACCTGTACAAGAGAGGTCAATAGTGAAGTTACCTCTTTCCAAAAAGAGAGAATAACTGGACATCCCCATATCATGTGTATAAAATCTGCCTCCCTTGTATGGCATCTGGGGCACTGAGGATTGAGACCACCCAATTTTGAATAATTGTAACGGGGTTAAAAATGATTGATGTATTATATATAGTGTTGAGCGATACCGTCCGATACTTGAAAGTATCGGTATCGGATAGTATCGGCCGATACCCGAAAATATTGGATATCGCCGATACCGATATCCGATACCAATACAAGTCAATGGGACACCAAGTATCGGAAGGTATCCTGATAGTTCCCAGGGTCTGAAGGAGAGAAAACTCTCCTTCAGGCCCTGGGATCCATATTAATGTGTAAAATAAAGAATTAAAATAAAAAATATTTATATATTCACCTCTCCGGCGGCCCCTGGACATCACCGCGGGTAACCGGCAGGCTTCTGTGTTTAAAATGCGCGCGTTTAGGACCTGAGGAATGACGTCGCGGCTTCTGATTGGTCGCGTGCCGCCCATGTGACCGCCACGCGACCAATCAGAAGCCGCGACGTCATTCCTCAGGTCCTAAATTCCTAGAATGAGGAGTTTAGTGCCTGAAAATGACGTCGCGGCTTCTGATTGGTCGCGTGGCGGTCACATGGGCGGCACGCGACCAATCAGAAGCCGCGATGTCATTCCTCAGGTCCTAAACGCGCTCATTTTAAACAAAGAAGCCTGCCGGTTACCCGCGGTGATGTCCAGGGGCCGCCGGAGAGGTGAATATATCAATATTTTTTATTTTAATTCTTTATTTTACACCTCACTATGGATCCGATACCGATACCTGATACCACAAAAGTATCAGATCTCGGTATAGGAATTCCGATACCGCAAGTATCGGCCGATACTTGCGGTATCGGAATGCTCAACACTAATTATATACATTTGAATAATTTTATTGTTCGCTGAAGGGGATACCTTAGTTGGGGACTCAAGAGCCATCTCTCAATCCTCATTCTGAAGATCAGGTATCAGGAGTTTCCACTTTTCTCTAACTGGCAGTAGAGCAGAATCAGCGCCCACGGATAGCATATATGTGTATAGTGCGGAGATAAGACCACGGGGTCCCTGTGATTTAAGAATCCCTATCAGTGGAAAGGATGATATAATTTGCATTATGTTCATACTACGCATATGTGATTGAATCGCTGCTCTGAGCTGCAAATATCGAAAGAATTGAGGCCTACAGTAAGTTGCAATTGTTCAAAAGACATTAAGGTTCCTTGTTCATAAAGATCATTAACTGACAAAACACCATGTGATATCCAGAATTGAGCAGATGGGTGATTCAGTAGCCCTGGAAAATATTCATTATCCCATACAGGCATTTTGGCTATAATCCCATCAAAGTGAATTACCTTTTTTACTTGCTTCAAAATCAATCTCGCCAACCAGAGTAATGGTAATAGTCTAGGGGTATTAGGCCTATTTATTTCCAGAAAGCCCAATGGGCAATCAATCTTTGCAGCATGAGCCAGATGACTCTCTGAGTTTTGCAAACAGCCCCCAGACATCCACTGTCCCAAAGCTCTAAGTTGTCCAGCCAAATAATAAAGAAAAAAATCTGGTAGCGCCACTCCTCCCATTAATTTAGACCTATGCAAGGTAGACAATTTAAGTTTAGGTCTAGCCTAACCCCATATAAAGGACGAAGCTAGTGAGTTTAAACTTGAAAAAAAGGATCTAAGGACAGGTACTTCACTATGTTGAAGAGAGTAATTAAGCTTCGGAAGTAATATCATTTTGATCAGATTTATATAACCAGAAACAGACAGTGGCAATTTAGTCCATATAGCAAATTTGTGTTTGACCAGATCGAGCAATAGGAGAATATTAAAATGTAGATCAAGTCTGCTGCATTTTGGTACAATTATTCCTAGGTATTTAAATTTAGAGACGACCGGTAATGGGGATAACGTTTCAAGGTGATCTGTTGAGTCATGGGAAAGAGGCATTAAGGCAGACTTATCCCAGTTAATGTATAATTCCGAGTGTTTACCAAATCCCTCCACAATGGTGATCACATGTGGTAAGGTCTCCTCAACTTCATCCATAAATATTACCATGTCATCCATGTATAAACCAATAATATCCGTACAGTCCGCTATTTTAATCCCACTAATAGCTGGAGTGGATCTCATCCGTACTGCTAGTGCTTATATCGCAAGAGCAAAGAGGGCATCCCTGATGAGTACCCCTTTCCCGGGAGAATGTCTCAGATATAGCGTTATTAATAATTTTTCGGGCTTTTGGTTTCATATATATCGCGCCAATCTATTTCTGAAATTTAGAGCCAAATTGATATTTCTGTAAACATGCAAATAGAAAAGGCTATTCAAGAGAATCAAATGCCTTGGCTGCATCCAGCGAGACCATGGCCCATCTGTTCACCAGTATTAGTGAACTATATTGGGCTATTGACTGAAGTCTCTTGATATTTATGGATGTACTCTTACCCAGCATCAATCCAGTCTGATCTGGGTGTATTAATTCCAATATTAATGTATTCAACCTTGTGGCCAAAACTTTAGTAAAGATTTTATATTCTAAATTCACTAATGAAATTGGACGATAATATCTACATTCTACGGGGTCCTTCCCTTCTTTTTTAAGAATTATAATATTTGCGTCATAATAAGAATCCGGCAAAGAACCCCCCCCCCAAATCCCCTGAAATACTTTTAAAAGAATTGGCACTAAAATGTCACGATATCTCCTGTACATCTCTTTGGGGAATCCATCTTGGCCGGGTGCCTTTCCAGAAGCCATATCTGTTATAGCTGTATTTATCTTATCCAGAGTAAAATCCGCATCTAGGAAAGCTTGTTGTGTGGGACTCAGTGTAGGGAACTCTATATCTGATAGATAGTTTAAACATTCCAGGGTGTCGGAATCCCCCCTAGAGCTATATAACTCTTTATAATAGTCATGAAAGCGCCGAAGTATGTCATCCGTCGAAGTTACTATTGAAATCCGGATTTTAAGAATAGTATTAGATGTACTATGTTGGCGTACCATAAAAGCTAAAAGTTTGCTAGATTGGTTAACCAGTTCAAAACACGCCTGTTTAGTAAAGAACAGCTTACGTTTTGATTTGGTATCAGCAAATTGACTGTATACAGTTGTGGCCAAAAGTATTGACACCCCTGCAATTCTGTCAGATAATACTCAGTTTCTTCCTGAAAATGATTGCAAACACAAATTCTGTTATTATTATCTTCATTTAATTTGTCTTAAATGAAAAAACACAAAAAGAATTGTCCTAAAGCCAAATTGGATATAATTCCACACCAAACATAAAAAAGGGGGTGGGCAAAAGTATTGGCACTGTTAGAAAAACCATGTGATGCTTCTCTAATTTGTGCAATTAACAGCACCTGTAACTTACCTTTGGCACCTAACAGGTTTTGGCAATAACTAAATCACACTTGCAGCCAGTTGACATGGATTAAAGTTGACTCAACCACTGTGCTGTGTCCTTGTGTGTACCACATTGAGCGTGGAGAAAAGAAAGAAGACCAAAGAACTGTTTGAGGACTTGGGAAACCAAACTGTGAGGAAGCATGAGCAATCTCAAGGCTACAAATCCATCTCCAAAGACTTGAATATTCCTGTGTCTACCGTGTGCAGTGTCATCAAGAAGTTTAAAGCCCATGGCACTGTGGCTAACCTCCCTAGATGTGGAAGGAAAAGAAAAATTGACAAGAGATTTCAACGCAAGATTGTGCGGATGTTGGATAAAGAACCTTGACTAACATCCAAACAAGCTCAAGCTGCCCTGCAGTCCGAGGGTACAACAGTGTCAACCCGTACTATCCGGCGGCGTCTGAATGAAAAGGGACTGTATAGTAGGAGACCCAGGAAGACCCCACTTCTTACCCCGAGAGATAAAAAAGCCAGGCTGGAGTTTGCCAAAACTTACCTGAAAACTTAAAAAAAAATTAAAAAGTAGAGCTTTTTGGGCAAAGGCATCAATTTACAGGAGAAAAAAGAGGCATTCAAAGAAAAGAACACGGTCCCTACAGTCAAACATGGCGGAGGTTCCCTGATGTTTTGGGGTTGCTTTGCTGCCTCTGGCACTGGACTGCTTGACCTGTGTGCATGGCATTATGAAGTCTGAAGACTATCAACAAATTTTGCAGCATAATATAGGGCTCAGTGTGAGAAAGCTGGGTCTCCTTCAGAGGTCATGGGTCTTCCAGCAGGACAATGACCCAAAACACACTTCAAAAAGCACTAGAAAATGGTTTGAGAGAAAGCACTGGATACTTCTAAGGTGGCCAACAATGAGTCCAGACCTGAATCCCATAGAACACCTGTGGAGAGATCTAAAAATGGCAGTTTGGAGAAGGCACCCTTCAAATATCAGGGACCTGGAGCAGTTTGCCAAAGAAGAATGGTTTAAAATTCCAGCAGAACATTGTAAGAAATTCATTGATGGTTACTGGAAGCAGTTGGTTGCAGTTATTTTGACTAAAGGTTGTGCAACCAAGTATTAGGCTGAGGGTGCCAATACTTTTGTCTGGCCCATTTTTGGAGTTTTGTGTGAAATGATCAATGTTTTGCTTTCTTCTTCATTCTCTTTTGTGTTTTTTCATTTAAGACAAATTAAATGAAGATAATAATACCAAAGAATTTGTGATTGCAATCATTTTCAGGAAGAAACTGAGTATTGTCTGACAGAATTGCAGGGGTGTCAATACTTTTGGCCACAACTGTAATCTGGAAGAGTGTAAACATTCTGCTCTATTTTTGCTTGTCTGATTAGCTATGTAAGCCACCTCCGAGTCTTTCAGACATGTCTCCATGTCATCATCTTCCTGTGAAGTCAAGCGTTTAATATAAGATATTGTAGAGGACAGACAACCTCTCAGATATGCTTTAAGAGCATCCCAGAAAATATTAATATTTTGTGGTTCTGGGTGGGATGTGACGAAACAGTCCAATTGATCTATAGTCCTGTCGTTGGGGCTTACTAACTTCAGCCAAAATGGATTTAATTTCCAAGCCGTGATATTTCTTGTCTGACCGAATCTAAGTTTAAGAATTACCGGGCTATGATCTGATACGCCCCTATTCCCATGTATCATCTTCCTCACCCGCCCCGCCTAATTGATAGATCCAAATATATAATCTAATCGGGATAAAGTGCGTCTGATGGATGAATGACAGGTAAATTCTTGTATATCAGGATGATGTATCCTCCACAAATCTAACCAACCAGTACCTTCCATAAATATTGACAATTGAGATGGAAAGGAGTTCGTCCCTGGGGCCCCGCCATCTAGTCTAAATCTATCCAGGCAATCATCCATGATCAAATTTACGTCTCCCATGCACATAACATGTGCATCCGGATAATTTAAGGTGAAGCTCACTGCTTTTTTAATGACTGACATATTAGCTGGGGGGTTATATATACAAATTGTAACGTAATCATTTAAGTTCACCATTGCATGAACAAACACAAAGCATCCCTCTGAGTCCCTCCGAATCACTCTAACCTCCAAACACCTTTGTGTATTAATAAAGAAACTCCTCTGGAGTAACTAGTATGAAATGTATGTGCAGACCATTGCACCAAAGGCTTTTGCACAAAGCGAGCCGAGTCCCTAGTCAGGTGTGTTTCAACCAAAGCAATAACATGGGGGTGATAGCGTCGTATCAGAGAAAATACTTTGATTCTCTTTCGAGGTGATCCAAGGCCTCTCACATTCCAGGTCTTGCATGTAATATCAGATGCCATGCCCTCTCATCCAATTATGGTATACATTGTCATGCCAATCACATTTCTTACATGTAATGGAAAACATCAAGGCAGCAATTTCTATATAAACAACTAACAAAACTAGAACAGTGAAAAACAAAAAATACTTCAAGAGAGCAAAATTCCATGCTCCAAAATTCCAAGTTGTTATTTCGGACGTTGGCGGGAAGGCTCCTCTATTAAAGAGAAAAGCAGAAAAAGAAAAGAACCCCACACTATAATGAGAAAATTTCATTTCCTATGTACCCATATTTAGAGACAATCAGTCATTTAGGATCCCCCCCCCCATGTGGGACCGCATCCATTCCTCGGCCTCCACCGTGGATGCAAAAAAGGAAGAAGAGCCCTCGTAGACAACTCGAAGTCAGACAGGATAAACCAATGCGTAGAGAATGTTCTTTTCTCTGAGCTGCTTCTTTATCTCTATGAAATGAGCCCATTGCTTTTGAAGTTCCATAGAAAAATCCGGGAATATTGGAATAGTGGCATTATCGAATTTGATAGGACTCTTCTGTCTTGCCTTGCGAAGTATAGCATCTCTATCTCTGCTGTTTAAAATACGCACCAAAATGGGTCTCGGTGGGGCACCCAGAGGATGTGGCCTTGTAGGGACCCTATGGGCCCTCTCCAAGAAGAATGTTGAGGAGAATTAATCTCCCAGGGTATCTTTGAGCCATTTCTCCAAAAATTGTTCAGGTCATTGGCCTTCTGAACTTTCTGGAAGCCCAATGATGCGAATGTTATTCTGACATAGTCTATCCTCTAAGTTGTCTGCCTTTTGCTTCCAGGCATTTATGGAACACTTTAGTCAATTTAGCCTTTATAGGGGTAGAGTTGTCTTCCAGGCAGGATACCCGTGATTCAGCTTCCGTAATCCGACCATTCATGGATTGCATATCTTGTCAGAGGCGCCCCACCTCAGAATATATCTCTTCTAGTTTCCCTGTCAGGGATGTCCTAGTTAAAGATATCGCTTGCATCAACTGTTCAGATGCCTGCTTCAAAGTCAGATTCTCCCAATCCTCACCCTCCTCACCATCCGAGGCATGATTTTCCTGATGTCCTGCAGTCTTGACCCCAGATGAATTGTCTTTATTTGGTCGTGGGTTATCATGGGGGTCAGATTGTGTATATTTTTTAACTTTTCAGTTGCACTCAAGGTTCTTGAGCGGTGCATAGTTAATGTTTAAAGATTATATCAGATAACACTGCAGTAAAATGCAGGTGTTATTTATCTGACACTCATATTCACAACAGTGTAAGCAGATTCGTACTAAGCATTTACATGCCTTGTAAGCTCTTTGCTAGAGAAAGGGATTTGGTGTGCTCCAGTTTCAATAAAGTGTTACAACAGTGACTGTTATGGCCCCAGGGGATTAGGGGAGGAGTCAGGAGAACCAGATTAATAGTAAAGAGAGTCAGGCACAAAATGCAACGTGCACAACTTCTTATATAGCTCTATTCACTGCAGTATTTTCCTCTTGGCAGCTTAATAAAACGTTACGGCGGTCCCAGCGTAGCTAGTGTTAAACTGGGTCACCAGTTGAGTCCCCAGTCTACTTAGCAGGAGCAGAGGGAAAGGTACCAGTCCTGGCGCAAGTATTAGGGGCCGTGTGGCATTTTATATAGTTAATGGGGGAGCATGGGGCCCGTCTCTCAGAGTTCACACTGTACACAATCCCCCTCTCGTACCTCCAGGATTTGCACACGCCGACTGGCCAGCTCTTCCCACCTCGCCCAGTGTCCTCCACTGTCAGGGCGCGCGGCAAGGAAAATGGCCGCTGTCTCCGTTAGACACCATCCACCACCTGTGGGTCCCCGAACCTCGCCCGACCGGAGCCCCATTTCGGACCTCCTCAGGAGCCAGACGCCTCCAGGTACCCAGGGGAGCTCAGCGACACCCGTGGAGTTCCACTTCGGTAGGTAAAGTTGCGGGGATTTGTTCAGGATTCCAGGAGCTCCAGCCCAGCATGTCCATCCTGCTCCACTACTTAGCCATGCCCCATTATTAATCATTTATTGGACTAAAAATATAGAGAGGGATCTGTATAAAATTATATTGGGTCATATTGACCCAAACAGTACATATGTAACAACACTCATAATAACAACACCTACCCATAAACAAACTCACCTAACCATGATTTGCAGATTCACGTAATAAATAATCTGTAACTTCACAAACTTTTGGGAGAGTCAAAAAGACCTGAACAGTACAGCAGGGTTAACTTTCTGAGTTACTCCTGTCTTTCCTGCCATGCACAAGGCAAAGGAAATATTACAGAGGATACTACTTTGATGATCCTTCCTTTTAATTTCAAGCCTAATTATTTAACATTTTTTAAGGATCTTTCACCTAGCACCTGTTCTGTCATTGGTTTCCATGTGGATCACAACATCACCAGCAATGTGCAGTAATTTCTGAACCTGTTCTACTACATGCCAAATCCTGGCACAAGGGAAACAACAAAAAACAAGTGATTTTATCCATTCTCATAATTATAGAATCCCCTATTGCCACCATGCCTTCCCACATAACCCTTTGGTTATGGTTGACCTCCAAGTTGTTAGAGAGAACAGTATCCCATAGGGTTGCCATATGTGAGACTTACCCCCTCTTTAGCCTATTTGACAATTTTCCTTGTAAGTGTAGAAACTGGATCATTTTTACAACTATGATTAATGTGTAGTAACTAACACAATAACTAATTTAAATAAGAAAAATATCACAATTTTATGTTGTTTTTTTAAGAATTTTTAACCCCTTTCCAACATCGGGCGTAATAATCAGCTAATGTCGGGCACCCCTTTGATGTGGGCTCTAGCGGTGAGCCCACATCTTTTCTGGCACGTGTCAGCTGTTTCGTTATTTTTCTGCTATTTTCTTGTAACAAACATGAGTCACTTTATGTATGGAATAAGTTTCTTACCTTCAATTCAAAATTGCTTGACTATTATTGGGCAGCATGGTGGCTCAATGATCAGCACAGTTGCACAGTAGACCGCACATGGAGTACTGTGTCCAGTTTTGGGCACCGGTGCTCAGGAAGGATATAATGGAACTAGAGAGAGTACAAAGGAGGGCAACAAAATTAATAAAGGGGATGGGAGAACTACAATACCCAGATAGATTAGCGAAATTAGGATTATTTAGTCTAGAAAAAAGACGACTGAGGGGCGATCTAATAACCATGTATAAGTATATAAGGGGACAATACAAATATCTCGCTGAGGATCTGTTTATACCAAGGAAGGTGACGGGCACAAGGGGGCATTCTTTGCGTCTGGAGGAGAGAAGGTTTTTCCACCAACATAGAAGAGGATTCTTTACTGTTAGGGCAGTGAGAATCTGGAATTGCTTGCCTGAGGAGGTGGTGATGGCGAACTCAGTCGAGGGGTTCAAGAGAGGCCTGGATGTCTTCCTGGAGCAGAACAATATTGTATCATACAATTATTAGGTTCTGTAGAAGGACGTAGATCTGGGTATTTATTATGATGGAATATAGGCTGAACTGGATGGACAAATGTCTTTTTTCGGCCTTACTAACTATGTTACTATGTTACTATGTTACTATGTTACTATGTTATGCTTTGCAGCTCTGGGGTCCCAGGTTCAAAGCACATTTAGGACAATATCTGCAAGGAGTTTGTATGATCTCCCCTGTTTGTGTGGCTTTCCTCCCATTCGGCTAAGGCCGGCGTCACACACAGCGTAAAACAATACGGTCCGTATATTACGGCCGTAATACGCTGAAAAGTCCCCAAAATAGTGGTCCGTAGCTCCTCCGTAGGCAGGGTGTGTCAGTGTTTTTTGCGCATGGCATCCTCCGTATGTAATCCGTATGGCATCTGTACTGCGTGTTTTTCTCGCAGGCTTGCAAAACCAACATACTGCTATAGAAGGGATCCATGTGTCAAAAAAAAAAAAAAAAAAAAAAAAATATATATATATATATGTATATATATATATATATATATATATATATATATACACACACACTGTATATATACATATATATATATATATATATAGTAGCGATTTCACTCACTCAGCTGCGACGGCTGACACTCAGGAGACGTGTTCCTTTAAAGTTCACTGGGTTTATTGCTTCATAAACCATGTGGCAAAACAACAGAAAGCAAAATAGCCTTTGGTTCAGGCAAAGGAAAACAAGTGTCCAGTTCATCCGGCTCAGTCCTGAAGCCGAACACACTCAGGAGGGTTTCACCTCCACACATATCTGCTGTGTAAAGGATTAGCCAGTCTTATATAGGACTAACCACACCCAGTAATCTATCACATGATTAGCCATGTGGTCTGACATCACCACAGGTCCTGAAACACAAACATATGGTTATATAAAACAACGCAATATTCCGGGCTACATTACAGCAACAAGGCACTTATGTGGCACATACCTCCCATCGACTACACACCCTTTAGCCATGCTACATACCTCCCCCCTCTGCCTAAAGCCGTGGGGCTTGGCACTTTCTCCCACTAAACAAGGGATTCTTGATAGGGCATCCGCATTACCGTGCAGCTTTCCGGCCCGATGTTCCACATGGAAACTGAAGTCCTGCAGGGATAAGAACCAACGGGTGACCCTAGCATTTCTACCCTTCGTTTCCCTCATCCACCTAAGTGGGGCATGGTCGGATATCAGTCTAAATTTACGTCCCAGCAGATAGTACCGTAATGTGTCCACTGCCCATTTTATGGCCAAGCACTCCTTCTCAACGACTGAGTAGTTCTTTTCAGATGAGGACAGCTTCCTACTCAGATAGAGAACAGGATGCTCCTCCCCATGTAGTTCTTGGGAAAGGACTGCTCCCACCCCAACATCTGAGGCATCTGTCTGAAGAATAAACTCTTTCTTGAAGTTTGGGGCCATCAGAACGGGTTGCTTACACAAAGCGTTTTTCATTTCTTGGAAGGCTGACTCTGTTTCTTCGGACCACTTAACCATTACTGGTTTTGTCCCTTTTAGCAGGTCAGTCAGAGGCGCAGCCATCGTGGCGAAGTTTGGGATGAACCTCCTGTAATATCCCACGATTCCCAGGAAGGCTTTAACTTGCTTCTTGGAAACTGGTTTTGGCCACGTTTGAATTGCCTCCACTTTACTGATTTGGGGTTTTATTTCTCCGTGACCCACTATGTATCCAAGGTACTTAGCTTCTTCTTTACCCAAGGCACACTTCTTTGGGTTTATAGTAAATCCGGCCTCTCTTATAGCATCCAACACCGCTTGGACTTTCTCCAGATGACTCTCCCAGTCCGGGCTAAAGATGACGATATCATCTAGGTACGCAGCAGCGTAGGCCTTATGGGGTGCAAGAACTCTATCCATAGCCCTCTGGAAGGTCGCCGGAGCTCCCTGTAGGCCAAACGGCATCCGGGCATACTGGAAGCATCCATCAGGTGTCGAAAAGGCTGTCTTCTCCTTGGCTTCCTGCGCCATGGGGATCTGCCAATACCCCTTTGTCAGATCCAAGGTGGATATATATCTGGCGTGCCCAAGCCTTTCGATGAGCTCATCAATACGGGGCATGGGATAAGCGTCGAACTTGGAGACCTCATTCAACTTCCGATAGTCGTTGCAAAACCTCCACTCTCCATCAGGTTTTGGGACCAGGACAATTGGGCTTGACCAACCGCTCTTGGATTCCTCAATGACTCCAAGCCTCAACATACGCTCCACTTCCTTGGAGATAACTTCTCGACGAGCCTCAGGAATACGATAAGGTTTCACATTCACCCGCACATGGGGCTCTGTTAGGACCTCGTGCTCTATGACCTTCGTGTATCCTGGCAATTCTGAAAACAGGTCCCTGTTTTTCTGGAGTAACTCCCGGCACTGCTGTTTCTGGGTTTTCGATAGCGTCTCTGCTATAGTAACCGCTCCAACCTCACCTTCTGGGTTGCTTAACAATGACGGAGTAACTGTCGGCTCTCTATCTTGCCATGGCTTGATGAGGTTGACATGGTAAACTTGGAATGGTTTCCGTCTTCCTGGTTGGTGAATTTTATAATTTACCTCACCAAGTTTCTCGACAACCTCATATGGCCCTTGCCATTTGGCCAAGAACTTGCTTTCCACCGTTGGAACTAACACAAGAACTCGGTCTCCCGGATTGAACTGCCTCACTCTTGCAGACCGGTTGTAGACCCTGGCTTGAGCTTCTTGTGCTTGGAGAAGGTGTTCTTTCACGATAGGCATCACCTTTGCAATCCTCTGCTGCATCAGGGCCACATGCTCAATGACGCTTCTGTGGGGCGTGACTTCGGCTTCCCAGGTTTCCTTGGCTATATCCAGGAGTCCTCGTGGATGTCGGCCATATAACATAGTAACATAGTAACATAGTTAGTAAGGCCGAAAAAAGACATTTGTCCATCCAGTTCAGCCTATATTCCATCATAATAAGTACCCAGATCTACGTCCTTCTACAGAACCTAATAATTGTATGATACAATATTGTTCTGCTCCAGGAAGACATCCAGGCCTCTCTTGAACCCCTCGACTGAGTTCGCCATCACCACCTCCTCAGGCAAGCAATTCCAGATTCTCACTGCCCTAACAGTAAAGAATCCTCTTCTATGTTGGTGGAAAAACCTTCTCTCCTCCAGACGCAAAGAATGCCCCCTTGTGCCCGTCACCTTCCTTGGTATAAACAGATCCTCAGCGAGATATTTGTATTGTCCCCTTATATACTTATACATGGTTATTAGATCGCCCCTCAGTCGTCTTTTTTCTAGACTAAATAATCCTAATTTCGCTAATCTATCTGGGTATTGTAGTTCTCCCATCCCCTTTATTAATTTTGTTGCCCTCCTTTGTACTCTCTCTAGTTCCATTATATCCTTCCTGAGCACCGGTGCCCAAAACTGGACACAGTACTCCATGTGCGGTCTAACTAGGGATTTGTACAGAGGCAGTATAATGCTCTCATCATGTGTATCCAGACCTCTTTTAATGCACCCCATGATCCTGTTTGCCTTGGCAGCTGCTGCCTGGCACTGGCTGCTCCAGGTAAGTTTATCATTAACTAGGATCCCCAAGTCCTTCTCCCTGTCAGATTTACCCAGTGGTTTCCCGTTCAGTGTGTAATGGTGATATTGATTCCCTCTTCCCATGTGTATAACCTTACATTTATCATTGTTAAACCTCATCTGCCACCTTTCAGCCCAAGTTTCCAACTTATCCAGATCCATCTGTAGCAGAATACTATCTTCTCTTGTATTAACTGCTTTACATAGTTTGGTATCATCTGCAAATATCGATATTTTACTGTGTAAACCTTCTACCAGATCATTAATGAATATGTTGAAGAGAACAGGTCCCAATACTGACCCCTGCGGTACCCCACTGGTCACAGCGACCCAGTTAGAGACTATACCATTTATAACCACCCTCTGCTTTCTATCACTAAGCCAGTTACTAACCCATTTACACACAATTTCCCCCAGACCAAGCATTCTCATTTTGTGTACTAACCTCTTGTGCGGCACGGTATCAAACGCTTTGGAAAAATCAAGATATACCACGTCCAATGACTCACCGTGGTCCAGTCTATAGCTTACCTCTTCATAAAAACTGATTAGATTGGTTTGACAGGAGCGATTTCTCATAAACCCATGCTGATATGGAGTTAAACAGTTATTCTCATTGAGATAATCCAGAATAACATCCCTCAGAAACCCTTCAAATATTTTACCAACAATAGAGGTTAGACTTACTGGCCTATAATTTCCAGGTTCACTTTTAGAGCCCTTTTTGAATATTGGCACCACATTTGCTATGCGCCAGTCCTGCGGAACAGACCCTGTCGCTATAGAGTCACTAAAAATAAGAAATAATGGTTTATCTATTACATTACTTAGTTCTCTTAGTACTCGTGGGTGTATGCCATCCGGACCCGGAGATTTATCTATTTTAATCTTATTTAGCCGGTTTCGCACCTCTTCTTGGGTTAGATTGGTGACCCTTAATATAGGGTTTTCATTGTTTCTTGGGATTTCACCTAGCATTTCATTTTCCACCGTGAATACCGTGGAGAAGAAGGTGTTTAATATGTTAGCTTTTTCCTCGTCATCTACAACCATTCTTTCCTCACTATTTTTTAAGGGGCCTACATTTTCAGTTTTTATTCTTTTACTATTGATATAGTTGAAGAACAGTTTGGGATTAGTTTTACTCTCCTTAGCAATGTGCTTCTCTGTTTCCTTTTTGGCAGCTTTAATTAGTTTTTTAGATAAAGTATTTTTCTCCCTATAGTTTTTTAGAGCTTCAATGGTGCCATCCTGCTTTAGTAGTGCAAATGCTTTCTTTTTACTGTTAATTGCCTGTCTTACTTCTTTGTTTAGCCACATTGGGTTTTTCCTATTTCTAGTCCTTTTATTCCCACAAGGTATAAACCGCTTACACTGCCTATTTAGGATGTTCTTAAACATTTCCCATTTATTATCTGTATTCTCATTTCTGAGGATATTGTCCCAGTCTACCAGATTAAGGGCATCTCTAAGCTGTTCAAACTTTGCCTTCCTAAAGTTCAATGTTTTTGTGACTCCCTGACAAGTCCCCCTAGTGAAAGACAGGTGAAACTGCACAATATTGTGGTCGCTATTTCCTAAATGCCCAACCACCTGCAGATTTGTTATTCTGTCAGGTCTATTAGATAGTATTAGGTCTAAAAGTGCTGCTCCTCTGGTTGGATTCTGCACCAATTGTGAAAGATAATTTTTCTTGGTTATTAGCAGAAACCTGTTGCCTTTATGGGTTTCACAGGTTTCTGTTTCCCAGTTAATATCCGGGTAGTTAAAGTCCCCCATAACCAGGACCTCATTATGGGTTGCAGCTTCATCTATCTGCTTTAGAAGTAGACTTTCCATGCTTTCTGTTATATTTGGGGGTTTGTAACAGACCCCAATGAGAATTTTGTTACCATTTTTCCCTCCATGAATTTCAACCCATATGGACTCGACATCCTCATTCCCTTCGCTAATATCCTCCCTTAAAGTGGACTTTAGACAAGACTTTACATAGAGACAAACCCCTCCTCCTCTCCGATTTTTACGATCCTTTCTAAACAGACTGTAACCCTGTAAGTTAACTGCCCAGTCATAGCTTTCATCTAACCATGTCTCGGTTATTCCCACTATGTCAAAGTTACCTGTAGATATTTCTGCTTCTAGTTCTTCCATCTTGTTTGTCAGGCTTCTGGCGTTTGCGAGCATGCAGTTTAGAGGATTTTGTTTTGTTCCAATCTCCTCACTGTGGATTGTTTTAGAAATGTTCTTACCTCCCTTCTGAGTATGTTTTCCTGGATCTTCTTTGTTCGAGTCTAATGTTTTTCTTCCCGTCCCCTCTTCTTCTAGTTTAACGCCCTCCTGATGAGTGTAGCGAGTCTTCTGGCGAATGTGTGTTTCCCAGGTTTGTTGAGGTGTAGTCCGTCTCTGGCGAGGAGTCCATCATACCAGTAATTCACACCGTGGTCCATATAGAAGCTCAAACGGTGAGAACCCTGTGGCGGCCTGTGGAACTTCACGAATGGAAAACATCAGATAGGGTAAGAGACAATCCCAGTCTCTACCGTCTTTCTCTATAGCTTTTCTCAGCATGCTCATTAGAGTCTTGTTAAACCTCTCAACAAGACCATCTGACTGGGGATGGTACACCGAGGTCCTCAACTGGGAGATCTTCAGGGCTTTGCATAACTCCCTCATCACCTTGCTCATGAAAGGTGTACCCTGGTCAGTCAGGATCTCCTTTGGCAGACCTGTCCGGGAAAAGACATGGACCAACTCGCGGGCTATGCTCTTTGAGGAAGAATTCCTCAAGGGAATTGCCTCAGGATAGCGTGTGGCATAGTCCAGGATGACTAATATATACTGATGGCCCCGAGCTGATTTAACTAAGGGACCGACCAAGTCCATGGCAATTCTCTCGAACGGTACCTCAATAATGGGCAGTGGCACAAGGGGGTTCCGGAAATGAGGAGTAGGAGCAGTTAGCTGACATGTAGGGCAGGACCTGCAATAGTTCACTATTTCCCGGTGACACCCAGGCCAATAGAACCTCTGCACAACCCGTTCCTGCGTTTTTTCCACCCCTAGGTGTCCACCCAAGATGTGTGAATGGGCCATGTCCAACACTTTCCGTCTATACGGACCCGGCACTATCAACTGCTCTACCAACTCCTCCCTTATTTTCGTGACCCGGTACAACAATTCCCCCCTCAACAGAAAATGGGGAAATCTTTTGTCTGCCCCCGGCTCCTGTACCACCCCGTCAATAACTGTGACATTATTAAAGGCTTCCCTCAGAGTGGGGTCCCTATGTTGGGCAGTCCCAAAATTTTCACCGGTAACCTCTAACTCCAGAATGTCAGATGTAGGGGATACTTCCTCCTCATCCCCAACCAGAACACAAAAAGGAAAGCTGTCTGCCTCTGGGTGTGGCGATACCGTTCCAGGGTTCACTGGTTCCCTGCCAGGGAGCTCAGAACCCTTTCCCCACAAATCCCAAAACAAACAGAAATCCCGGCCAATAATTATAGGGTGCAACAAGTCCTGAACTACGCCGACTATGTGGGATTCAGTGCCACATGCCGTTTCAATGTCCACCCTGGCCATAGGGTAGTCCTTTGCATCACCATGTATGCACCGCACTCCGACCTTCTTTCCTGGGAGCAGATGAAGAGGAAAAGTGGCCCTCACCAGGGTCACTAGGCTCCCCGAGTCTAACAGTGCCGTTACTGCTCGACCGTTCACCTTTACGGGACACGCTTGAGGTCCCTCGTTGGATGGAGAGTTCAAACTACAGACTGGATACGCATAGTATGAACAACGGCGTCCCATGCTGCAGTCCATCTGCTCAGTGGCTTGGGAACAACGGGCAGCTATATGTCCTGGCTTGTGGCACCTCCAACAAATAACATCACCCGTGGGGACCTTGGGCACCACCTCCCCCGCCCTTTGTGACCTTGGACGCACCACCCCTTTTTGGGACTCAGCTGCCCTCTGGGACCCCCAGTACGGCATGGGCTGCCTCCCGAAGGAGCCTTCCAACCCTTGGTATCTCTCAACCAGTCCGATCAGCTCGTCGGCATTCTGGGGATCACCCTGGGCAACCCAAGACTGTATAGGCCTCGGGAGGGAATGGACAAACCGATCCATCATCACCCGTTCTACCATCTGTGCAGGCGCAGAGGTCTCTGGCTGCAGCCATTTCTGGACCAGGTGCAACAGATCAAACATTTGGGAACGAGGTGGTTTGTCCCGGTGATAGCCCCAGGAGTGAACTCGCTGTGCCCTGACAGTCAGTGTCACCCCCAGACGTGCGAGAATCTCGGCTTTCAATTTGTGATACTCTTTGGCATCCTGCAAGGTCAAATCATAGTACGCCTTCTGGGGTTCTCCCGTCAGGTATGGCGCAAGTACCTCTGCCCACTGCTCTGGCGGAAGTTTTTCCCTCTCAGCGACCCTCTCAAACACCGTCAGGAAGGCCTCAACATCATCCCCGGGAGTCATTTTCTGCAATGCACGTCTTACCGTCTTCCGGACGTGGGTGTCATCAGCCAAACCTGGGGTTGGGGCGCTCGCCTTGCCCTGGATGGCGGTTGCCAGAAGCTGCATCTGCTGCTGATGCTCCTGCTGGCTCTGTTGTAACTGCTGCCGTTGCTCCTGCTGGCTTTGCTGCATCTGCTGCCGTTGCTCCTGCTGGCTCTGTTGTATCTGCTGCTGGCTCTGTTGTATCTGCTGCATCAACAGCCTGTTGGTCTCTTGCTGCCTTTGCTCCTGCTGGACCAAGTGTTTCAGCAGGTCCTCCATTTTCTCCGGCAATGCTTGCTGGCTTGCAACAGCCTTGACCCAGGACATTCAAAAATAAACTCACGTCTCGTCTCCGCTGGGAACGCTGCTCGCAGGTCTCCACCAATTGTAGCGATTTCACTCACTCAGCTGCGACGGCTGACACTCAGGAGACGTGTTCCTTTAAAGTTCACTGGGTTTATTGCTTCATAAACCATGTGGCAAAACAACAGAAAGCAAAATAGCCTTTGGTTCAGGCAAAGGAAAACAAGTGTCCAGTTCATCCGGCTCAGTCCTGAAGCCGAACACACTCAGGAGGGTTTCACCTCCACACATATCTGCTGTGTAAAGGATTAGCCAGTCTTATATAGGACTAACCACACCCAGTAATCTATCACATGATTAGCCATGTGGTCTGACATCACCACAGGTCCTGAAACACAAACATATGGTTATATAAAACAACGCAATATTCCGGGCTACATTACAGCAACAAGGCACTTATGTGGCACATACCTCCCATCGACTACACACCCTTTAGCCATGCTACAATATATATATATATATATATATATATATATATATATATATATATATATATATATATATATATATATATATATATTTATTAATATTTCTTCCAGCGCGAGATAGCTTTAAAGCCGGTAATTCAAGTACCGGCTTTTGCTATCTCCTTCCTAAACCCGACATGATTTGAGACATGGTTTACATACAGTAAACCATGTCATATCCCCCTTTTTTTTGCATATTCCACACTACTAATGTTAGTAGTGTGTATATGCAAAATTTGGCCGTTCTATCTACTAAATTAAAGGGTTAAATGGCGGAAGAAATTGGCGTGGGCTCCCGCGCAATTTTCTCCGCCAGAGTAGTAAAGCCAGTGACTGAGGGCAGATATTAATAGCCTGGAGAGGGTCCACGGCTATTGCCCCCCCCTGGCTAAAAACACCTGCCCCCAGCCACCCCAGAAAAGGCACATCTGGAAGATGCGCCTATTCTGGCACTTGGCCACTCTCTTCCCATTCCCGTGTAGCAGTGGGATATGGGGTAATGAAGGGTTAATGCCACCTTGCTATTGTAAGGTGACATTCAGCCAAATTAATAATGGAGAGGAGTCAATTATGACACCTATCCATTATTAATCCAATACTAGTAAAGGGTTAAAAAAATACACAAACACATTATTAAAAATTATTTTAATGAAATAAAAACAATGGTTGTTGTAATATTTTAGTCAACGCCCAATCCGATCACTGAAGACCCTCGTTCTGTAACAAAAAAACATAATAAACCAACAATATCCTTACCTTCCGAGGATCTGTAAAGTCCAACGATGTAAATCCATCTGAAGGGGTTAAAATATTTTGCAGCCACGAGCTTTGCTAATGCAACGTTGTTCGTGGCTGCAAAACCCCGGGAAATGAAGGTAAAGTAGGTCAATGACCTATATTTACCTTCATTTGCTATGAGGCGCCCTCTGCTGGTTGTTCCTAGATCGTGGGAATTTTCCTAGAAAGCTCCCAGGCTCGAGTTCATAAGAGGCACCCTCAGCTGGTTGTCCTCTTATGAACTGGAGCCTGGGAGCTTTCTAGGAAAGTTCCCACGATCTAGGAACAACCAGCAGAGGGCGCCTCACCGCAAATGAAGGTAAATATAGGTCATTGACCTACTTTACCTTCATTCCCCGGGGTTTTGCAGCCACGAACAACGTTGCATTAGCAAAGCTCGTGGCTGCAAAATATTTTAACCCCTTCAGATGGATTTACATCGTTGGACTTTACAGATCCTCGGAAGGTAAGGATATTGTTGGTTTATTATGTTTTTTTTGTTACAGAACGAGGGTCTTAAGTGATTGGATTGGGCGTTGAATAAAATATTACAACAACCTTTGTTTTTATTTCATTAAAATAATTTTTAATGTGTTTGTGTATTTTTTTAACCCTTTACTAGTATTGGATTAATAATGGATAGGTGTCATAATTGACGCCTCTCCATTATTAATTTGGCTTAATGTCACCTTACAATAGCAAGGTGACATTAACCCTTCATTACCCCATATCCCACCGCTACACGGGAATGGGAAGAGAGTGGCCAAGTTCCAGAATAGGCGCATCTTCCAGATGTGCCTTTTCTGGGGTGCCTGGGGGCAGGTGTTTTTAGCCAGGGGGGGGGCAATAACCGTGGACCCTCTCTAGGCTATTAATATCTGCCCACAGTCACTGGCTTTACTACTCTGGCGGAGAAAATTGCGCGGGAGCCCACGCCAATTTTTTCCGCCATTTAACCCTTTAATTTAGTAGATAGAACGGCCAAATTTTGCACATACACACTACTAACATTAGTAGTGTGGAATATGCAAAAAAAATGGGGATATGAGATGGTTTACTGTATGTAAACCATGTCTGAAATCATGTCGGGTTTAGGAAGGAGAGAGCAAAAGCCGATAGTTGAATTACCGGCTTTAAAGCTATCTAGCGCTGAAATAAATATTAATATATATGTGTCTCACTGATATATATATATACAGGTCCTTCTCAAAAAATTAGCATATAGTGTTAAATTTCATTATTTACCATAATGTAATGATTACAATTAAACTTTCATATATTATAGATTCATTATCCACCAACTGAAATTTGTCAGGTCTTTTATTGTTTTAATACTGATGATTTTGGCATACAACTCCTGATAACCCAAAAAACCTGTCTCAATAAATTAGCATATCAAGAAAAGGTTCTCTAAATGACCTATTACCCTAATCTTCTGAATCAACTAATTAACTCTAAACACATGCAAAAGATACCTGAGGCTTTTATAAACTCCCTGCCTGGTTCATTACTCAAAACCCCCATCATGGGTAAGACTAGCGACCTGACAGATGTCAAGAGGGCCATCATTGACACCCTCAAGCAAGAGGGTAAGACCCAGAAAGAAATGTCTCAACAAATAGGCTGTTCCCAGAGTGCTGTATCAAGGCACCTCAATGGTAAGTCTGTTGGAAGGAAACAATGTGGCAGAAAACGCTGTACAACGAGAAGAGGAGACCGGACCCTGAGGAAGATTGTGGAGAAGGACCGATTCCAGACCTTGGGGAACCTGAGGAAGCAGTGGACTGAGTCTGGTGTGGAAACATCCAGAGCCACCATGCACAGGCGTGTGCAGGAAATGGGCTACAGGTGCCGCATTCCCCAGGTAAAGCCACTTTTGAACCATAAACAGCGGCAGAAGCGCCTGACCTGGGCTACAGAGAAGCAGCACTGGACTGTTGCTAAGTGGTCCCAAGTACTTTTTTCTGATGAAAGCAAATTTTGCATGTCATTCGGAAATCAAGGTGCCAGAGTCTGGAGGAAGACTGGGGAGAAGGAATTGCCAAAATGCCTGAAGTCCAGTGTCAAGTACCCACAGTCAGTGATGGTGTGGGGTGCCATGTCAGCTGCTGGTGTTGGTCCACTGTGTTTCATCAAGGGCAGGGTCAATGCAGCTAGCTATCAGGAGATTTTGGAGCACTTCATGCTTCCATCGGCTGAAATGCTTTATGGAGATGAAGATTTCATTTTTCAGCACGACCTGGCACCTGCTCACAGTGCCAAAACCACTGGTAAATGGTTTACTGACCATGGTATTACTGTGCTCAATTGGCCTGCCAACTCTCCTGACCTGAACCCCATAGAGAATCTGTGGGATATTGTGAAGAGAAAGTTGAGAGACGCAAGACCCAACACTCTGGATGAGCTTAAGGCCGCTATTGAAGCATCCTGGGCCTCCATAACATCTCAGCAGTGTCACAGGCTGATTGCCTCCATGCCACGCCGCATTGAAGCAGTCATTTCTGCCAAAGGATTCCCCACCAAGTATTGAGTGCATAACCGAACATTATTATTTGATGGTTTTTTTGTTTGTTATTAAAAAACACTTTTATTTGATTGGATGGGTGAAATATGCTAATTTATTGAGACAGGTTTTTTGGGTTATCAGGAGTTGTATGCCAAAATCATCAGTATTAAAACAATAAAAGACCTGACAAATTTCAGTTGGTGGATAATGAATCTATAATATATGAAAGTTTAATTGTAATCATTACATTATGGTAAATAATGAAATTTAACACTATATGCTAATTTTTTGAGAAGGACCTGTATATATATATATATATATATATATATACCTATTCTATGTGTACACATTTATTCTACCTATTCTTCTGTAAGCTGTCAGTGTGATTTTACTGTACACCAAAATGAATTACTGGCTTTTCTCTCTAACACTGCTGCGTATTTCTCGCAAGTCACACTGCTGGTCTGTGTGTAATCCGTATTTTTCTGGCTTCCATTGACTTTCATTTTCGTATTTCTTGCGCAGTACGGTGACAAACGCAGCATGCTGCGATTTTCTACGGCCGTAGAAAGCTGTATAATACGGATCAGTAAAATACGGCAGATAGGAGCAGGGGCATAGAGAATAATTGTGCCGTTTGTTTTGCGAGTTTTACGGACGTACTTTCTGCACTCATACGTCCGTAAAACTCGCAAGTGTGACGGCAGCCTAAGACATACACTACAGATAGGCAATAGAGGTGGTGAGCACAATGGAGACATTGATGATATTGTCTGTAAAGTGCTGCAGGTTATGATGGTGTTTCATAGCCAAGCATACTAAGCTATGTCTCTATGTCTGATATGGGAATTCACCTGATAATTAAACTGCCATGTCTATTTACAGAGTACTCAACATTGAACTTGCAACACTAAGACGGAAAACTTGCAAAATTATGGAAACCACAAGATAAGTGTTTATGCAAAAAGTGGAAACAAAAATTTCAAAAACATCGTTACTTGTTCAACATTGAGTACGAGTCATGAACAAAAATTCAAGCACTTCCAAGCCTTGGCTTATATCAAAGAGGGTGTTAATGTTTTATGAGTAATATTCTGCCACGCTGAATGCACTTGGCATGCATATGATAACAATAAGCCGCTTTCAGTTACCTTTTCAATTTCTGATCATGGTCACAGCAGATGTGCTCCATGGGAGACAAGTCCGAAGACCCTGCAGGCCATGGCAGCACATCACAGTAGAATGAGCAACTAGCAGCCTAGCTTTGTCATATTGAAAAATAGTTCCTGTGGCACGTTGGTGAAATACCAGTGCATTGGCTGTATATACCAGTATATTGGCTGTACTAGTGCTTCGGCGACAAATTCAATGTAACGCTGAGCTGGTAATGCATCTGTAATGAAAACTAGTGGAGTCTGGATAGTGTACACAATATTCCCAGTAGGACTAGTGTGGAATTGCATCTTGAAGGTGTATTCATGTGAATATGTAGACATACTTTGCAGTATATACTGTAGAACTTAAGTGTTCTTTATTTGTTAATTGTATAACTTATACAATTTATACTGTTAAAACAACACCTTTTTTTTATTTATTAGCGCATTTCATGCTGAATTTTACATAATTAGGACAGTGTTAACTCTGTTTGTCACATAGTCATTAAACACTGTTCCTTGATTCCTCCTTCACAAAATTTAGAACGAATTATCAAGGTTAATGTATATCTCCTACCATTTATCTGTGTGGATATAATGATGTAAAATTTGTTATGCACGGCTCTAATAGGACATCTAATTTATACAGTCATTTTGTGTTGCGAATGATGTCCCTTGCTAATGCATTAGGTGCAACTTATTATAAGTATTGTGTTACCTCATACATAATAATATATGAGTGGTTTTGTACAACTTTATGAAAGTCAGTGATAAATGCAAAAATAATTCATGAGTTTTAGCTGAAAATAGTAAATGAGATGTTACAACTATCATTTGCAAATGACTTAAAAATGACACCTCTTTTTCATATTTCTAAATGAGAACTCACATTTAAGCAAGACCCATAAAACACTAGTAACAACACATACCACATTATTTAAAAGATATGCTACAGGCATGCGAAGTGATTTGTGATCATTTGACTCTATGAAATCTTTAAATTGTGACAAAATGTGAAAAGATTAGATAATATGAGTACTGTACATACTGTACTGTATAACCTTATGAATAGTGTCTACTGACAGTGCAAAGTAAACACGGTATGCATAATTATTAGGCAAATAGTGTTTTTGATGATTAATTTTATTATTGAACAATTACAGTGCTGTCGGTCAATCCAAAATAAATAGGGATGAGTGCATGTGCTTGGTGAAATATCGTTTGTGCATCTGGGTGCTCGGATGTGCTGTTACCCAGCAAGCATTGGATGGTGCTCAATTTAAAACTCAAATCCCCGCCCCCACATGTTTGATGCCTGTTACACAGCCAATAAGCACGAGGGAATTGAATGAGCATCACTGTAATGACATCGCCATTTGCTGTGACTGTCTGGCCGTGTGACATCATCAGGGGTTATAAAAGGACACAGCACACTGATGGCATTGTACAGCTCTGTGACAGTTCATATTCGAGGGAGAAAGTACCGTAATTCTCCAGGAGTCTGTGTGTACAGTATAATGAATCAGAGTCCTATACCGTTAATATTGGTTCTGAAGCTGAACAATCATACTAAGAGCCCTTCCAAGGGCTAATCGTTTACTTTGTTGTTTGTATCACATACATTCTGCATTTAGTCTAGGGAGGGAGGGAGAGTTGCAGTAGCAGGGACAGTGACAGGATACAGTCTGTAGACAGGGATTAGTGTGCAGTTCCTTGCAAAATATGCAGCAGTGGAATTTTTTTGTGTGAAAAAAATTGAAAATATTGTGTGATCAATCAAGTGTTGAGTACTTTGTGGTACATTTTGGTGTTATAAAACACTCAAAAAAAGTGTTGACATTTTTTTCTTGATTAAATTACATATCCGTAGAGTATTCTGTGCTCTAGCATACATTACAGTGATATCCATTACTGCAACAAAAGATCAAAAATGTTGTTGGGTTAAATTTCTCACCCATACAGTATTCCGTGTTCTGGCGTACACTGTTGTGATGTATAACACTCCAAAAAAGCATAAACATTTTTTGCGGGGGTTAAATTTCTAAGCCACACAAACTTCAGTGGCCTGGGATACATTACTGTGGTTTATAACACTGCAAAAAAGTGTTAACATTTTTTGCTGTATTCAATTAGTCAGCCATACAGTGTAATATGATTAGGGGATGACAAAGATGGCAGAACCGTGCAAGACTCCTGAGGAAGTGACCAATGGAATATTGGAGCCAGTGAAAGCTGGTGCAACAGCAATAGTGGCAGGAGAATGTGGTCTGGTTCAAGCCAATTTCCAAGAACTACCAAAGCCCAAAGTCATGCTACATCCTTTACTGCTGGGGTTCTTGCCGACAGTGGGCAGTAGATCCAGGATTCATGAACTAGTGATCATACTGCAGGGTCTAGATTGGTCAAAAGAGACAAAGAGGTGAGCCAGGACAAGGTCTGGAAAAATGTTATCCAGCCTGCTAGCTACAAGTTACCAAGAGTTGGTATCCTGGGGGATGGTCCATTGAAGAGTTTGGGACCCATCATAACAGCTCATTCAATCATCTTGGCAGTAGAGACGTAACACTTGCCGCGAAGGATGATGGCTGGATCCAATGTCACATTCCTCAAAATAGAGGGGCACATTGCTGGTATGCTGTGGGTGTGATCCCAGAAGTAAGGGAGTAGGATGAACCCTTCTTGAGGAATGAACAGGCCTGAGAGAGGCTCATAGAGGTAGCTCGAGACAGGGTTGCTACAACCCCTGAGAGAGAGCATACTGTCCTTTGGGTTCCTCACCTCTTATCATTATTATTATTATTTATATAGTACCATTGATTCCATGGTGCTGTATATGAGAAGATGTTACATACAAATTACAGATATCACTTACAGTTAGCAAACTAACAATTACAGACTGATACAGAGGGGTGAGGACTCGACCCTTGCGGACTTACATTCTACAGGATGGTGGGGAATGAGACAGTAGGTCGAGGGTTGCAGGAGCTCCGGTGTTGGTGAAGCTGTACCTCCGGTAGTGGTAAGGAGGCAGGGGGGTCAGTGCAGGCTGTAAGCTTTCCAGAAGAAGTGTGTTTTCAGGTTCTGTATGAAGGATCTGAATGTGGTTGATAGTCGGACGTGTTGGGGCAAAGAATTCCAGAGGATGGGAGATATTCGGGAGAAGTCTTGGAGGCGGTTAATTGAGGAGTGAATAAGTGTGTAGGAGAGAAGGAGGTCTTGGGAGGACTGGAGATTTTGTGAGGGAAGATATCGGGAGATTAGTTCAGAGATATATGGGTGAGACAGGTTATGGATGGCTTTGTAGGTCAGTATTAGTAATTTGAACTGGATACGCTGAGGGAATGGGAGCCAGTAAAGAGATTTGCAGAGGGGGGAAGCGGAGGAGAAGCGAGGAGAGAGATGAATTAGACTGGCAGCAGAGTTAAGGATGGACTGGAGAGGTGCAAGGGTGTTAGCAGGGAGGCCACAGAAAAGGATGTTGCAGTAGTCAAGGCTGGAGAACATTAGGGCATGCACAAGCATTTTAGTAGATTGACGGTTGAGGAAAGGATGGTTTCTGGAGATATTTTTGAGCTGGAGGCGACAAGAGGTGGTAAGAGCTTGAAGGACAGGGCAGAGTCAATAGTTACCCCAAGGCAGCGGGCTTCCAGTACAGGGGAAAGCCTGATTTTGTTAATTGCAATAGATAGGTCAGGTAAGGAAGCTCTATGAGATGGAGGAAAGATGATGAGTTCAGATTTGTCCACATTAAGTTTGAAGAAGCGAGAAGACGAAGGAGGCTATGGCTGCTAGACACTTTGGGATTCTGGACAGCAGAGAGGTGAAGTCTTGGCCAGAGAGGTAGATCTGAGTGTCATCAGCATAAAGGTGGTACTGGAATCCATGGGCCTTTATGAGTTGTCCAAGGCCAAGTGTATAGATTGAGAAGAGTACGGGTCCTAGAACAGAGCCTTGGGGCACTCCAACAGAGAGAGGGTGGGACGAGAAGGTAGTGTGGGAGTGGGAGACGTTGAATGTGGGGTTGGAAAGATATGTGGAGATCCAGGATATGGTGAGGTCTTTGATGTCAAAGGAGGAGAGGATCTCTAGTAGGAGGCAGTGGTCAACTGTGTTGAAAGCAGAGGGCAGGTCTAGAAGTTGGAGTACAGAGTATTGCCCATTAGCTTTGGCTGTAAGTAGGTCATTCGTAATTTTGGTCAGGGCTGTCTCAGTTAAGTGATGGGGTCGGAAACCAGATTGTAGATTGTCAAAGAGCAAGTTAGATAAGAGGTGGGAGGAAAGTTCAGCTTGGACGTGCTGCTCCTGGAGTTTGTAAGCGAATGGGAGCAGCGATATTGGGCGATAGCTGGACATAGAAGTTGGATCGAGGGTTGGCTTTTTAAAGATAGATGTGATTCTGGTATGTTTGAAAGCAGAAGGGAAGTGTCAGAAGTTAGTGATAGGTTGAAGAACTGGGTTAGGGATGGGATAAGAGTGGCAGTGAGGTTGGGGATTAGGTGGGATGTGACGGGGTCAAGCGCACAGGTGGTGAGTTGTGATTAGGAGAAGAGACAATTATGCCCCCCTTCAGCGATGTTGAATACGGAGTTTATGGGGTTTAGGCATTGGTCTGGTATACAAAAAGGTTGTGGTGGTTGAACAATGAAGATTTGCCTCATTTGGTCGATCTTATTTTTATTGTGTGTGGCAAAGTCCTCAGCAGAGATGAGGGAGGTTGGAGGGGGCACTGGGGGGCAGAGGAGGGAGTTAGGGAAGATACGAGGGTTGTGAAGTAGGCTTGTTTAGCAGAGGTGAGAGCAAATTTAAAAGCTAGTGTTGCCTGTTTGAATGCAATGAAGTTGTCTTGCGAATGTGTTTTCTTCCTCTGCACCCCTGGACACTTGCCGGAGCTTTTTAGTGGTGTCATTGTGCTAGAGTGGACTTCAAAAGAGGGGTGGATAAGGAAGGGTAGAAGTGGGATTGGGTTAAAGATGCAGTTAGAAGAAAAGAGAAGATCCAGTCCTCCACCATGTCTGTTGCCAGGCCAAGGGGTGTGGGTGAAGTGGAGGCTGCCATAACACAGCACAGTGTCAGAGGGTGTTAGCCATGTTTCTGTGAAACGGAGGAAGGCAAGCTTGTGAGAGAGAAAAAGGTCATGAATTATATGAAGCTTATTGCAGATTGAGCGGGCATTCCAGAGTGCTCCAGAGAGAGGGAACAGAGGGGAAGGCGTCAGGGGCACGGGTTTTATGTTGGAAAGATTGTGGAAGTTTATATTGAGCTGTGGGGGTCCAGGGTTGGGAGATGTCGAAAGCAGTGAGGAGAAGCAGAGAAAGGGAGAGCAGGTGGGAGGAGAGTGGCCACATTGTTTAATGTTTTATTAGGACAGATTTGAGGTTGAGGAGCAGGTCAGCAGAGGAGGTCAGGTGGGTAGATAAGAGGGAAGGAGAGATGATTATTTGGTTAGAGGGTGCTGGGGTTTGTGGATAGCGAAGGAGAGAGAGGATTAGTGGAGAAAACACTCTAAGGGCATATGTAAACATGGTGATGAAGTAAGATGGGTTAATAGAAAAGCTAGATTCAAGCAATAAGACGTGCTTACTCAGCAGACATACCCAAATAGGATACATGTCTGTGATAAATAACACTCCAAAAAACATTCAAAAATGTATCTGGAATTAATTACTCACCCATAGAGTATTTCGTATTCTGTAGTACATTTTGGTGCTTTCTTATTCTTCAAAAAATTGTTCACAAATTTAGCTTTCTTTTATTGCTTATCCATTCACTATAACATCTTTTTAAGTACATTTGGTGGTATATAAAACTACAAGAAAGCAATGAGAAAATGTTCTGCTTTCAATTACTGATTTATACAATATCACATGCCTTTCAGTGTTATATAAAAAAAATGAATACATTTGCATAGATTCCATGATTCATCCATACGTTCTAACATGGTTTTTGTTACATTTGGCTGGTATATTAAACTAAAAAAAAAATTCAAAAACTTTTTCTGGCTTCAATTATTCATTCAATGAGTATTACATGCTTTCTGTTACATTTTGGTGGTGTATTAAACTACAACAAAAAATCCTTCCAAAAAATTGTTATGGATTCAATGATTTATCCATACAATGTAACAGAGTTCTTGTTACATTTTGCTGGTATTTTAAACTACAAAAAAGCATAAAAAACTTTTTATGGTTTCAATGATTCATCCATACAGTTTAACGCGCTTTGTGTAAAATTATGGTGGGTTAAAAATTTTAAAACAGCTTGGCCTGGTACAGTTCAAAAAATATATTTGGTAAAAAAAATTATTATTGTCATATATACTGTAGAACCTGCTTTGTGTGAAATTTCACTGGTTTGAATTAAAAAACAAAATTGGCATGCTGCTGGTCTACACTTTTTTAATATTCTAACCTCTTAACTCTCAAGGGTGGTTTGCATGTTAATGACCGGACCAATTTTTACAATTCTGACCACTGTCCCTTTATGAGGTTATAACTCTGGAACACTTGCATGGATCCCAGTTACTCTGACACTCTTTTCTTGTGACATATTGTACCTCATGGTAGTTGTAAAATTTCCTCGACATTACTTATTATTATTAGAAGGTTTTTGCACCAACATAGAAGAGGATTCTTTACTGTTAGGGCGGTGAGAATCTGGAATTGCTTGCCTGAGGAGGTGGTGATGGCGAACTCAGTCGAGGGGTTCAAGAGAGGCCTGGATGTCTTCCTGGAGCAGAACAATATTGTATCATAAAATTATTAGGTTCTGTAGAAGGACGTAGATCTGGGGATTTATTATGATGGAATATAGGCTGAACTGGATGGACAAATGTCTTTTTTCGGCCTTACTAACTAGGTTACTATGTTACTATGCTACTTGCATTTATTTGTGAAAAAAAACGGAAATTTGTCGAAAAGTTTGAAAATTTCTCAATTTTCCAAATTTGAATTTTCATGCCCTTAAATCACAGAAATAATGTCACAAAAAATACTGAATAAGTAACATTTCCCACATGTCTAATTTACATCAGCACAATTTTGGAACCAAAATGTTTTTTTGTTAGGAGGTTATAAGGGTTAAAAGTTGACCAGCAATTTTCATTTTTACACCACCATTTTTTTTAGGGACCCATCACATTTGAAGTCACTTTGATAGAAAATACCCAAGTGTGACACCATTCTAAAAACTGCACCCCTCAAGGTACTCAAAACCACATTCAAGAAGTTTATTAACCCTTCAGGTGTTTCACAGGAATTTTTGGAATTTTTTAAAAAAATGAACATTTAACTTTTTTTCACAAATTATTTTACTTCAGATCCAATTTGTTTTATTTTACCAAGAGTAACAGGAGAAATTGGACCCCAAAAGTTGTTGTACAATTTGTCCTGAGTATGCAGATACCCCATATGTTGCGGGAACCACTGTTTGAAATTATAGCAGAGATCGGAAGGGAAGGAGAGCCGTTTGACTTTCCAATTCAAAATTGACAGAAATTAAGATCGGACGCCATGTCGCGTTTGGAGAGCCCCTAATGTGCCTAAACAGTGGTAACCCCCCACAAGTGACACTATTTTGTAACGTAGACCCCCTAAGGAACTTATCTAGATGTGTGGTGATGCGTGTTTTAGGATGCCCCCCCATCTAGCGGCCAATCCTACAGACTACACTTTCCCTATACTTATACAATGTAAAACAATATACATTTAACAATGGCAATACATCATGTGATGTAGCAGTACCAATTAAATAGACAGTAGTAGTACACTATAAGTGTAGCGGTACCATAATATAATAACATATATAAATTATAGTATTATATTCAATGACCGAACCTGTTAAGAAGGAAAAGTAAAAGGGAACATCATCATTCACTCCATTGCATGTGAAAGTGACAGAGAATGACTGCATGTTGTAGGAAGTGAGTGTCTTTTGTAATGCGTGTAGCAGAGCTGTGCACATTGTCTGTAGGTGGCAGAGCATTGTGTGAAGTCTGTAGGTGGCAGAGCATTGTGTGTAATCTGTAGGTGGCAGAGCATTGTGTGAAGTCTGTAGGTGACAGAGCATTGTGTGAAGTCTGTAGGTGGCAGAGCATTGTGTGAAGTCTGTAGGTGGCAGAGCATTGTGTGTAATCTGTAGGTGGCAGAGCATTGTGTGAAGTCTGTAGGTGACAGAGCATTGTGTGAAGTCTGTAGGTGGCAGAGCATTGTGTGAAGTCTGTAGGTGGCAGAGCATTGTGTGTAATCTGTAGGTGACAGAGCATTGTGTGTAGTCTGTAGGTGGCAGAGCATTGTGTGTAGTCTGTAGGTGGCAGAGCATTGTGTGAAGTCTGTAGGTGGCAGAGCATTGTGTGAAGTCTGTAGGTGGCAGAGAATTGTGTGAAGTCTGTAGGTGACAGAGCATAGTGTGAAGTCTGTAGGTGACAGAGCATTGTGTGAAGTCTGTAGGTGGCAGAGCATTGTGTGTAGTGTGTAGGTGGCAGAGCATTGTGTGTAGTCTGTAGGTGGCAGAGCATTGTGTGAAGTCTGTAGGTGGCAGAGCATAGTGTGAAGTCTGTAGGTGGTAGAGAATTGTGTGAAGTCTGTAGGTGACAGAGCATTGTGTGAAGTCTGTAGGTGGCAGAGCATTGTGTGAAGTCTGTAGGTGACGGAGCATTGTGTGTAGTCTGTAGGTGACAGAGCATTGTGTGAAGTCTGTAGGTGGCAGAGCATTGTGTGAAGTCTGTAGGTGGCAGAGCATTGTGTGAAGTCTGTAGGTGGCAGAGCATTGTGTGAAGTCTGTAGGTGACAGAGCATTGTGTGTAGTCTGTAGGTGACAGAGCATTGTGTGAAGTCTGTAGGTGGCAGAGCATTGTGTGAAGTCTGTAGGTGGCAGAGCATTGTGTGTAGTCTGTAGGTGGCAGAGCATTGTGTGTAGTCTGTAGGTGGCAGAGCATTGTGTGAAGTCTGTAGGTGGCAGAGCATAGTGTGAAGTCTGTAGGTGGTAGAGAATTGTGTGAAGTCTGTAGGTGACAGAGCATTGTGTGAAGTCTGTAGGTGGCAGAGAATTGTGTGAAGTCTGTAGGTGACAAAGCATTGTGTGAAGTCTGTAGGTGGCAGAGCATTGTGTGAAGTCTGTAGGTGGCAGAGCATTGTGTGTAGTCTGTAGTTGACAGAGCATTGTGTGAAGTCTGTAGGTGGCAGAGCATTGTGTGAAGTCTGTAGGTGGCAGAGAATTGTGTGAAGTCTGTAGGTGACAAAGCATTGTGTGAAGTCTGTAGGTGGCAGAGCATTGTGTGAAGTCTGTAGGTGGCAGAGCATTGTGTGTAGTCTGTAGTTGACAGAGCATTGTGTGAAGTCTGTAGGTGGCAGAGCATTGTGTGAAGTCTGTAGGTGGCAGAGCATTGTGTGTAGTCTGTAGGTGACAGAGCATTGTGTGAAGTCTTTAGGTGGCAGAGCATTGTGTGTAGTCTGTAGGTGGCAGAGCATTGTGTGTAGTCTGTAGGTGACAGAGCATTGTGTGTAGTCTGTAGTTGACAGAGCATTGTGTGAAGTCTGTAGGTGACAGAGCATTGTGTGAAGTCTGTAGGTGACAGAGCATTGTGTGAAGTCTGTAGGTGACAGAGCATTGTGTGTAGTCTGTAGGTGGCAGAGCATTGTGTGTAGCCTGTAGGTGGCAGAGCATTGTGTGTAGTCTGTAGTTGACAGAGCATTGTGTGAAGTCTGTAGGTGGCAGAGCATTGTGTGAAGTCTGTAGGTGACAGAGCATTGTGTGAAGTCTTTAGGTGACAGAGCATTGTGTGAAGTCTGTAGGTGCAGAGCATTGTGTGAAGTCTGTAGGTGGCAGAGCATTGTGTGTAGTCTGTAGGTGACAGAGCATTGTGTGAAGTCTTTAGGTGGCAGAGCATTGTGTGTAGTCTGTAGGTGGCAGAGCATTGTGTGTAGTCTGTAGGTGACAGAGCATTGTGTGTAGTCTGTAGTTGACAGAGCATTGTGTGTAGTCTGTAGGTGACAGAGCATTGTGTGAAGTCTGTAGGTGCAGAGCATTGCATGTAGTCAGTAGACAGCAGAACTCTCTGTGTAAACTGTAGATAGTAAATCCCTGTGTGAAATGTGTGAATTGTGTTCCCCAGGAGCTGGGAGCCAATAATCAGTTTTGGTAGAGTGACTCCTTGTTGGCACTGTAGATTGGCCGATGGTGCCCAGCCCTCAGCTTTGGGCAGAGTGAGAGGAAGATATGTAGCATAGCTGGAAAGTGCAGGGATAAAACCTAGCTCTGCAGGGTTTTATTAGAAGCACCTCCATGGTTTCTCGAAGGCTATGTGCATATGTTGCGGAATGGGATGCTGAATCTTCTGCACAAAATCCGCATCTCCTGGCAGAATCCACAGGTGCAGATTTGCCGCGGATTTTATGCAGATTTTGTGCGGCTTTTATACGGAATTGATGTGGATTTTGTGCGGATTTTCTGCGGTTTTAGCACTGCGGATTTCTATAATGAAGGGGTGCAGAAGCGCTTCAGATCTGCACAAAAGAAGTGACATGCACTTTTAAATCCGTGGCGTTTCTGCACGGATTTTTCTAAACCATCTGCACAGCTTTTTTTTTTTCACATTGATTTACATTGTACTGTAAATCACAGTGTGGATCCCCACAAAATCCGCAGCGCGTGCACATTGCCGAAAAAGCATAAAGTAGAATCATTGTGGGACCAGCAATGATGTGAGCTGTAGCTGAGAGAGAGACATACCAAGGTCTTTCTCTGAATGAAGTGACTGAGGAGTCGGTCAGTCGGCTGGATGTGTCAGGGGCAAATGTGATGGTTTGTTAATGTGCAGACTGTGGGCACTAGATTGTATTTATCTTGGAGCAGAAGAGCAGCCGAAATCCCTCTCTGAGAAGAGTCTGCACATGGCATGTGTAGAGATCCATAGTATCAGTGGTTGCTATGGACAATAGTTGTTTCGTTTGACCCAGCTGGGGCTTGCTCAGCTGTGTATGAGTAGCCAGGATCTGTTCTGATAGTTAGATCCCTAATCTTGTCCAGGGGTTATCTTTATGAGTTTGTTTTTGTGCTTTGCAAACTGTGTAAAGCAAATAAAAACTGCACAAATTTGCATCAAACCTATACCAAAGACCAAATGCCTAATGTCTACCAAAGAAAGTGGATACTAATATATATATATACGTATATATATATATATATATAGAATATACCTGTAACATAGTAACATAGAAACATAGTTAGTAAGGCCGAAAAAAGACATTTGTCCATCCAGTTCAGCCTATATTCCATCATAATAAATCCCCAGATCTACGTCCTTCTACAGAACCTAATAATTGTATGATACAATATTGTTCTGCTCCAGGAAGACATCCAGGCCTCTCTTGAACCCCTCGACTGAGTTCGCCATCACCACCTCCTCAGGCAAGCAATTCCAGATTCTCACTGCCCTAACAGTAAAGAATCCTCTTCTATGTTGGTGGAAAAACATTCTCTCCTCCAGACGCAAAGAATGCCCCCTTGTGCCCGTCACCTTCCTTGGTATAAACAGATCCTCAGCGAGATATTTGTATTGTCCCCTTATATACTTATACATGGTTATTAGATCGCCCCTCAGTCGTCTTTTTTCTAGACTAAATAATCCTAATTTCGCTAATCTATCTGGGTACTGTAGTTCTCCCATCCCCTTTATTAATTTTGTTGCCCTCCTTTGTACTCTCTCTAGTTCCATTATATCCTTCCTGAGCACCGGTGCCCAAAACTGGACACAGTACTCCATGTGCGGTCTAACTAGGGATTTGTACAGAGGCAGTATAATGCTCTCATCATGTGTATCCAGACCTCTTTTAATGCACCCCATGATCCTGTTTGCCTTGGCAGCTGCTGCCTGGCACTGGCTGCTCCAGGTAAGTTTATCATTAACTAGGATCCCCAAGTCCTTCTCCCTGTCAGATTTACCCAGTGGTTTCCCATTCAGTGTGTAATGGTGATATTGATTCCTTCTTCCCATGTGTATAACCTTACATTTATCATTGTTAAACCTCATCTGCCACCTTTCAGCCCAAGTTTCCAACTTATCCAGATCCATCTGTAGCAGAATACTATCTTCTCTTGTATTAACTGCTTTACATAGTTTTGTATCATCTGCAAATATCGATATTTTACTGTGTAAACCTTCTACCAGATCATTAATGAATATGTTGAAGAGAACAGGTCCCAATACTGACCCCTGCGGTACCCCACTGGTCACAGCGACCCAGTTAGAGACTATACCATTTATGACCACCCTCTGCTTTCTATCACTAAGTATGTCATCTCCTCCTGTATATAGTATATACCTGTGTGTCATCTCCCCTGTATATAGTATATATCTGTGTGTCATCTCCTCCTGTATATAGTATATACCTGCATGTCATCTTCTATATATAGCATATACCTGTATGTCATCTCCTCCTGTATATAGTATATACCTGTAGGTCATCTGCTCCTGTATATAGTATATACCTGTGTGTCATCTCCTCCTGTAAATAGTATATACCTGTATGTCATCTCCTCCTGTATATATATGTACCTGTATGTCATCTCCTCCTCTATATAGTATATACCTGTGTGTCATCTCTCCTGTATATAGTATATAGCTGTGTGTCATCTCCTCCTGTATTAGACCTCGTTCACACGTTATTTGCTCAGTATTTTTACCTCAGTATTTGTAAGCTAAATTGGCAGCCTGATAAATCCCCAGCCAGCAGGAAGCCCTCCCCCTGGCAGTATATATTAGCTCACACAAACAAATAATAGACAGGTCATGTGACTGACAGCTGCCGTATTTCCTTTATGGTACATTTGTTGTAGTTTGTCTGCTTATTAATCAGATTTTTATTTTTGAAGGATAAGACCAGACTTGTGTGTGTTTTAGGGCGAGTTTCGTTTGTCAAGTTGTGTGTGTTGAGTTGCGTGTGGCGACATGTATGTAGCGACTTTTGTGAGATGAGTTGTGTGTGGCAACATGCGTGTAGCAACTTTTTGTGTGTCGAGTTGCATGTGACAGGTTAGTGTAGCAACTTGTGTGCAGCAAGTTTTGCGCATGGCGAGTTTTGCACGTGGCGAGCTTTGTGTGGTGCCTTTTGAGTATGTGCAAGTTTTGTGTGAAGAAATTTTGCATGTGTTGCAACTTTTGTGCATGTGGCAATTTTTCCGCATGTGCAAGTTTTGCGTGTGGCGAGTTTTCCATGAGGTGAGTTTTGCACTTGTGGCGAGATTTGCAAGAGCCTAGTTTTTGCATGTGGCGAGTTCTGCGCGTGGCGAGTTTTGAGCGGCGACTTTTGTGTTTCGACTTTTATGTGGCGAGGTTGGAGAATGTGTGGTGAAATGTGTGCTGAGGTTGATATGTGTTCAAGCACGTGGAAGTGTGTGGCGCATTTTGTGTGTGTGTTCATATCCCCGTGTGTGGTGAGTATCCCATGTCGGGGCCCCACCTTAGCAACTGTACGGTATATACTCTTTGGCGCCATCGCTCTCATTCTTTACGTCCCCCTTGTTCACATCTGGCAGCTGTCAATTTGCCTCCAACACTTTTCCTTTCATTTTTTCCCATTATGTAGATAGGGGCAAAATTGTTTGGTGAATTGGAATGCGCGGGGTTAAAATTTCACCTCACAACATAGCCTATGACGCTCTCGGGGTCCAGACGTGTGACTGTGCAAAATTTTGTGGCTGTAGCTTCAACGCCTCCAACACTTTTCCTTTCAATTTTTTCCCCATTATGTAGATAGGGGCAAAATTGTTTGGTGAATTGGAACGCGCGGGGTTAAAATTTCACCTCACAGTATAGCCTATGACGCTCTCGGGGTCCAGACATGTGACTGTGCAAAATTTTGTGGCTGTAGCTGCGACGGTGCAGGTGCCAATCCCGGACATACACACATACATACATACACACACACATTCAGCTTTATATAGTAGATATATATATATATATATATATATATATATATATATATATATATATATATATATATATATATTATATATATATATTTTTTTTTTTTTAAATTTCTTAAATCTTCTAACAAAGAAGGTTGCACAGTAAGACAAAGATGTCATAGCTGAAGGAAACATTTCTGTGGTAATTCCTAATATAAGGACATGGCATATGAAGATACATTCACTGCAATAACAGACACTTGTCAGTGTGTCACTATTGCTCTGAATGTATGAGGTTACAAATCATGCTCCCAAAAGCAATGAAAGTAAAGGGCAAAGTGATGACTGAAACTGTCAAGGGGTGATGGTTTCTATGGCTTTTTAGTACTGAAATAGAAATGGAAGCAATCTGCAGAGCTGATAACATAGTAACATAGTAACATAGTTAGTAAGGCCGAAAAAAGACATTTGTCCATCCAGTTCAGCCTATATTCCATCATAATAAATACCCAGATCTACGTCCTTCTACAGAACCTAATAATTGTATGATACAATATTGTTCTGCTCCAGGAAGACATCCAGGCCTCTCTTGAACCCCTCGACTGAGTTCGCCATCACCACCTCCTCAGGCAAGCAATTCCAGATTCTCACTGCCCTAACAGTAAAGAATCCTCTTCTGTGTTGGTGGAAAAACCTTCTCTCCTCCAGACGCAAAGAATGCCCCCTTGTGCCCGTCACCTTCCTTGGTATAAACAGATCCTCAGCGAGATATTTGTATTGTCCCCTTATATACTTATACATGGTTATTAGATCGCCCCTCAGTCGTCTTTTTTCTAGACTAAATAATCCTAATTTCGCTAATCTATCTGGGTATTGTAGTTCTCCCATCCCCTTTATTAATTTTGTTGCCCTCCTTTGTACTCTCTCTAGTTCCATTATATCCTTCCTGAGCACCGGTGCCCAAAACTGGACACAGTACTCCATGTGCGGTCTAACTAGGGATTTGTACAGAGGCAGTATAATGCTCTCATCATGTGTATCCAGACCTCTTTTAATGCACCCCATGATCCTGTTTGCCTTGGCAGCTGCTGCCTGGCACTGGCTGCTCCAGGTAAGTTTATCATTAACTAGGATCCCCAAGTCCTTCTCCCTGTCAAATTTACCCAGTGGTTTCCCGTTCAGTGTGTAATGGTGATATTGATTCCCTCTTCCCATGTGTATAACCTTACATTTATCATTGTTAAACCTCATCTGCCACCTTTCAGCCCAAGTTTCCAACTTATCCAGATCCATCTGTAGCAGAATACTATCTTCTCTTGTATTAACTGCTTTACATAGTTTTGTATCATCTGCAAATATCGATATTTTACTGTGTAAACCTTCTACCAGATCATTAATGAATATGTTGAAGAGAACAGGTCCCAATACTGACCCCTGCGGTACCCCACTGGTCACAGCGACCCAGTTAGAGACTATACCATTTATAACCACCCTCTGCTTTCTATCACTAAGCCAGTTACTAACGCATTTACACACATTTTCCCCCAGACCAAGCATTCCCATTTTGTGTACCAACCTCTTGTGCGGCACGGTATCAAACGCTTGGAAAAATCGAGATATACCACGTCCAATGACTCACCGTGGTCCAGCCTATAGCTTACCTCTTCATAAAAACTGATTAGATTGGTTTGACAGGAGCGATTTCTCATAAACCCATGCTGATATGGAGTTAAACAGTTATTCTCATTGAGATAATCCAGAATAACATCCCTCAGAAACCCTTCAAATATTTTACCAACAATAGAGGTTAGACTTACTGGCCTATAATTTCCAGGTTCACTTTTAGAGCCCTTTTTGAATATTGGCACCACATTTGCTATGCGCCAATCCTGCGGAACAGACCCTGTCGCTATAGAGTCACTAAAAATAAGAAATAATGGTTTATCTATTACATTACTTAGTTCTCTTAGTACTCGTGGGTGTATGCCATCCGGACCCGGAGATTTATCTATTTTAATCTTATTTAGCCGGTTTCGCACCTCTTCTTGGGTTAGATTGGTGACCCTTAATATAGGGTTTTCATTGTTTCTTGGGATTTCACCTAGCATTTCATTTTCCACCGTGAATACCGTGGAGAAGAAGGTGTTTAATATGTTAGCTTTTTCCTCGTCATCTACAACCATTCTTTCCTCACTATTTTTTAAGGGGCCTACATTTTCAGTTTTTATTCTTTTACTATTGATATAGTTGAAGAACAGTTTGGGATTAGTTTTACTAATTAGTTTCTTTGATAAGAAAATAATAGTAAAGACAAATAATATAGCTACTAAATTGAAACAAATGTTCTTTTGCAAATATAAACTTTTAACCTTTCACAAAATGAATATGAGTTTTAGTCATTGTTGGCTAAATAGATATATGAAAAAATATGAAACTTCTATCACTGTTAGCAAGACTAAAACTCACATATATATGCCATACTTTTTATGTTGAAGAAGTAAAATGTTTTTTAGTAAAGACCATAGTATTCTCAATGTGTCACTTAATCTAACATGCATCTACTATATAATTGTTGTCATACCGTTGTTGCCACCTCCCCAGTCAGCGTCTCTTTCTCCGCACTCGCTCCCGCCCTCTTATTCTTGTGCGTGCGTGCGTGCGTGCGTGCACGCGCGCATACCAGGTTCAGTGCTGCGCGTGTGCACTTCTGATCTTCTGTCTCCTCTATGGTCCTGGAGGACTAATACCCTGAGGTCGGTTCTCCTTATTGTCCTCTCTATGGTACTGGAGGTCTGTTACCTGGAAGTGCTATCCTGCCTGTAGGTATTTAAACTGCTTCCTGCCGTCCCTCTGTGCCTGGTTATAATTTGTTCCTTCAGGTGTTCCTGGCCGCTCTTAGTCTCTGTGAAGTTCGTTTTCCCTCTGACTTTGGGTTTATCCTGAAATCCAATAAGAGAAAAACCGCACCCTATGTCCATACAGCTTCCATTCGCATATTGGCGCAAGTCAATGCCAAGGGGTCCAGCCCGGCTGCAAGTCCATATCCCAGAATAGAAGAAAGACAGCGCCACAACGGTCAGTGATGAAGACCTTACGTGTTTAATCTGCCTCCTGCGGCCGCAGGAGGCAGATTAAACACGTAAGGTCTTCATCACTGACCGTTGTGGCGCTGTCTTTCTTCTATTCTGGGATTTGGGTTTATCCTGTCTTACTGCTGCAGTTTACCCATCAGTCCTGTGTCTCTGCAGTTCCTGTCTTTCCTGGATCCTGCTAGCCTCTGTGTTTCCTCAGTTCCTTCGCCAGTCCCTGTACTGGTGCAGTTTACCCATCAGTCCTGTGTCTCTGCAGTACTCTCTATAGGACTGCACTCGGGTGTCATCTGAGTGCAGCCTGATTCTATAGCATTACTCTGTGGTCCTACTATCCCCGCCTCATCTTGGTCTTCTCCTGTCCTGGTCCTCCAGCTTCCGTGGCAATAGTCCCTCACGGGCCTGCCCCTAACTCTCCTTGTATAGGGGCAGTCTATCTGGTCAGCTCGTCCATGAGGGGTTCGTCGTCGCGGTCTAGAGGGTCCACTTCCCGTTTTCCTCCTGTGAATCGTCACACTCACTATAGGACTGCACTCGGGTGACATCTGAGTGCAGCCTGATTCTTACAGCATAATAGTATAACCAGGCCATAGACCCCGCTGGTGTCTCTGCCACTCAAAAGGAGTTACTTTTTTTGTGGGAGAACCAGACTAGAATCATGTCTTTTCTCAAGACATGGAGTCTCGTCTTGCGACGTTACAGTCTACCGACCCTGTTAACGCTACTCAGTTGGCGTCTCTTCAGCAAGAGTTAAGTCAACAACGGGATACTCAGTCCCATATTTTGAATTTCATGGCCTCTGTCGATATTCAACTTCTCTCTCTTCAGACTGCTGCTTCTGCTCCTGTACAGGCGTCCGCTCCACAGTCCTCGCCCCGTCTTGCCATGCCACCTCGGTATGGCGGGGAACCTAAATTATGTTGCGGGTTTCTCAACCAGTGTCAACTACACTTTGAATTATCCCCGTTACTCTACCCAACTGACCGTGCTAAGGTAGCTTTTGTGGTGTCCCATTTGGAGGGCGAGGCTTTGGCTTGGGTGAACCCTCTTTGGGAGCGAGATGATCCTGTGGTTTCTCAACTTACTCTCTTTTTAGACACCTTCCGCAAGGTGTTTGATGAACCTGGTCGTCTGGTATCGACCCTTTTCAACCTTTGTCAGGGGACCCTTTCTATAGCTCAATATGCCATCCGTTTCCGGACGCTATCCTCTGATTTAGGTTGGAATAATGAGGCTTTGGTGGGAGCATTTTGGCGAGGTTTATCTTCCCATATTAAGGATGAGCTGGCAGGTCGGGATACTCCTTCTACTTTAGATGACCTTATCTCTTTGGCGACTCGCATTGATTTGCGGTTCCAGGAGCTTTCTCGTGAGGTTGTCAGACAGAGGAGACCTCCTCGTTTTTCCTCCGTTACACGTGGTACTTCTCTTTCCCAAACCACTGCAGCTTCTTCCTCTTCTTCCCCTGAGCCTATGCAGGTTGATCGCCTCAAGCCTGCCGAACAATGCCGAAAGGAGAGACTTGCACAGGGCTTATGCTTTTATTGTGGCAGCGCTTCTCATCTTCTGCGTTCTTGTCCCCAGAAGCCGGGAAACGCCTCCGCCTAGGTCAGGTAAGAGAGGCCTCCCTAGGTAGCCATGATACCTCTCCACCTTTGATTTTTGCCTGTCATTTTACACATGGGTTCCAGTCGCTTCTCTCTTGAGGCTGATGTGGATTCTGGTGCGGCTGGGAATTTTGTTCAACTTGAGCTGGTCGAGAGGCTTGGGATTCCTGTCAGATCCTTGGAGGTTCCTAGGCAAATAGCTTCTGTCGACGGTCAGCCTTTGCGGGAGGTCGTTTCTTCTGTCACAGACGAGATTGAGATTCAAATTGGAGCTTTACATCGAGAAAAGTTGGCATTTTATGTTTTACCGTCTTTATCCCATGCATTTCTTTTAGGACTCCCCTGGCTAAGAAACCATGAACCTACTCTGATTTGGCGTACTGGGGACGTCCTATCCTGGGGACAGTGTTGTCAAGACAGATGCCTGCTTCCCGTCAAGCCTGCTAGTCTCTCTCCCTCGGTTCCGGAGCTAGCGAATCTAACCGCAGCTTATCACTCTTTTTCGTAAGTTTTCAACAAAAAGGAAGCAGAAGTCTTACCTCCGCATCACCCATACGACTGTCCCATAGATCTTGTACCCGGCTCTACTCCTCCTAGAGGTCGTATTTATCCTCTCACCCTTCAAGACTTTAGTCATGTCTGAATACGTTCAAGAGAATCTGGCCAGAGGCATTATACAGAAGTCCTCCTCACCTGCAGGCGCTGGATTTTTCTTTGTCAAGAAGAAGGACGGTTCCCTTCGTCCCTGCATTGATTACCGTGGCCTCAATAACATCACCATTAACCCCTTCATGACCTTGGGATTTTTCGTTTTTCCGTGTTCGTTTTTCACTCCCCTCCTTCCCAGAGCCATAACTTTTTTATTTTTCCGTCAATTTGGCCATGTGAGGGCTATATGTTTTGCGGGACGAGTTGTACTTTTGAATGACATCATTGGTTTTAGCATGTCGTGTACTAGAAAACGGGAAAAAAATTCCAAGTGCGGTGAAATTGCAAAAAAAGTGCAATCCCACACTTGTTTTTTGTTTGGCTTTTTTGCTGGGTTCACTAAATGCTAAAACTGACCTGCCATTATGATTCTCCAGGTCATTACGAGTTCATAGACACCTAAGATGATTAGGTTATTTTTTATCTAAGTGGTGAAAAAAAATTCCAAACTTTGCTAAAAAAAAAAAAAAAAAAAAAAAAAATTGCGCCATTTTCCGATACCCGTAGCGTCTCCATTTTTCGTGATCTGGGGTCGGTTGAGGGCTTATTTTTTGAGTGCCGAGATGACGTTTTTAATGATAGCATTTCGGTGCAGATACGTTCTTTTGATCGCCCGTTATTGCATTTTAATGCAATGTCGCGGCGACCAAAAAAACGTAATTCTGGCGTTTTGAAATTTTTTCCCGCTACGCTGTTTAGCGATCAGTTTAATGCTTTTTTTTATTGATAGATCAGGCGATTCTGAGCGCGGCGATAACAAATATGCGTAGATTTTATATTTTTTTTATTGATTTATTTTGATTGGGGCGAAAGGGGGGTGATTTAAACTTTAATATTTTTTTTATTTTTTAACATTTTTTTTCAATTTTTTTTTTTTACTTTTGCCATGCTTCAATAGCCTCCATGGGAGGCTAGAAGCAGGCGCAACGCGATCGGCTCTGCTACATAGCAGCGATCTGCTGATCGCTGCTATGTAGCAGAAATGGAGGTGTGCTGTGAGCGCTGACCACAGGGTGGCGCTCACAGCCACCGATCATCAGTAACCATAGAGGTCTCAAGGACCTCTATGGTTACAATGGAGACGCATCGCCGACCCCCGATCATGTGACGGGGGTCGGCGATGACGTCATTTCCAGCCGCCCGGCCGGATGCGGTAGTTAAATGCCGCTGTCTGCGTTTGACAGCGACATTTAACTAGTTAATAGGTGCGGGCATATCGCGATTCTGCCCGCGCCTATTACGGGCACATGTCAGCTGTTCAAAACAGCTGACATGTCCCGGCTTTGGTGCGGGCTCACCGCGGAGCCCTGCATCAAAGCAGGGGATCTGACCTCGGACGTACCATCCCGTCCGAGGTCAGATAGGGGTTAAAAACAAGTATCCACTTCCTCTCATCCCAGAACTTTTTGATCGTCTGCATGAAGCACGAATCTTCACTAAACTGGATCTCAGAGGAGCTTACAACTTGATCCGAATTCGTTCGGGTGACGAATGGAAGACTGCGTTTAACACCAGAGACGGTCATTATGAGTATTTGGTGATGCCTTTCGGCTTATGTAATGCTCCTGCAGTTTTTCAAGAGTTTGTGAATGATGTTTTTCGGGACCTACTTTACACCTGTGTAGTGGTGTACTTGGATGACATCCTTGTGTTTTCACCGGATCTGCTTTCTCATAGGAGACATGTGCGGCAAGTTCTTCTCCGTCTGAGGGAGAATCGTCTATATGCTAAACTTGAGAAGTGTGCCTTCGAACAGTCATCCCTGCCATTCCTGGGCTTCATCATCTCTGATTCTGGTCTGTGTATGGATCCGGCTAAAGTTCTGCCATACTCAACTGGCCATGTCCACTTGGGGTTAAGGCGATTCAGCGCTTTCTAGGATTCGCAAATTACTATTGGCAATTTATTCCGCATTTCTCCTCCTTGTCGGCTTCCATCTCCTCTTTGATAAAGAAGGGTGCCAATCCTCGTCTTTGGCCAGCAGAGGCTGAAAAGGCTTTCCACTCTCTCAAAGAAGCATTCGACTCCGCTCCTTTACTCCATTGCCCTGAAGCTAATAAACCCTTCTTCCTAGAGGTTGACGCCTCTGCTGTCGGTGCCGGAGCTGTGCTTTCTCATAAGTCTTCTACTGGTCGTCTTGTGCCCTGTGGTTTCTTCTCCAAGAGTTTCTCTTCTTCTGAAAGAAATTATTCCACTGGCGACCGAGAACTTTTGGCCATCAAATTGGCCTTAGAGGAGTGGAGATATCTGTTGGAGGGAGCCTTACATCCCTTTGTCATCTTTACGGATCATAAGAATTTGGCATACATCCGTTCAGCGCACCGACTGAATCCATGACAGGCCAGGTGGGCCTTGTTCTTTGCCCGATTTGACTTTGAACTTCGCTTCCTGCCTGGAGAAAAGAACTTCAAAGCTGACGCTCTATCCAGGTCCTTCTTGTCAGTGGACACTGAAGAGGAATCCTCGCACATCATTGACCCCGCTGGAATCATCACACTTGCTCCAGTATTTATGACCTCTTTGCCTCCAGGTAAGTCTTTCATTTCTGAGAGGAACAGGAGACGTGTGTTACTCTGGGGACATGCTTCCAAGCTAGCGGGACATGTCAGTTTCAAAAAAACTCTTGACCTAATATCTCGTTACTACTGGTGGCCGACTCTTTCGAAGGATGTCCAAGCTTTTGTGGTCTCTTGCCCTTCCTGTGCCAAGAACAAAGTACCCAGGCGTCTTCCTTCCGGACTTCTTCTTCCTCTTCCAGTGCCTACTGCTCCGTGGCAACATATTGTGATAGATTTCTTAACTGATCTGCCTCGCTCCTGTGGTTGTACCGTCATCCTCGTGGTTGTGGACCGTTTCTCTAAAATGGCACATTTCATTGCTCTTCCTGGTCTGCCTTCGGCTCCTGAACTGGCGAAGATTTTTGTTCAACATATTTTTCGCATTCATGGTCTTCCACAGCACATTGTTTCTGACTGGGGAGCTCAGTTCACCACTCGTTTCTGGAGATCTCTCTGTAAGTCACTGAACATTTCGCTTGATTTTTCTTCGGCCTATCATCCACAGTCCAACGGCCAAGTGAAGCGTACCAATCAGATACTGGTTACTTATCTCCGGCATTTCTCCAACGCTCATCAAAATGATTGGTCTGACTTACTACCATGGGCTGAGTTTTCTTATAATAACCACACCAGCGAAGCTTCTACCAAATCTCCATTTTTTTGTTGTCTACGGACAACACCCTGGTCTTTCTCTACCAGTTCCTCCTGTCTCTACTGTGTCAGTGGCAGATCTTCTGTCTAGAGAATTCTCCAGGGTTTGGCAGGAGACCAAGTCTGCTCTCGAACTAGCTCAGCATAGGATGAAGAGGCATGCTGATAAAAGGCGTCTCGATTCTCCTGTATTCCATCGTGGGGATAAGGTCTGGCTTTCTTCTAGATTTATTCACCTGAAAATCCCTTCACATAAACTGGGTCCCCGTTGTATTGGTCCTTTCGAGGTTTTGGCACGTATCAACGTCTCTTACAAACTTAAGTTACCTGCCTCTCTTCGTATCCCTAATTCCTTTCATGTATCTCTCCTTAAGCCTGAAGTTTTCAATCGGTTTCACACCTCGACTCTTTCATCACCTTCGCCTGTTTCCGCAGACAATGTTTTTGAGGTTAAGGATATTTTGGCCATGAAAGAAATTAGAGGTAGAACTTTGTTTTTGGTCGACTGGAAGGGTTTCGGTCCTGAGGAGAGATCCTGGGAGCCTCGGGAGAATATTCAGGCTCCTCGAATTTTAGCTAAGTTTCTTTCTGGCCTAAAGAGGAAGGAGGGATGTAAAGACGGGGGTACTATCATACCGTTGCTGCCGCCTCCCCAGTCAGCGTCTCTTTCTCCGCGCTCGCTCCCGGCCTCTGCTTCTCGTTGCATGCGCGCATACCAGGTTCAGTGCTGCGCATGTGCACTTCTGATCTTCTGTCTCCTCTATGGTCCTGGAGGACTAATACCCTGAGGTCAGTTCTCCTTATTGTCCTCTCTATGGTACTGGAGGTCTGCTACCTGGAAGTGCTATCCTGCCTGTAGGTATTTAAACTGCTTCCTGCCGTCCCTCTGTGCCTGGTTATCATTTGTTCCTTCAGGTGTTCCTGGCCGCTCTTAGTCTCTGTGAAGTTCATTTTCCCTCTGACTTTGGGTTTATCCTGTCTTACTGCTGCAGTTTACTCATCAGTCCTGTGTCTCTGCAGTTCCTGTCTTTCCTGGATCCTGCTAGCCTCTGTGTTTCCTCAGTTCCTTCGCCAGTCCCTGTACTGGAGCAGTTTACCCATCAGTCCTGTGTCTCTGCAGTACTCTCTATAGGACTGCACTCGGGTGTCATCTGAGTGCAGCCTGATTCTATAGCATTACTCTGTGTTCCTACTATCCCCGCCTCATCTTGGTCTTCTCCCGTCCTGGTCCTCCAGCTTCCGTGGCGATAGTCCCTCACGGGCCTGCCCCTAACTCTCCCTGTATAGGGGGTGGTCTATCTGGTCAGCTCGTCCGTGAGGGGTTCGACGTCGCGGTCTAGAGGGTCCACTTCCCGTTTTACTCCTGTGAATCGTCACACTCACTATAGGACTGCACTCGGGTGACATCTGAGTGCAGACTGATTCTTACAGCATAATAATTGTCTAAGGGTCACTTCCGTCTTTCTGTCCTTCTGTCTGTCTGTCACGGATATTCATTGGTCGCGGCCTCTGTCTGTCAAGGAAATCCAAGTCGCTGATTGGTCGCGGAAAAAAGCCATGACCAATCAGCGACGGGCACAGTCTGAAAGAAAATGGCCGCTACTTACTACCCGCAGTCACTGCCCTGCACCCGCATACTCCCCTCCAGCCACCGCTAACACAGGGTTAATGCCAGTGGTAACGGACCGCGTTATGCCGCGGGTAATGCACTCCGTTACCGCCGCTATTAACCCTGTGTGTCCCCAACTTTTTACTATTGATGCTGCCTATGCGGCATCATTAGTAAAAAATCTAATGTTAAAAATAATAAAAAAACAAAAAACCTGCTATACTCACCCTCCGTTGTCCGCAGAGCCGGCCGCCATCTTCCGTTCCCGGCGATGCATTGCAAAATTACCCAGAAGACTTAGCGGCCTCGCGAGACCGCTAAGTCATCTGGGTAATTTCCCAATGCATCCTGGGAACGGAAGATGGCGGCGAAGGTGAGTATGTTTATTTTTTAACCTGTGACATGCATGGCTGGGCAATATACTGCGTGGCTGGGCAATATACTACGTGGCTCTGTGCTGTATACTACGTCGCTGTGCAATATACTACGTGACTGGGCAATATACTACGTGGCTGGGCAATATACTACATGGCTGAACAATATACTACGTGGCTGGGCAATATACTACGTGGCTCTGTGCTGTATACTACGTCGCTGTGCAATATACTACGTGACTGGGCAATATACTACGTGGCTGGACAATATACTACATGGCTGGACAATATACTACGTGGCTGGGCAATATACTACGTGGCTCTGTGCTGTATACTACGTCGCTGTGCAATATACTACGTCACTGGGCAATATACTACGTGGCTGGGCAATATACTACATGGCTGGACAATATACTACGTCGCTGGGCAATATACTACGTGACTGGGCAATATACTACGTGGCTGGGCAATATACTACGTGGCTGGGCAATATACTACATGGCTGGACAATATACTACGTCGCTGTGCAATATACTACGTGACTGGGCAATATACTACGTGGCTGGGCAATATACTACGTGGACATGCATATTTTAGAATACCCGATGCGCTAGAATCGGGCCACCATCTAGTCAACTGATAAACACAAAATCATATTTACCATGCAGTTAGCAGTTAATATTTCTCGATTACATGAAGCCTTAGCTATTTTGACTTCTTTTATTGGTTTGTGTTGTATTTTTATAAAATTGTCTGATTTTCTGCTAATTTGTTCTGTGCTCCTTTTTGATACACATGTTAGTCCTGACATGGCTAGATATCCATGAGGCTTCTGTTATAACCAGCAACCTCTTGTTTTTTTTACATTTTTCTGGCCGTGTTTTCACTACCGGTATTCCAATACATTTTAAAGCTGCAATTTTGTTTAGTTTTTAGTTCTTAATCTAGATATGATGAGCTAGCAAGATTTATTTGAGTTCTTATAATTTTTTTTTGTGATATTCTTAAAGGGAACCTGACAGCAGCACTGTGCTGAGCAACCTACAGATCCCATGTTGGATGAGGCAATCTTTTTTTTCTCTAGCAATATGGCACCGCCAGCATCTATGCAGTAGCATTTAAATGATCGCCAATAGCTGCTACTGCACAAGTGCGGCCGTCACCATTTTGAGACAGATTTTTTTTCAATGAATTCATTTTTATAAGCAAATTAAAGAATTAAATGCACATTATACATGCAATCATGCTGCAGCGCAGTGTTGTGAATTCCGCTCTTGGGCTCCCTCCGGTGGTTGTAAATGGCACTTTTGTGAGTTCTGCTCTTGGGCTCCCTCCGGTGGTTTTAAGTGGAATGGCTGCTCCTTGGATTTAGCAGTCAGCAGCTGCTTCCACTAATTGTCTATTCTGCTCGGCTATTTAGCCTGGCTCTTTCCTTCAGCTTGTGCCACTTGTCAATGGTTCCTGGTTGGATTCACATCTCTCTTGGATTTCCCTGATATCCTGACCAGTTCAGCAAAGATAAGTCCTTTCTTTGCTCTTTTCTGTCCACATGTTGTGGACTTATTTGTTCTGTGCATTCTATGTTTTGTCCAGCTTTTCAGTATGGATTAATTCAATTAAGCTGGAAGCTCTGGGAAGCAGATTTACCCTCCACACCTTTAAGGTACCTTCACACATAACGATATTGTTAACGATATCGTTGCTTTTTGTGACGTAGCAACGATATCGTTAATAAAATCGCTATGTGTGACAGCGACCAACGATCAGGCCCCTGCTGGGAGATCGTTGGTCGCTGAACAAAGTCCAGAACTTTATTTCGTCGCTGGATCTCCCGTGGACATCGCTGGATCAGCGTGTGTGACACCGATCCAGCGATGTCTTCACTGGTAACCAGGGTAAACATCGGGTAACTAAGCGCAGGGCCGCGCTTAGTAACCCGATGTTTACCCTGGTTACCATGCTAAAAGTAAAAAAAAACAAACACTACATACTTACCTACCGCTGTCTGTCCCCGGCGCTGTGCTCTGCACTCCTCCTGTACTGGCTGTGAGCCGGAAAGCAGAGCGGTGACGTCACCGCTCTGCTTTCCGGCTCCCAGACAGTACAGGAGGAGAGCAGAGAAGCAGAGCACAGCGCTGGAGGACAGACAGCGGTAGGTAAGTATGTAGTGTTTGTTTTTTTTTACTTTTAGCATGGTAACCAGGGTAAACATCGGGTTACTAAGCGCGGCCCTGCGCTTAGTTACCCGATGTTTACCCTGGTTACCGGCATCGTTGGTCGCTGGAGAGCGGTCTGTGTGACAGCTCTCCAGCGACCAAACAGCGACGCTGCAGCGATCCGGATCGTTGTCGGTATCGCTGCAGCGTCGCTAAATGTGAAGGGGCCTTTAGTCAGGTGTGGAGATTTTTGTAAACTCTGTGTGGATTTTTGTAGTTTTTAATACTGACCGCACAGTATTCTATCCTGTCCTATCTATCTAGCTAGACTGGCCTCCTGTGCTACATCCTGGTTTCATTCTACGTATGTCTTTGCCCTCTCCACTCACAGTCATTACTTGTGGGGGGCTATCTATCCTTTGGGGATTTTCTCTGAGGCAAGATAGTTTTCCTGTTTCTATCTTTAGGGGTAGTTAGTTCTCAGGCTGTGACGAGGTGCCTAGGGAGTGACAGGAGCATCCCACGGCTACTTCTAGTGTTGTGTTGAGCTTAGGGACTGCGGTCAGTACAGGTACCACCTCCTTCAGAGCTTGTCCCATATTGCTCCTAAACCACCAGTTCATAACAGCGCAGGTGCCTGTGGAGGTGATTTTTTTTTTCTCACTATATATAATATTCACTGTGCAATATAGGGGGCAGGTCACTGAGGGATCAGTGACCTGTCAGAAGCCATATAGATGAATAGCTAAGCAGAGCACCACATGAAGACCCCTCTACAGGCCCACCCTGAAGCACAAGATGGATTTAATCAACAAATGTATAATTTTAATCAGTATAAGGCTGCCGTCACACTAGCAGTATTTGGTCAGTATTTTACATCAGTATTTGTAAGCCAAAACCAGGAGAGGGTGATAAATGCAGAAGTTGTGCATATGTTTCTATTATACATTTCCTCTAATTGTTCCACTCCTGGTTTTGGCTTACAAATACTGATGTAAAATACTGACCAAATACTGCTAGTGTGACGGTAGCCTAACTGCACCAACCTGACACATTCTGTAGGTTACTCAGCTCAATAATGCTGACAGGATCATTTTAAACATTTATTCAATACTAGATGGCAGCCCGATTCTAAAGAATCGGGAGTCTAGAATCCATATATACTTGAAATTCGGCAGGAGCTTGAAGAGCAACGTCACTGGGCCCGCCTCCACGCAGTAGAAACTTGCTGTGAGGTAAAAATTCAAAAATCACACCAAAATAGCGGGCGGAGTGTGTCACAGTACGGCACGTTTCTGATTGGTCGCTCGCAGCAGGCGGCAACCAATCAGACACTGGACACTGTTGACGTCACTTATCTCCGGACATTAGCTCCGGACATTAGCTCCGGACATTAGCTCCGGACAAAGCCACGGAAGTTGGCACAAATTGCAGGAAGTAGTATTCTAGGCAATTATATATTAGATATTGATGACCAACAAGCTATCACTACATTATAAAAGTTTGAGAAGAGGTTAAAAATGTTATACAGTCATCTCTTCTTTATCCTCCCTGCACTGTCCCACTTCCACCTATTGTCCATTTGACTCCGCTGTCTACTGACTTTTATTGTTTCGTGACCACTTCCAGATGTCTTCCAATCACTATGTCCCTTGCAATGAACATCATTAATGTCAATGACGCTTCGCAATGCTGTGGGGCTTAGTGGACAGCAGACCCTGCCAGAAGTGGCCATTGTCCCAGAATGAAGATAGAGGACAAAGAAGAAGAGTTGTTTGGAATACTGCTCCTGGCATTGAATTGTGCATGCATTATTTGTTTCAACTAATTTTCAGCTGGCCCTTGATTATGTAATGTTAGCATATGATGAGATCAGGAACTGATTATAAATGACCTTGAAATCCACTTTACAATATAGTTAGACAATGATCATTAATCATAGCTGTACACCAATGAATCAAATCTAGGAGTAACCATTAAAAGCACAGTTTAAATAAGGTACTTAATTCTTAGGTTTCACTACTGCAATATTATTATTTTAAAATTAACTGCAAAGTTTGGTGAATTAAAAAAAACAAAACTACGAGCTGATTGATAACTCCAACCTTAAAAATTTGTTTGCATACATATCAGTGAAATTATTGAAAGTTTAGGGTCTGACTGCACCCTGCAAGATAAAGTGCAAAAAAAACACATATCAATGTATCAAGGGTCCTTACATTTTGCCAGTCCTAACGCTAAACATAGAATAAAAGCTCACCGACCCAAAACATTTGGTTGGAGGCTTCAGCAGATAAACATCTCTGCATTTTTCTCTGTGACTTTTTTCAATTTCTTGGAGGAATTTTAAGTCCTCTTTTTGTATCGGTGAGCCTTTATTCTATGTTTAGCATTAGGACTGGCAAAATGTAAGGACCCTTGATGCGGGTTGCCAGCTTACGTATTGAGGCCCCAATATAAACTAATACCTTACATACATTGATATGTGGGTTTTTTTGCACTTTGTCTTGCAGGGTGCAGTCGGACCAAGATGGCTCTGTAAACTGTTGGCCTCTGTTCACACAGCATGCATTTTGTAGCACTGGGCAGCCCGCCTGTATGTGCGTTACTAATAGGCTGCAAACCAGATGCTCTGCATTGCCTGTGTGAACAATGCCACTTACAGACTAGTATCTCTTATCTTTTTGTGCACTAATGCCAAACAGCCAACACTGGATTGAAAATGGTTGTTTCATCGGTATTTTTTGCACCTGTGTGTTTGCCATCATTAATCGGGTTCGCCGTACCCTGCCAGTGCATTTGGTTGGAGGCTTCAGCATGTAAACATCTCTGCATTTTTCTCTGCGACTTTTTTCAATTTTTTGGAGGATATTTAAGTCCTCTTTTTGTGTCATCGTGCTTTTAATCTCAGAGGGGCATATAACCTTATACATGTTCGCAATGGAGATTAGTGGAAAACTGCTTCAATACACCTGAGGGTCACTTTGAAATTTGGTGATGACATTCTGCTTGACAAATGCTCCAGCAGTGTTTCAGAAATGTATAAATCAGATTTTTTCTTCCTTAGTGGGTAGATTTGTAGTGATATGCTTAGATGACATGTTGATTTACTCAGCTTCTCATGAGGAGCAACAGTAGCATGTTCAACAGGTGCTTTAAGTTCTTCGTGGCAATCATTTATTTGCCAAGATAGAGAAGTGTCATTTTTTGCATCATTTCATTTCTGCTAAAGGTTGTCAGAGAGATACTAGTGATGGGCGAGCACTAAAATGTTTGGGTGCTCGTTGCTCGGGTCAAGCAAATTGGAATATTCGAGTACTCGACCCGAGCAACGAGCCCAATGTAAGTCTATGGGAAACTCGAGTATTTCTACTGCGATCCTTCCCGGGGGTCCTTTTAAGGTCTAAAAACAACTGAAAATGAGGGAAACACTGCTCAAATGACACAGGGAAATCATGGGGATTGCCACTGGAAGCCTTTCTGACTCATCGGTCATATCTGTAAGCAATATTGTCAGAGTTTCATGCCATTTTTACAGGTGCACCAAAAAACATACAAAAAAGAAACCAAAATGGATTTTGCTGGGAAATATTTTAAGATACATCTTTTCCAGGGTAATGACTTGTATATAAGGCAAAATAATCCCAGACCAAAATGTTCCTCCACCACTTGGGCTATGTTCACAAGCAGCATTTTTTATGTGTTTTTTCAAATTTAACATTGCTTTCAACTAATACAAATGCATTCACTGTGACATGTCATTGTAAGATTTACCAACCCTAGCTGACCATGTGGTGTGTAAAACGTAAGGAGAAACATCTTGTTTCATTTATGAAGGAGGGACTCTTAACCCCTTCCCGACCCATGACGCCACGTAGGCGTCATGAAAGTCGGTGCCATTCCGACCCATGACGCCTATGTGGCGTCATGGAAAGATCGCGTCCCTGCAGATCGGGTGAAAGGGTTAACTCCCATTTCACCCGATCTGCAGGGACAGGGGGAGTGGTAGTTTAGCCCAGGGGGGGTGGCTTCACCCCTTCGTGGCTACGATCGCTCTGATTGGCTGTTGAAAGTGAAACTGCCAATCAGAGCGATTTGTAATATTTCACCTATTATAACGGGTGAAATATTACAATCCAGCCATGGCCGATGCTGCAATATCATCGGCCATGGCTGGAAATACTAATGTGCCCCCACCTAACCCCACCCATCGCCCCCCCAGCCCCCTGATCTGGCCGGTACACTGCTCCGGCTCCCCTCCATCCAGTGCTCCGCTCCCCCCCGTGCTCTTGTCCGCTCCCCCCGTGCTCCAATCACCCCCCCGTGCTCCAATCACCCCCCCTGCACTCCGATCCACCCCCCCGTGCTCCGTTCCAGCCCCCCGTGCTCCGTTCCAGCCCCCCCGTGCTCCGTTACACGCCCCCCCGTGCTCCATTCCACGCCTGCCACACTCCGATTCCCCCCCGTGCTCCGATCCCCCCCCGTGGTCCCCCCCACCCTATCATACTTACCGATCCTGCCGGGGTCCCGTCCGTCTTCTCCCTGGGCGCCGCCATCTTCCAAAATGCCGGCCGGCAGATTCGTTCCAAAGTGCATTTTGATCACTGAGATTATATCTCAGTGATCAAAATAAAAAAAATAATATATGACCCCCCCCCCCTTTGTCACCCCCATAGGTAGGGACAATAAAAAAAATAAAGAAATTTTTTTTTTCCACTAATGTTAGAATAGGGTTAGGGGTAGGGTTAGGGGTAGGGTTAGGGTTAGGGGTAGGGTTAGGGGTAGGGGTAGGGTTAGGGTTAGGGCTAGGGTTAGGGTTTCGGTATGTGCACACGTATTCTGGTCCTCTGCGGATTTTTCCGCTGCGGATTTGATAAATCCGCAGTGCTAAACCGCTGCGGATTTATGGCGGATTTACCGCGTTTTTTTTCTGCGCATTTCACTGCGGTTTTACAATTGCGATTTTCTATTGGAGCAGTTGTAAAACCGCTGCGGAATCCGCAGAAAGAAGTGACATGCTGCGGAATGTAAACCGCTGCGTTTCCGTGCAGTTTTTCCGCAGCATGTGTACAGCGATTTTGTTTTCCCGTAGGTTTACATTGAACTGTAAACTCATGGGAAACGGCTGCGGATCCGCAGCGTGTGCACATTCCTTTAGAATTAGGCTATGTGCACACGGTGCAGATTTGGCTGCGGATTGGCCGCTGCGGATTCGCAGCAGTGTTCCATCAGGTTTACAGTACCATGTAAACATATGAAAAACCAAATCCGCTGTGCCCATGGTGCGGAAAATACCGCGCGGAAACGCTGCGTTGTATTTTCCGCAGCATGTCAATTCTTTGTGCGGATTCCGCAGCGTTTTACACCTGTTCCTCAATAGGAATCCGCAGGTGAAATCCGCACAAAAAACACTGGAAATCCGCGGAAAATCCGCAGGTAAAACACAGTGCCTTTTACCCGCGGATTTTTCAAAAATGGTGCGGAAATATCTCACACGAATCCGCAACGTGGGCACATAGCCTTAGGGCTAGGGTTGGAATTAGGGTTGTGGTTAGGGTTGTGATTAGGGCTAGGGTTGTGTTGTGATTAGGGTTATGGCTACAGTTGGGATTAGGGTTGGGGTGTGGGGGGGTTAGTGTTGGAGGTAGAATTGAGGGGTTACCACTTTTTAGGCACATCAGGGGTCTCCAAACGCAACATGGCACCACCATTGATTCCAGCCAATCTCGTATTCAAAAAGTCAAATGGTGCTCCCTCACTTCCGAGCCCCGACGTGTGCCCAAACAGTGGTTTACCCCCACATATGGGGTACCAGCATACTCAGGACAAACTGCACAACAATTTCTGGGGTCCAATTTCTCCTGTTACCCTTGTGAATCTAAAAAAATGCTTGCTAAAACATCATTTTTGAGGAAAGAAAAATGATTTTTTATTTTCATGGCTCTGCGTTGTAAACGTCTGTGAAGCACTTGGGGGTTCAAAGTGCTCACCACATATCTAGATAAGTTCCTTGTGGGGTCTAGTTTCTAAAATGGGGTTACTTGTGGGGAGTTTCTACTGTTTAGGCACACCAGGGGCTCTGCAAACGCAATGTGACGCCCGCAGACCATTCCATCAAAGTCTGCATTTCAAAAGTCACTACTTCCCTTCTGAGCCCCGACGTGTGCCCAAACAGTAGTTTACCCCAACACATGGGGTATCAGCGTACTCAGGAGAAACTGGACAACAACTTTTGGGGTCCAATTTCTCCTGTAACCCTTGGGAAAATAAAAAATTCTGGGCTAAATAATTATTTTTGTGGAAAGAAAACGTATTCATTATATTCACGGCTCTGCTTTATAAACTTCTGTGAAGCACTTGGGGGTTCAAAGTGCTCACCACACATCTAGATAAGTTCCTTTTGGGGTCTAGTTTCCAAAATGGTGTCACTTGTGGGGGGTTTCTACTGTTTAGGCACATCAGGGGCTCTGCAAACGCAACGTGACGCCCGCAGAGCATTCCATCAAAGTCTGCATTTCAAAACGTCACTACTTCAATTCCGAGCCCCGGCATGTGCCCAAACAGTAGTTTACCCCCACATATGGGGTATCACCGTACTCAGGAGAAACTGGACAACAAATATTGGGGTCAAATTTCTCCTGTTGCCCTTGGGAAAATAAAAAAATTCTGGGCTAAATAATTATTTTTGAGGAAAGAAAACGTATTCATTATATTCACGGCTCTGCTTTATAAACTTCTGTGAAGCACTTGGGGGTTCAAAGTGCTCACCACACATCTAGATAAGTTCCTTTTGGGGTCTAGTTTCCAAAATGGTGTCACTTGTGGGGGGTTTCTACTGTTTAGGCACATCAGGGGCTCTGCAAACGCAACGTGACGCCCGCAGAGCATTCCATCAAAGTCTGCATTTCAAAACGTCACTACTTCAATTCCGAGCCCCGGCATGTGCCCAAACAGTAGTTTACCCCCACATATGGGGTATCACCGTACTCAGGAGAAACTGGACAACAAATATTGGGGTCAAATTTCTCCTGTTGCCCTTGGGAAAATAAAAAAATTCTGGGCTAAATAATTATTTTTGAGGAAAGAAAACGTATTTATTATTTTCACGGCTCTGCATTATAAACTTCTATGAAGCACTTGGGGGTTCAAAGTGCTCACCACACATCTAGATGAGTTCCTTTGGGGGTCTAGTTTCCAAAATGGGGTCACTTGTGGGGGGTTTCTACTGTTAAGCCACATCAGGGGCTCTGCAAACGCAACGTGACGCCCACAGAGCATTCCATCAAAGTCTGCATTTCAAAACGTCACTACTTCACTTCCGAGCCCCGGCATGTGCCCAAACAGTGATTTATCCCCACATATGGGGTATCAGCGTACTCAGGAGAAACTGGACAACAACTTTTGGGGTCAAATTTCTCCTGTTACCCTTGGGAAAATTAAAAAATTCTGGGCTAAATAATTATTTTTGAGGAAAGAAAACGTATTTATTATTTTCACGGCTCTGCGTTATAAACTTCTGTGAAGCACTTGGGGGTTCAAAGTCCTTACCACACATCTAGATTAGTTCCTTTGGGGGTCTAGTTTCCAAAATGGGGTCATTTCTGTGGGATCTCCAATGTTTAGGCACACATGGGCTCTCCAAACGTGACATGGTGTCCGCTAATGATTGGAGCTAATTTTCCATTTAAAAAGCCAAATGGCGTGCCATCCCTTCCGAGCCCTGCCGTGCGCCCAAAGAGTGGTTTACCCCCACATATGGGGTATCAGCGTACTCAGGACAAACTGGACAACAATATTTGGGGTCCAATTTCTCCTATTATCCTTGGCAAAATAGGAAATTCCAGGCTAAAAAATCATTTTTGAGGAAAGAAAAATTATTTTTTATTTTAATGGCTCTGCGTTATAAACTTCTGTGAAGCACCTGGGGGTTTAAAGTGCTCAATATGCATCTAGATAAGTTCCTTGGGGGGTCTAGTTTCCAAAATGGGGTCACTTGTGGGGGAGCTCCAATGTTTAGGCACACAGGGGCTCTCCAAACGCGACATGGTGTCCGCTAACAATTGGAGCTAATTTTCCATTCAAAAAGTCAAATGGCGCGCCTTCCTGTTAGGGGTCGAGTTCCCGCTTCTGCACAGGGGGAATCTCGAGCCACTTCCGCTGCGGTCTCCCATTCTTGTCCAGCCGCAGTGGAGCCTGCTCAGCAAGGACGTCGGTCCCAGCGTCTTGCTCATTCTCACTCTGTTCTGAGAGTTAGTGCTGCTTCTCCAGTCTCTGCCTTTAAAGTCAGTGCTGGTCAGCAGCGAGCGGACTTCTCTGGGACTAAGTCCTTGTCTGCATGTACTGAGCATGCCCAGCGTAAGGTCTCCCGTTGGAGATCGAGGGTCATGTGCTTGGGCTCTGCAGCACATTCCATTGGTCCTCTTGGCAGGTCCTAGAAGGGCAAAAGTGCTGTGGCCACTTCCTGTGCTGCTGTTATATAAACTGCGCATGACCGCACGGCCATGCGCTAGTATTGTTTTACAATTGCTTATGTGTGTATGTTGTGAGTGCAAGTCGTCCTTGGAAACCCCTACCCTATTGAATGTCTGTTCGCGGAAGGTGTATGGCTGCTACCTAGCGCCCGACTTAGCCTACAGCACTAACACACATCACAGCGTCCTGTAGCTGTGCCTGCCAGTACGGCGCCGTGCGCCTGCCTTGCGCTTTCCATACCCGAGTCTGGGTGGTTAGTGGCGTCCGTTAGTGCGGCATCGCTCGCACTCTTGTGCACAGATTGCTTAAGGTTCTCTACACACCCAGTTGCGGTGTTACGCCAGCAAGGGTCTAATCGGGCTCCAATCCCTTCTGGGGTTAAGTCCGCTGACCACTTGCTCGCGCACTAGTGCGGTACTGCGGTCCTGTGAATTAACAGGATCGCTTTCTTCACGCTGGGTGAGGTTTAACCCACGCGTGTATACTTTAGTGTACCGCCATATTGTCTGCTAATTGCTAGCAGCAGGTTCTCACCTGCACGGTGGACCCCGGACTGCGAACGCACCTTTATCATCTGTCTTGGTGCGTTCCGCCAGTCCTAACAGAATACTAGCGCCAGGGTCTGGCTAGTAAAATGGCGGACGATCAGCGTTTACAGCGGTACATCCAGCAGCTGGAGGGAAGGTTGGCGGCTTTTGAGCGTTCAACCTCAGCTGTGGATGTTACTGCTGTCGCTGTTCAGGCTGCAAGTGTGGCTGCAGCTACCTTGTCCACTGCCGCTCCTGTACCGACGCTATCTCGCCTCCCGCTACCAGAGAAATTTTCTGGTGACAGTAAGTCCTGTAGGGGTTTCGTGAGTCAGTGCTCAATACATCTCGAGCTTCTGGCCTCTCGTTTCCCTACAGAGCGGGCTAAGGTGGGCTTTATAATTTCCTTATTGTCGGACAGGGCGTTGCAGTGGGCTACGCCGCTGTGGGAGCGTGGCGATCATGTGGTGCAGAGTGCTCCGTTATTCCTGAGCACTCTGAAACAGGTCTTTCTTGGACCTCGTGTCACCCATGACACGGCGCTCCAACTGTTGGCACTGACTCAGGGCTCGTCCTTGGTCAGCCTTTTTGCCGTCCATTTCCGCACTCTGGCATCTGAGCTGGAGTGGTCGGATAAAGCCCTTATCCCTATATTTTGGAGGGGGCTGGCTGACCACGTTAAGGACGCTCTGGCCACTAGGGAGATTCCCGCCACACTGGAGGAGTTAATAGCAGTATCTACTCGCATTGACCGCCGTTTTCACGAGCGGAGGTTAGAGCGAGCCCAGTGTAGGCAGAGGTTTCGGCTGGCTCCCACCTTCGCCAAACCTTTGGAATCTCCAGTTCAGGCTCCTGAGGTTCAGGAACCTAAGGTGGTGTCACGAGCGGGATCTAAGTCCCAGACTGCTCGTGCACTCCAGGGTTGCCAGGTTTGCCAACAGTCAGGACATCTTGCCACCAGATGTCATCAGCGGTCGAGGAAACGTCAGCGTCTAGTGGTAGTAGGTGGAGGTGCACTAGACACTGCGACGTTTGCCTCCAAATTGTCCTTTAAGGGGACAATTACCTTTGGCTCATCCTCCCACTCGGTAGACCTCTGCGTGGATTCTGGGGCGGAGGGCAATTTTATGTCTTCTGCCTTCGCCCAACGTCACGCAATACCCCTGGTTATGCTATCCCAACCAGTAACGGTACGAGTGGTGAATGGGTCGACACTCCCCGCACAGATAACACATCAGACCATCCCTGTTACTCTGTCCCTGTCGCCATCCCATCAGGAGATTATTTCTCTACTCGTCATTCCTGAGGGTATTGATGAGGTCCTGTTGGGGATACCTTGGCTACGGTACCACTCTCCTCACATCGAGTGGTCCTCAGGCAGAATTCTGGGATGGGGTGAATCATGTGGGGGTAGGTGTCACCGAGAGTGCGTTCAGGTTGCTACTACTGAGGTACCCGCAGATCTATCCTCTCTCCCCAAGCAATATTGGTCTTATGCAGACGTGTTCTCCAAGAAGGCGGCGGAGACCCTTCCGCCCCATCGCCCCTATGACTGTCCTATCGATCTCTTGCCTGGTGCTGAGCCTCCCCGGGGTCGAGTCTACCCATTATCTCTCCCGGAAACGGAGGCAATGTCTCAGTACATACAAGAGAATCTGGCAAGAGGGTTCATTAGGAAGTCAGTGTCACCTGCTGGGGCAGGGTTCTTCTTCGTGCAGAAGAAGAATGGAGAACTACGTCCATGCATAGACTACAGGGGTCTTAATGCTATCACAATTAAGAACAAGTACCCTTTGCCGTTGATATCTGAGCTTTTCGATAGGCTTCGGGGAGCTAGAGTGTTTACGAAACTAGATCTGCGGGGTGCTTACAACCTGATTCGCATCCGTGAGGGGGACGAGTGGAAAACGGCATTTAACACCAGAGATGGGCACTATGAGTATCTGGTGATGCCCTTCGGGCTCTGTAATGCACCTGCCGTTTTTCAAGACTTTGTCAACGACATCTTCCGGGATATGCTTTCCACCTCGGTTGTAGTCTATCTGGATGATATTCTCATCTTTTCTCCAGATATTGACTCCCACCGGAGAGATGTTGGCAGAGTCTTCGACCTCCTACGGGCAAACTCTCTTTACGCAAAGTTGGAGAAGTGTGTGTTTGAGCAGGAGTCCTTACCTTTCCTGGGCTATATCATCTCCGCCCAGGGATTGGCTATGGATCCTGCCAAACTACAGGCTGTGATGGACTGGCAAGAGCCCCATTCTCTTAAAGCGGTGCAGCGCTTTATGGGGTTCATAAACTATTACCGCCAGTTCATTCCCCACTTCTCAACTCTGGTGGCTCCCTTGGTAGCCCTCACCAAGAAGGGAGCGAATCCCAAATTGTGGTCGGAAGAGGTCTCCAAGGCCTTCACTTCTATTAAGTCCCACTTTGCTAGCGCTCCCATCTTACATCGTCCCGATGTGGATAAGCCATTCCTACTGGAGGTGGATGCCTCGTCCGTTGGTGCTGGAGCAGTCCTCTACCAAAAGGATGCTCAAGGTCGGAAGCATCCATGCTTCTTCTTCTCCAAGACCTTCACGCCAGCGGAGAGGAACTACTCCATCGGGGACAGGGAGTTGCTAGCAATGAAGTTGGCCTTTTCGGAGTGGAGACACCTTCTGGAAGGTGCGCGGTTTCCCTTCCAAGTTTACACGGACCACAAAAATTTGGTCTATTTGCAGACAGCCCAGCGGCTAAATTCTCGCCAGGCCAGATGGTCCCTGTTCTTCTCCCGGTTCCACTTTTCCCTGCATTATCTCGCCGGGGAGAAGAATATCCGTGCTGACGCTCTCTCTCGCTCCCTTATGTCAACTGAGGAGGAGGAAGAGGAGCCTCGGCTTATTGTCCCTTCCGAGAGCCTGAGAACCGTGGCGCCGGTATCGCTAGAGTCTGTGCCTCCGGGCAAGACTTTTGTGCCCATTAATTTGCGACCGGAGGTTCTCTCTTGGGCTCATTCGTCCAGGGTGGGTGGACACTTTGGGACAAAGAGGACATCTGAGCTACTGGCGAGGACGTACTGGTGGCCGCATATGGTCCGGGATGTCAGGGATTACGTTCTGGCGTGTGTCTCCTGCGCCAAAAATAAATCTCCGCGTCAAAGGCCAGCTGGTTTGCTCTATCCCTTGCCGGTGGCAGATAGGCCCTGGGAGATGGTCGGGATGGACTTTGTTGTGGGTTTGCCCAAGTCTCGCGGCTGTACCATCATTTGGGTCATCACCGATCATTTCTCAAAAATGGTGCATTTGGTGCCGCTGCCGCGGTTACCTTCTGCACGGGCCTTGGCAGCGTTGTTCATCAGACATATCTTCCGCCTACATGGTATGCCAGACAAAATTGTCAGTGACCGGGGTCCCCAGTTTGCGTCTCGGTTCTGGAGAGAGCTCTGTCGTCTTCTCAGTATTGAGTTGAATCTCTCTTCCGCTTATCATCCCGAGACGAATGGGTTGGTAGAGAGGGCCAACCAGACCTTGGTCACATACCTGCGACATTTTGTTTCAGCCAGGCAGGATGACTGGGCATCCTTGCTATCATGGGCAGAGTTTGCACTGAACAACGCCGTTGCCGACTCCACTGGACAAACCCCATTCCTCCTCAACTATGGTCAGCATCCACGGGTACCTGTGCCTATGCCCGTGTCTTCCGCCGACTCCAGGGTGGCAGACTGGGCTGTGGAGGCACGGGATATTTGGGACCGCACTCAGGATGCCATTCGGGCCTCTAAGGAGAGAATGAGGTCCTCCGCTGATGCTCATCGGCGCCCCGCCCCGACCTTTGCTCCTGGCGACTTGGTGTGGCTCTCCGCCCGTAACATCAGGCTGCGAGTTGAGTCCACTAAATTTGCTCCTCGCTACTTGGGTCCATTCAAGGTCCTCGAGCAGGTTAATCCTGTGGTCTATCGTTTGGCCCTTCCGCCACGCCTGGGTATCACCGACACCTTTCATGTGTCCCTCTTGAAACCCGTGTATATGTCCCGCTTTTCCGAGTCATCTGCTGGGACATCGGGTTCGTCTACGGACGATTATGAGGTGAACGCTATTTTGGGGTGCAAGGTGGTGCGTGGTAAAAAATTTTATTTGGTGGACTGGAAGGGTTATGGCCCCGAGGACAGGTCCTGGGAACCTGTTGAGCACATTCGGGCCCCGCAGCTCATTGCTGCCTTCGAACGTAGCGAGGCCCAAGGAGGGGGGGCCCTAGGAGGGGGGGTAATGTTAGGGGTCGAGTTCCCGCTTCTGCACAGGGGGAATCTCGAGCCACTTCTGCTGCGGTCTCCCATTCTTGTCCAGCCGCAGTGGAGCCTGCTCAGCAAGGACGTCGGTCCCAGCGTCTTGCTCATTCTCACTCTGTTCTGAGAGTTAGTGCTGCTTCTCCAGTCTCTGCCTTTAAAGTCAGTGCTGGTCAGCAGCGAGCGGACTTCTCTGGGACTAAGTCCTTGTCTGCATGTACTGAGCATGCCCAGCGTAAGGTCTCCCGTTGGAGATCGAGGGTCATGTGCTCGGGCTCTGCAGCACATTCCATTGGTCCTCTTGGCAGGTCCTAGAAGGGCAAAAGTGCTGTGGCCACTTCCTGTGCTGCTGTTATATAAACTGCGCATGACCGCACGGCCATGCGCTAGTATTGTTTTACAATTGCTTATGTGTGTATGTTGTGAGTGCAAGTCGTCCTTGGAAACCCCTACCCTATTGAATGTCTGTTCGCGGAAGGTGTATGGCTGCTACCTAGCGCCCGACTTAGCCTACAGCACTAACACACATCACAGCGTCCTGTAGCTGTGCCTGCCAGTACGGCGCCGTGCGCCTGCCTTGCGCTTTCCATACCCGAGTCTGGGTGGTTAGTGGCGTCCGTTAGTGCGGCATCGCTCGCACTCTTGTGCACAGATTGCTTAAGGTTCTCTACACACCCAGTTGCGGTGTTACGCCAGCAAGGGTCTAATCGGGCTCCAATCCCTTCTGGGGTTAAGTCCGCTGACCACTTGCTCGCGCACTAGTGCGGTACTGCGGTCCTGTGAATTAACAGGATCGCTTTCTTCACGCTGGGTGAGGTTTAACCCACGCGTGTATACTTTAGTGTACCGCCATATTGTCTGCTAATTGCTAGCAGCAGGTTCTCACCTGCACGGTGGACCCCGGACTGCGAACGCACCTTTATCATCTGTCTTGGTGCGTTCCGCCAGTCCTAACACTTCCCTTCCGAACCCTGCCGAGTGCCCAAACAGTGGTTGACCCCCACATATGAGGTATAGGCGTACTCGGGAGAAATTGCCCAACAAATTTTATGATCCATTTTATCCTACTGCCCATGTGAAAATGAAAAAATTGAGGCGAAAAGAATTTTTTGGTGAAAAAAAAGTACTTTTTCATTTTTACAGATCAATTTGTGAAGCACCTGAGGGTTTAAAGTGCTCACTAGGCATCTAAATAAGTTCCTTGGGGGGTCTAGTTTCCAAAATGGGGTCACTTGTGGGGGAGCGCCAATGTTTAGGCACACAGGAGCTATCCAAACGCGACATGGTGTCCGCTAACGATGGAAATAATTTTTCATTCAAAAAGTCAAATGGCGCTCCTTCCCTTCCGAGCCTTACCATGTGCCCAAACAGTGGTTTACCCCCACATGTGAGGTATTGGTGTACTCAGGAGAAATTGCCCAACACATTTTAGGATCCATTTTATCCTGTTGCCCATGTGAAAATGAAAAAATTGAGGCTAAAATAATTTTTTTGTGAAAAAAAAGTACTTTTTCATTTTTACGGATCAATTTGTGGAGCACCTGGGGGTTCAAAGTGCTCACTATGCATCTAGATAAGTTCCTTGGGGCGTCTAGTTTCCAAAATGGGGTCACTTGTGGGGGAGCTCCAATTTTTAGGCACACGGGGGCTCTCCAAACGTGACATGGTGTCCGCTAAAGCGTGGAGCCAATTTTTTATTCAAAAAGTCAAATGGCGCTCCTTCCCTTCCAAGCCCTGCCGTGCGCCCAAACAGTGGTTTACCCCCACATATGAGGTATCAGCGTACTCAGGACAAATTGGACAACAACTATCGTGGTTCAGTTTCTCCTTTTACCATTGGGAAAATAAAAAAATTGTTTCTAAAAGATAATTTTTGTGACTAAAAAGTTAAATGTTCATTTTTTCCTTCCATGTTGCTTCTGCTGCTGTGAAGCACCTGAAGGGTTAATATACTTCTTGAATGTGGTTTTGAGTACCTTGAGGGGTGCAGTTTTTAGAATGGTGTCACTTTTGGGTATTTTAAGCCATATAGACCCCTCAAACTGACTTCAAATGTGAGGTGGTCCCTAAAAAAAATGGTTTTGTAAATTTCGTTGTAAAAATGACAAATCGCTGGTCAAATTTTAACCCTTATAACTTCCTAACAAAAAAAAATTTTGTTTCCAAAATTGTGCTGATGTAAAGTAAACATGTGGGAAATGTTATTTATTAACTATTTTGTGTCACATATCTCTCTGGTTTAACAGAATAAAAATTCAAAATGTGAAAATTGCGAAATTTTCAAAATTTTCGCCAAATTTCCGTTTTTATCACAAATAAACGCAGAATTTATTGACCTAAATTTACCACTAACATGAAGCCCAATATGTCACGAAAAAACAATCTCAGAACCGCTAGGATCCGTTGAAGCGTTCCTGAGTTATTACCTCATAAAGGGACACTGGTCAGAATTGCAAAAAACGGCAAGGTCTTTAAGGTCAAAATAGGCTGGGTCATGAAGGGGTTAAAGTCACAAAGCCTATTTTTAGAGGGGCATCAGGCGGCATTAATTTTCTTAAAAGGCCGTTATTAAACAGTGGGTCTCCTATGCTGTTATTGCCTATGCAGTGAGTGGCTGGGCTGCCAAGAATTACAACGCACACAAATACCCCTTTTATGAGATTTACAGGAGGGCTTCCTGAAAAAATGTTGCATTGAAATCAAGGCCTGCCCTGCTATCAATTCATATGCACTCTAAGAATCCTTTGAACCCAGGTACTGGATGGCCACAGGAAAATACACTTCACATTAGCCATTTTGTAATCCCATACTGTTTTCTTATGTATTGACTGCAAGGCCTGCCATGCTACCAAGTCATATAGACCCCAATAAGATTTTGAACCCAGCGACTGGATGTCCATAGGAAAACCCACTTCACATTATTCAGTTGATCCTGCCATACTGTTTCCTTATGCACTGAATGCAAGGGCTGCCTTGACCCAAATTTGCACGCAGCATCATCCCCCCCCCTTGGAAGAAACATGGAGAAGGGCCTCATAAAAAAAACTGTCTCATTACAAAGGAGTGGCTCCTAAGAGCATGGGCTGAAAAACATTTCCCCATGGGGTACATTTTTAAAAAATATTTTATGGGGATCATAGACACCTTTGCCAAAAATTGAACTGGCTGTAGCAGCACGGAACACGTTAAGCCTGGTGATCTTGTGGGGGTGGATTATGAGACGTTGAGGAAGGCCTCAATAAAAATTAGGTCAAGTTTAAAGGAGCGGGTCTCGTAGACTTGTAATGCATGTAATACATTTCCCACTGTGGGAGTATGCCCAATTTAAAGGAGCGAGTCTTCTAGACTCGTAATGACCATACACTAAGTGCATGGGCTAACAAACATTTCCCCATGAGGGGTACATTTTAAAAAAAAATATTTTATGGGCATCATAGACATCCTTGCCCAAAAATTGACTGGCTGTAACAGCATGGAACATGTTAAACCTGGTGATATAGTGGTGGAGAATGATGAGAAGCTGATGAAGGCCTCAATAAAAATTAGGTCAAGTTTAAAGGAGCGGGTCTCGTAGACTTGTAATGCATGTAATACATTTCCCACTGTGGGAGTAAAATTTTTTTCGGTGTCAAATTAATACCGGGCATCATAAAAACACCCTTGCACAAAAATTGAGTGACTTTAGTATCACAAAAAATGTTCACCCTGATGTTCGTATGGTTGTGGATGATGAGGATGAGGATAAGGAGGAGGATATCATCAAACAGATCAAATCAGGAAGCATATACCCATGTGTGGTTGTGAAGAGGTGCATGAGAATACACCTCCACAAAAAAGACAATGTATTTGAGGTTATGTTTCGCTGTTTTCATTCGGTGGTGTACAGAAGTCTTGCCCAATCCAGGTCTTGTCTATTTTTACAAGAGTCAGCCTGTCAGCATTTTCAGTTGACCGGCGGATGCACTTATCTGTTATAATTCCACCAGCGGCACTAAAAACACACTCTGACAGAACGCTAGCAGCAGGGCAGGCCAGAAGCACCAAGGCATACAGATCCAGTTCATGCCTGGTGTCCAGCTTGGATACCCAATAATTAAAAGGCACAGAGGAATCACAGAGGACATTTGTATGACCAGCAAGGTACTCCCTCAGCATTTTCCCAAACATTGCACTTCTTGTGACAGCACCCCTTTCCTCTGTGCTGACACGATGGGAGGGTCTGAGAAAACTGTCCCAGAACTTTGGAATACTCTACCAGCTCATACCGTAACCCCAAATAAGAGTTATTTGGGGTTAAAGTATGAGCTGGTAGAGTATTATGGTGGGGTGTTTGTGTGGATGAAAATATGCCTCATCCCCAGACACAGTACCAGTGTTTAATGGTTCTAGTCTCACCTGAGGAAGCAGCATTACGGTGAGATTGTTCCTTTTTTTATACAATACAGTTCACTTGATTCTGGATACCGATGATGTTCGGAATGTGGACTCTGGATAACTTATGAAATCTTAAGTGTGGAGTATATTGAACTCTGGCTTGTAGGTGAAGCGAATTGATTCTTGAAGGGACATAGAAGCTATTTTCCATCCCTCCGATCTTTCTGTATATTTTAACATTCATTGGAATGTGACTTTTTGTGGGTCAAATGTCTATTTATTATTTTTTGAGCACTTTTTTAATATAATACATTAAATGTTATTTTTTAACTAAATAGTCACACCTTGCTTAATGCAATACCTCTATAATTGTGAGCAGAGAGGTTTCCAGAATGCAGAGAAGCAGGATGTTGACAATAATTATGGCATCATTGCCGCTCACTATCTTGGTGCAGTCCTCAAAGTTTTTAAGGATGCTACATATGTCTGACATCCATGTCCACTCTTGAGGTCTTTTGTGTGAAGTCAGACCTGAATATCGACATCCTTGTTGATGCTGGTAGTCAACAACTACCCTCTTTCGCTCACAAATCTTTCCAACATACAGTTAAGTCCATATACATTTGGACAGATACAACATTTTTCTAATTTTGGTTATAGACATTACCACAATGAATTTTAAACAAAACAGTTCAGATGCAGTTGAAGTTCAGACTTTCAGCTTTCATTTGAGGGTATCCACACTAAAATTGGATGAAGGATTTAGGAGTTTCAGCTCCTTAACATTTGCCACCCTGTTTTTAAAGGGACTTAACTGAATGCAGTGTTGAGTTCCAACGCGTGGGGACATCAGACACCGGTTGGTGAGCCGGAAGCTGCAAACGCTGCTGTAGCACTGAAGGGCGGCTGAAGCTGTAGCTGAATTTCTAAAATGGGCACACAGGCGAGGTACTTTGACTAGCAGATCTGGCAGCTCCAGGTAGCTTTTGAGAACACGTTTAATGACGAGGTTAAGCACATGTGCCAGGCTAGGTACGTGTGTGAGCTCACCTTGACTCAGAGCCGCCACCAGGTTCCGGCCATTGTCACACATGACAAGGCCTGGCTGTGGGTTCAGCGGTGTCATCCAAATATCTGACTGCTTTTTCAGCGCTGTCCACAACTCTTCAACATTGTTCGGTTTGTCATCTAAGCAGATTAGCTTCAGCACAGCCTGTTGCCACTTGGCTGAGGCAGTGCTGCAGTGCTTCCAGCTTCTGACTGATGTATTCATTTCAGAGATGGAGGCTGAAGAGGAGGAGGAGGTGCAGGAGCTGTAGACTGCGAGGGCAACACTTATTGATGTAGGGCCCGCAATCCTCGGCATGGAGAGCATGTCTTCCATCCCAAGGTTCATCTGGGTCCTGGCTTCCACTATGTTAACCCAGTGTACTGTCCCTGCCCACAAGCACTTGTCCACGTGTCCATGGCTAGGTGGACATTCTCAGCAACAGCATTGTTGAGTGCATGGGTAATGTCGTGGGACACGTGCTGGTGTAATGCCGGTACGGCACACAGGGAGAAATAGTGGTGACTGTTTCAATATGTGGCCTGTTTTTTTGTTTTAAATTTTTTTTACCACAAAATACTGGATAGACCAAGGCTAGCAGACAAAAAAGGCAATGTATGCCTGCAAAGCGAGGATTTTGACACCACAGATACAGCGGGCGTCTGATGGAGATAACAGACTGTTTCAATATGTGGCCTGTTTTTTGGTATTAAAATTATTTTAACAGAAAAAATCTGTATAGGCCAAGGCTAGCAGACAAAAAAATGCAATATATGCCTGAAAAGCAAGAATTTGGAGACCACAGACCAGGTGTCAGATGGAGATAACAAACTGCTCAAAATGTGGCAATGATTTTTTTTGGCCCACCAAAATTGTGTCAATAAGTAGACTATGACACTTAAAAAAATGGAGTACTAAAATTGTTAAATACTTAGCGCAATGATATGTGATGCGTGAGGCGTAAAATACACAGTGATAAGTATACGAACTGTAGCTAAATATTTTTGGGCCAGCTAAAGATTTTTTGGGGCAGCAAAATGGTGTCAAAAATTTTTGTAAAACACTCCAAAAAGTAATATAGTATCTCCCCAAAAAAGGCCAGATTTTTCTGCACACTCACATCTGATGCCTGGGACAAAAAAAGTGTTTAAATTGTTAGATTTTCACGCTCTTGTATTGCAATGACCTGGCTGTAGTCTGCAGTGTGGCCAAGCAAATAAATGTGGAAAAAAGGGGGCTATGTATTGCTTTCTAATAAAATTTGCAGGTATAAGGTGCAAAAAAAAAGTTGCCACGGATACCTGCAGCTACATATATATATATATATATATATATATATATATATATATATATATATATAAAATATGCAGCAGCAGACATGAATGCAGCTTTTGGAGGCATGAAATGAGATCTATACACTCACATACTGTGCCTGCATGCCTTGCACTGATGTGGATATGTGAACACACACTCCCCTGCCTACCTAACGCTGAAATCTATGTACCCCCGAATTAGCTTTAAAAAGGACTTTTGGTTTATCAGGATTTGTGGATTGAACACTAGTAGACCCACACTAACTAATAAATGTAAGAATCTGACCCTATCTGAGCTTTTACTGCTCTCAAGACAGCCTTTTCTAAAGCTTCTGTCATCTGTCATCCTGATGTTGATCAGCCTTCTGTTGTTGAGGTAGACGTCTCTTCTGGGTGCTGTATTTTTACACAAGAAGGACAGTTACTTTTGTGCTTGTGCTTTTTTGTCACAAAAATTCTCACTAGCAGATTCCAACTATGATATAGGAGATCAGGAAATCTAGGCTGTTAAAAGAGCTTTTGTGGAATTGAGGCATTGGTTGGAGGGGGCTAGACATAGAGTAACAGTCTTTTCTGGTCTAAGTGCGATTTGTTTTCTCTGCGACATACGTTTCTTGTGCTAAGACTGCCAAGACTTGATACATTATCACATCGTTTTGTTTATGAGTTGAGGGGTGAAAATCCAGTCAAAATTCTTAGAGAAGGGGTGGTGGTTAATGCTGGAGGGCTTTCCACCTCGCAAGTTTTTTGTGCCATTGTCGCTTTGCACTGATCTTCTTAATGAAGTGCATGCCTCTATGCTGGCCAGACATCCTTTTTCCTCTGACTTCGGGAAAGTAGAGATGGGCGAACTCTAATAAGTAAAATTCAGCATCTGTACCAAACACCTACAGTTCGGACATGGACATCAGACACAAATTCACCAGGTAATACGTGTTACTCTTTGGGAACAAACTTCTGAACACCGGGTGTTTCTTCTATTTCATGCGCTGTAATGCATATGAAAGAGTGGCAAACACTGCTTTTAATCTACGTAAAATTATTACCACCTGTCAGACAGCCGTGGTTCTTGCGCTGTCAATTTACAGTATGAGCTTGCAGCAATGATGAGATGTAAAAAGATTAACTCTGGTAACTGGCATCGGCTGATGGGACTACTACACCCATCAGCCTATGCCTGCTGCCGCTAACAATAGTGACTGCAGCCGAGGACTGATGGAAGCATTCATACGCCAGCGCTTGCGCTCTAAATAAATAATTAAGAAAAAAACTAAGTGGTTTACCCGGTATTTTTGATAGTTAGCCAGGCAAAGCTGATGGCTATGGGCTGCAACATTCAGCTGTCAGCTTCAGCAAAGCTGGTTATCTATAGCAGAGGGGTCCCCACCCAGTATTTTTTAAAATTTTTGAGCATTTGCATTAACAAAGTTGGTTATTAAGAATAGATATGGACAAACCTGAACAGTAAAATTCCATGTCTGCACCGAACAACTACTGTTCGGGTACGGACACCAAACACTGACTTCACCAGGACATCCTTGTTACTATTTGGGTTCTACCTCCTGAACCCAGGGTGTTTGTCATGCTGTTATGAGCATGACAGCACAGCAAACTCTGCTTCTGATCGGCAGTAAAGTTATCACTGCCAGTCCAACAGCCGTGGTTCCCACGCTGTCAAAAGACAGTGTGAGCCCAAAGCTATTATTGAAGGTATAAAATTTACCTCCTGTCATTGGTGACAGCTGATGGGGCTATTGCTCCCATCATCCCGATGCCTGCTGCCTCTAATACCAGCGAGAGCAGGAGCGACTACTGGGAGTATTCATCAACCCGCACCTGCTCTGTAAAAAAATAATTTAAGACAAATACCCGGTATTTTTGATAACCAGCAAGTCAAAACTCATAGCTCATGGAAAAGAAAGCGGATTGGCACATACCATCCTGTGCAACAAAATCCTTTATTGTGGCATCATCATGTCAAATCTGCCTGCTGGTGATATGATGATGCCACAATAAAGGATTTGGTTGCAAGGGATGTTATGTGCCAATCCACTTTTGTTTCTATGGACATGCAGATTCATTTTCTTTGGAAGTGGCACCCGTAATCCCTGGTGTGTGTGCAGCTTCATCAACCCGAGGTCATAGAGCTGTGCATTTGTCCTGCTTCTCTTCTATGGTATGTCAAAACTCTTAGCTGATGACTGCAATACTCAGCTGTCAGCTTCAGCAAGGCTGGTTATCAAGAATAGAGGGGTCCCCACGCTGTATTTTCTAATAATTTAAATAAATAATAAAAAATACATGGGGTCCCCTCATTTTTGAGATCCAGCCTTGCTAAAGCAGACAGACAGCAGACATCTGAGGAGAGTTCACTGCAGTTCAAATTCACCACAGTGAAATTTTCCCTGTGAACTGTGGTGAACTCACCTCCTCATTGTAACACTTTCTCATGGTGCTAGCATGGATCTCACTGAGGTCACCGCAGTTCAGCCTGGCTGAGAATGCAGCTCTCACACAACATGTTTGAAAGGCTAAGTGCAACACGAAAGGATAAGGGAAAGGAGTAGAGACCCCTAGTCAGATCTAACGTTACCCTGTCTGCCCTATCGTCTCTATATAGGTTCCACACCTATAGCCGAGGAGGATGCCTAATACCTGCCTTACCCTGGTGATAAGCCCTGCTCTGGGAAGGACAGGATAGGTGCTAGTCAATCCCCACTACCGCTAAAGACAGCTGGGATAGACAATCAATGGAAACACTTAGCTTGAATAGATTCAGAGAGAAACACAGACATCCTCCAAACACCAGAAAGGAAGATAAACGACTGCTATAGCTCCAAGCCACATCATGGAACTGGAAATAGAAATATTAACTGCAATTTACAGCAGCTAGCTCAGAGTTATATACATCCCGGTCCTAATGTGTCAACTAGAGCGGGGGAGGTTGCCACTTTGTCCTAAAGTCAGAAGGCCCAGGAAGAAGACTGCAATGCAAACTGCTGAGACATTCTGCAGTCAGATGCAGAGCGATTATTATTATCATATTTTCATTATCATTATTGCAAAAGAGCTTGGCTGAGTAGATTACACAAGAAGGATAACACACAGCACTTCAGCAGGATCTAGGAGCAACATGGCAGATGTGGCAACCTACATGGTGAGCTGCAGCATGTGCTACATGTTCACAGATCGACCAGAAGAAGAATCAAATTTCATCTGTCAGAAGTGTAGACTAGTGGCCCTTTTAGAAGAAAAGGTGCGGGGTCTGGAAGAAAGAATAGCAACTTTGAAACTCATCAAAGAGAATGAAGACTTTCTAGACAGAACAGAAGCATCTCTACTGATCACAGAAGGTGAAAAAAGTGTCAGAGAACCTCCAAAAGCAGATGAGTGGAAGCATGTGACCAAAAGAAGCAAGAAGACCATGGAGAAATCAACAACCACACAACTGAAGAACCAATATCAAATCTTCGTAGAGGATGAAGATGGCACACCTAAGGATGAAGCAATACCAGCAAGCAAAAAAGAAAAGGGCACACAGCAACAAGTGACAGCTAAAAGTACAGCCAAGAAGCAACGAAGAGTGGTGGTGGTGGGAGACTCACTACTGAGAGGCACAGAAGCAGCCATCTGCAGACCGGACATAACTGCAAGAGAAGTATGCTGCCTTCCAGGTGCGATGATCAAGGATGTGACCGATAGGATACCAAAGCTCTTTAGCTCCAATGACGTCCACCCATTTCTTCTGATACATGTTGGCACCAATGACACGGCAAGGAAGGACCTACCGACAATCTGCAAAGACTTTGAAGAGTTGGGGAAGAAAGTAAAGGAACTGGATGCACAGGTAGTTTTTTCTTCTATCCTTCCAGTAGACGGGCATGGCACCAGGAGATGGAACAGGATCCTTGATGCAAACAACTGGCTAAGACGATGGTGCAGACAACAAGGATTCGGATTCCTGGACCACGGTGTGAATTACTTGTACGATGGACTCCTCGCCAGAGACGGACTACACCTCAACAAACCTGGGAAACACACATTCGCCAGAAGACTCGCTACACTCATCAGGAGGGCGTTAAACTAGAAGAAGAGGGGACGGGAAGAAAAACATTAGACTTGAACAAAGAAGATCCAGGAAAACATACTCAGAAGGGAGGTAAGAACATTTCTAAAACAATCCACAGTGAGGAGATTGGAACAAAACAAAATCCTCTAAACTGCATGCTCGCAAACGCCAGAAGCCTGACAAACAAAATGGAAGAACTAGAAGCAGAAATATCTACAGGTAACTTTGACATAGTGGGAATAACCGAGACATGGTTAGATGAAAGCTATGACTGGGCAGTTAACTTACAGGGTTACAGTCTGTTTAGAAAGGATCGTAAAAATCGGAGAGGAGGAGGGGTTTGTCTCTATGTAAAGTCTTGTCTAAAGTCCACTTTAAGGGAGGATATTAGCGAAGGAAATGAGGATGTCGAGTCCATATGGGTCGAAATTCATGGAGGGAAAAATGGTAACAAAATTCTCATTGGGGTATGTTACAAACCCCCAAATATAACAGAAACCATGGAAAGTCTACTTCTAAAGCAGATAGATGAAGCTGCAACCCATAATGAGGTCCTGGTTATGGGGGACTTTAACTACCCGGATATTAACTGGGAAACAGAAACCTGTGAAACCCATAAAGGCAACAGGTTTCTGCTAATAACCAAGAAAAATTATCTTTCACAATTGGTGCAGAATCCAACCAGAGGAGCAGCACTTTTAGACCTAATACTATCTAATAGACCTGACAGAATAACAAATCTGCAGGTGGTCGGGCATCTAGGAAATAGCGACCACAATATTGTACAGTTTCACCTGTCTTTCACTAGGGGGACTTGTCAGGGAGTCACAAAAACACTGAACTTTAGGAAGGCAAAGTTTGACCAGCTTAGAGATGCCCTTAATCTGGTAGACTGGGACAATATCCTCAGAAATAAGAATACAGATAATAAATGGGAAATGTTTAAGAACATCCTAAATAGGCAGTGTAAGCGGTTTATACCTTGTGGGAATAAAAGGACTAGAAATAGAAAAAACCCAATGTGGCTAAACAAAGAAGTAAGACAGGCAATTAACAGTAAAAAGAAAGCATTTGCACTACTAAAGCAGGATGGCACCATTGAAGCTCTAAAAAGCTATAGGGAGAAAAATAATTTATCTAAAAAACTAATTAAAGCTGCCAAAAAGGAAACAGAGAAGCACATTGCTAAGGAGAGTAAAACTAATCCCAAACTGTTCTTCAACTATATCAATAGTAAAAGAATAAAAACTGAAAATGTAGGCCCCTTAAAAAATAGTGAGGAAAGAATGGTTGTAGATGACGAGGAAAAAGCTAACATATTAAACACCTTCTTCTCCACGGTATTCACGGTGGAAAATGAAATGCTAGGTGAAATCCCAAGAAACAATGAAAACCCTATATTAAGGGTCACCAATCTAACTCAAGAAGAGGTGCGAAACCGGCTAAATAAGATTAAAATAGATAAATCTCCGGGTCCGGATGGCATACACCCACGAGTACTAAGAGAACTAAGTAATGTAATAGATAAACCATTATTTCTTATTTTTAGGGACTCTACAGCGACAGGGTCTGTTCCGCAGGATTGGCGCATAGCAAATGTGGTGCCAATATTCAAAAAGGGCTCTAAAAGTGAACCTGGAAATTATAGGCCAGTAAGTCTCACCTTTATTGTTGGTAAAATATTTGAAGGGTTTCTGAGGGATGTTATTCTGGATTATCTCAATGAGAATAACTGTTTAACTCCATATCAGCATGGGTTTATGAGAAATCGCTCCTGTCAAACCAATCTAATCAGTTTTTATGAAGAGGTAAGCTATAGGCATTAAAAGAGGTCTGGATACACATGATGAGAGCATTATACTGCCAAGGCGAGTAAAGGAGAGCATTATACTGCCTCTGTACAAATCCCTAGTTAGACCGCACATGGAGTACTGTGTCCAGTTTTGGTCACCGGTGCTCAGGAAGGATATAATGGAACTAGAGAGAGTACAAAGGAGGGCAACAAAATTAATAAAGGGGATGGGAGAACTACAATACCCAGATAGATTAGCAGGATTATTTAGTCTAGAAAAAAGACGACTGAGGGGCGATCTAATAACCATGTATAAGTATATAAGGGGACAATACAAATATCTCGCTGAGGATCTGTTTATACCAAGGAAGGTGACGGGCACAAGGGGGCATTGGAGGAGAGAAGTTTTTTCCACCAACATAGAAGAGGATTCTTTACTGTTAGGGCAGTGAGAATCTGGAATTGCTTGCCTGAGGAGGTGGTGATGGCGAACTCAGTCGAGGGGTTCAAGAGAGGCCTGGATGTCTTCCTGGAGCAGAACAATATTGTATCATACAATTAGGTTCTGTAGAAGGACGTAGATCTGGGGATTTATTATGATGGAATATAGGCTGAACTGGATGGACAAATGTCTTTTTTCGGCCTTACTAACTATGTTACTATGTTACTATGTTTAACCTCTGACACACCCTTGACAGCAGTTTCAGTGACCGGCAGTAACCTTGATTACATCACTGCTAGTCACTGATGCTATGCTCCCATTAGCTCATTGTCCCAATGGTTATCAGCCTGGATGATAGCTTCTGGGCACTGTCCTGGTTTAAAACTATTTATACCCAGACATGGATTATGACGTGGGACAGAAACACAGACAGGTGAGTGATATTGTTGTTTTTTATTTTTGTTTTATTACAGGAGACGAGGGATAGAGTGAAATTAGTCGTTAGGTGAGTATAATTGTGTTTGTTATTTTTAAGTAAAAAAAGAAAAGTGTTGTGTTTTATATCAAATAAAAGACTTTATTCTGGCTGTGTCTTTACAATACAACTATAGCATTAGTAATGGATGGGTGTCTTATAGATGCCTCTTCACTAGTAATCAGTGAGCTTGATATCACCTGACAATACAAATGTTACATCAACCTCACGAATATTAACCCCACTTGCCACCGCTACAGTGCAACTGTGAGGAGCTGGGCAAAGTGCCAGAATTGGTGGATCTAATAGATGCATCTTTTTGGGGCTGCTGAGGGCTGCTATTTTTAGGCTGAGGGGCTAATATCCATGGCCCATTACCAACCTGAGAATACTAGCCCCCAGCTATCTGCTTTAGCTTGGTTGGTTGTCAAAAATAGGAGGGACCCCACACCGATATTTTAATTAATTTATTTAAATAATTAAAAAAATATGGTGTGGGGACCCTCAGTTCCTGATAACCAGCCTTGTTGAAGCTGACATCAGAGAGTTGCAGAACCCAGCTGTGAGTTTTGCCTAGCTGGTTATCAAAAATACAAGGGAACTCACAACATTTTTTTTATTCTTTACAGCGCAGGCGCCGGCTGATGAATACTCTCATCAGCCACTCCCTCTTTCACTGTTATCAGTGGCAGCAGGCGTCGGCTGATGGAAGCAGTAGTCCCATCAGTTGACACAGTGACAGAAGGTAATCTTTTTACCTACGATCACAGCTGCATGCACATACTGTCTTTTGACAGCGTTGGAAATGCGGTTGTCTGACCGGTAGTGATGTCTTCACTGCTGATTAGAAGCGGTGTTTGTCACATTGTAATGCACATGTGGCAACTTGCTTTAATCTTTTTGGGTTAACAGGTGTTTTGATTTATTCATTCATTCATCTGCTCAATCACATTTCGGGTGTAGCTATATATACTTTCCCCTTGTGGGTATTTCCTGCTGGTGACATTCTCATTTGGGTGCCCAGCCATTCTGCCATGGTTTGTACCAGTCAATAAAAGTCCTATCTTCTTGTTTAGGAAGTAGGCGACAAACTCTCTAGCAGTACATACCTTATATTCCTATTTTGTGGTTTATATTAACTCACTTTGGGATCTCTTTCTATGTCAGCACTCCTTCCATTGTGTATGTAAATCGCACTCTGATTTCCCTCCGGTTCCTTAGGAGAAAAGTGAAGCGCTTGACAGCCTTTCAAGCAGCACATCTGTTAGGGCTATTCCAGCCCATGAAGGAATGACTAGGGACTGCAGGGTCAGAATTTTTAGTCGGTATAGGAAACGGTTGAGTCAGTTGCAGTTTCTAGTGTTTTGCCTATTTTACGATGTGTGTAGTTACGCAATCATAGCACATGAATCTGAGAACTACCTATTGGGTGAACATAGTTCAATGTCAGCCTACTGTGATAGATGAGTGAAAGAGTAAGTCTAAATCGGAGTGCCCTTAAGAGTGGAATCCGAGGCACCTGTGTTGCGAGCGAGTGGTGCTCATGATAAATTTGTGGTAGTGATGTTCATGATTCTAAGGTACAACAATAGTTTTCCCTATGCCCTGTCCTGACCCTGTGCAGGGTTTACTAAAAATGAACAATAAGATAAAACTGATAATAAAATTGGAATCATTGACACAAAAAAAAGGTTTTAAAAATACCTTTTGTCCTTTTTACCCATATCTGCACATTGTTCCAATCTTCCACAGATTTCTAACATATATCTTCACATGACCCAAAAATATCAATAAATATTCATACAAAAATTTAGAATTTCATTAAGGGAAATTGCATTAAGACAATGCCGATAATTTTTTTGCTTGCTAATATAAAAAAAATGCTAGCCCTCTGAGCTTTCCCTTTGCAAGATCCCAATCCTGTGAAGGATTCTATTTAAATATTTACAAAAAATAAGGGGATATTAAGTTCTAGAAAAAAGCTTTATTGGAACATCAAAAATATTTGTGTGCTAAATTAAGAATAATGTTTGTCCTTTGAACCTTTCCCTGTGCAGCGCGCAATCCTGTGCAGATTTCACCTGGGCAACTTCATTCTACCCAAAAAAGCATTAATTATTTATACAAAAAAGTGCTAGTTTTGATAAAGTAATTTAAAAAAATAGAAAATGAGCAATTTTTGCTCAACCCTGTTTAGGTGATCAATCTTGCATAATGCCTTACTTGGAGAATTCACTCCAGATGCTGCCATCCAAAGAATTAATTTCAGAAACAAGTAGTTAAACTATGAATCCTAGCAAAAATTTGAGTCACATAAAATTAAGACTTTTGCTTTGAAAAAAATTGTTGCCAATTCTGTCCATCCGTGCTGTCCAGTGTCACACCTTGTAAGTTCTCAAGGTGTTTGCCCATAAAAATAGATTACAGTAAAAAAGATGTAGCATGTTGAGGCATAAAGAAAATTTGAGCAATGGAAGTCAAGCAATTTAGTACCCTCTTTTAGAAAGCAACACAGGTAGCAGATTTTAAAGTAATACATGCCCAAATTTGTATACTGTAAAATGTTACCTTTCAACCCACTGCCCAATTTTGCTCATACATACATTGCAATATTTGCATTGGCAAATTCCAATATATTTTAATGTTGCTAATCAGTCAGTGGCTCAGTCATACCGCTGTATCAAGGCCCATGTGTTTTTGGTTTTATAATTGTTCTCTTGTTTCTACAAGACTGGGGAGTTCACCACTCCTCTGTGGGTCATTTGCATTGCGGCTGTTCCATCTCGCATGTTCAACGTGGATATTTTCTCTCTGAGCCCTGTTCATACAGGTACTATACAGATGATCAGGTTTTTAAATACATCAGATAGGGATTATATACATTAGACAGGTCTGCTCTATTATGGGTATACCTTGGTGATTGGTGGAGCAGCTTAACATGCTTTTTTTGCAAAAAAATGTATTAACTAAATACCCTGTATTTTTTCATTTTTTGACTAGCACTTGCTTATTTATTGTGACTTTTTTTTACAACAGAGTATTTTTGACCTCTCTGTGCGCTTTTGTGTTTTCAAGTTCTTTGGTGGTGTGAACAGGTTCCTACAGACTTGTTCCCTATGCAGGTGGCCCATGTGTTTTTGGTTTTATAATTGTTCTCTTGTTTCTACAAGACTGGGGAGTTCACCACTCCTCTGTGGGTCATTTGCATTGTAGCTGTTCCATCTTGCATGTTCAACGTGGATATTTTCTCTCTTAGCCCTGTTCATACAGGTACTATACAGATGATCTGGTTTTTAAATACATAGTAACATAGTAACATAGTTAGTAAGGCCGAAAAAAGACATTTGTCCATCTAGTTCAGCCTATATTCCATCATAATAAATCCCCAGATCTACGTCCTTCTACAGAACCTAATTGTATGATACAATATTGTTCTGCTCCAGGAAGACATCAAGGCCTCTCTTGAACCCCTCGACTGAGTTCGCCATCACCACCTCCTCAGGCAAGCAATTCCAGATTCTCACTGCCCTAACAGTAAAGAATCCTCTTCTATGTTGGTGGAAAAACCTTCTCTCCTCCAGACGCAAAGAATGCCCCCTTGTGCCCGTCACCTTCCTTGGTATAAACAGATCCTCCGCGAGATATTTGTATTGTCCCCTTATATACTTATACATGGTTATTAGATCGCCCCTCAGTCATCTTTTTTCTAGACTAAATAATCCTAATTTCGCTAATCTATCTGGGTATTGTAGTTCTCCCATCCCCTTTATTAATTTTGTTGCCCTCCTTTGTACTCTCTCTAGTTCCATTATATCCTTCCTGAGCACCGGTGCCCAAAACTGGACACAGTACTCCATGTGCGGTCTAACTAGGGATTTGTACAGAGGCAGTATAATGCTCTCATCATGTGTATCCAGACCTCTTTTAATGCACCCCATGATCCTGTTTGCCTTGGCAGCTGCTGCCTGGCACTGGCTGCTCCAGGTAAGTTTATCATTAACTAGGATCCCCAAGTCCTTCTCCCTGTCAGATTTACACAGTGGTTTCCCATTCAGTGTGTAATGGTGACATTGATTCCTTCTTCCCATGTGTATAACCTTACATTTATCATTGTTAAACCTCATCTGCCACCTTTCAGCCCAAGTTTCCAACTTATCCAGATCCATCTGTAGCAGAATACTATCTTCTCTTGTATTAACTGCTTTACATAGTTTTGTATCATCTGCAAATATCGATATTTTACTGTGTAAACCTTCTACCAGATCATTAATGAATATGTTGAAGAGAACAGGTCCCAATACTGACCCCTGCGGTACCCCACTGGTCACAGCGACCCAGTTAGAGACTATACCATTTATAACCACCCTCTGCTTTCTATCACTAAGCCAGTTACTAACCCATTTACACACATTTTCCCCCAGACCAAGCATTCTCATTTTGTGTACCAACCTCTTGTGCGGCACGGTATCAAACGCTTTGGAAAAATCGAGATATACCACGTCCAATGACTCACCGTGGTCCAGCCTATAGCTTACCTCTTCATAAAAACTGATTAGATTGGTTTGACAGGAGCGATTTCTCATAAACCCATGCTGATATGGAGTTAAACAGTTATTCTCATTGAGATAATCCAGAATAACATCCCTCAGAAACCCTTCAAATATTTTACCAACAATAGAGGTTAGACTTACTGGCCTATAATTTCCAGGTTCACTTTTAGAGCCCTTTTTGAATATTGGCACCACATTTGCTATGCGCCAATCCTGCGGAACAGACCCTGTCGCTATAGAGTCCCTAAAAATAAGAAATAATGGTTTATCTATTACATTACTTAGTTCTCTTAGTACTCGTGGGTGTATGCCATCCGGACCCAGAGATTTATCTATTTTAATCTTATTTAGCCGGTTTCGCACCTCTTCTTGGGTTAGATTGGTAACCCTTAATATAGGGTTTTCATTGTTTCTTGGGATTTCACCTAGCATTTCATTTTCCACCGTGAATACCGTGGAGAAGAAGGTGTTTAATATATTAGCTTTTTCCTCGTCATCTACAACCATTCTTTCCTCACTATTTTTTAAGGGGCCTACATTTTCAGTTTTTATTTTTTTACTATTGATATAGTTGAAGAACAGTTTGGGATTAGTTTTACTCTCCTTAGCAATGTGCTTCTCTGTTTCCTTTTTGGCAGCTTTAATTAGTTTTTTAGATAAAGTATTTTTCTCCCTATAGTTTTTTAGAGCTTCAATGGTGCCATCCTGCTTTAGTAGTGCAAATGCTTTCTTTTTACTGTTAATTGCCTGTCTCACTTCTTTGTTTAGCCACATTGGGTTTTTCCTATTTCTAGTCCTTTTATTCCCACAAGGTATAAACCGCTTACACTGCCTATTTAGGATGTTCTTAAACATTTCCCAATTATTATCTGTATTCTTATTTCTGAGGATATTGTCCCAGTCTACCAGATTAAGGGCATCTCTAAGCTGGTCAAACTTTGCCTTCCTCAAGTTCAGTGTTTTTGTGACTCCCTGACAAGTCCCGCTAGTGAAAGACAGGTGAAACTGTACAATATTGTGGTCGCTATTTCCTAGATGCCCGACCACCTGCAGATTTGTTATTCTGTCAGGTCTATTAGATAGTATTAGGTCTAAAAGTGCTGCTCCTCTGGTTGTATTCTGCACCAATTGTGAAAGATAATTTTTCTTGGTTATTAGCAGAAACCTGTTGCCTTTATGGGTTTCACAGGTTTCTGTTTCCCAGTTAATATCCGGGTAGTTAAAGTCCCCCATAACCAGGACCTCATTATGGGTTGCAGCTTCATCTATCTGCTTTAGAAGTAGACTTTCCATGGTTTCTGTTATATTTGGGGGTTTGTAACAGACCCCAATGAGAATTTTGTTACCATTTTTCCCTCCATGAATTTCGACCCATATGGACTCGACATCCTCATTTCCTTCGCTAATATCCTCCCTTAAAGTGGACTTTAGACAAGACTTTACATAGAGACAAACCCCTCCTCCTCTCCGATTTTTACGATCCTTTCTAAACAGACTGTAACCCTGTAAGTTAACTGCCCAGTCATAGCTTTCATCTAACCATGTCTCGGTTATTCCCACTATGTCAAAGTTACCTGTAGATATTTCTGCTTCTAGTTCTTCCATTTTGTTTGTCAGGCTTCTGGCGTTTGCGAGCATGCAGTTTAGAGGATTTTGTTTTGTTCCAATCTCCTCACTGTGGATTGTTTTAGAAATGTTCTTACCTCCCTTCTGAGTATGTTTTCCTGGATCTTCTTTGTTCAAGTCTAATGTTTTTTTTCCCGTCCCCTCTTCTTCTAGTTTAACGCCCTCCTGATGAGTGTAGCGAGTCTTCTGGCGAATGTGTGTTTCCCAGGTTTGTTGAGGTGTAGTCCGTCTCTGGCGAGGAGTCCATCGTACAAGTAATTCACACCGTGGTCCAGGAATCCGAATCCTTGTTGTCTGCACCATCGTCTTAGCCAGTTGTTTGCATCAAGGATCCTGTTCCATCTCCTAGTGCCATGCCCGTCTACTGGAAGGATAGAAGAAAAAACTACCTGTGCATCCAGTTCCTTTACTTTCTTCCCCAACTCTTCAAAGTCTTTGCAGATTGTCGGTAGGTCCTTCCTTGCCGTGTCATTGGTGCCAACATGTATCAGAAGAAATGGGTGGACGTCCTTGGAGCTGAAGAGCTTTGGTATCCTATCGGTCACATCCTTGATCATCGCACCTGGAAGGCAGCATACTTCTCTTGCAGTTATGTCCGGTCTGCAGATGGCTGCTTCTGTGCCTCTCAGTAGTGAGTCTCCCACCACCACCACTCTTCGTTGCTTCTTGGCTGTACTTTTTGCTGTCACTTGTTGCTGTGTGCACTTTTCTTTTTTGCTTGCTGGTATTGCTTCATCCTTAGGTGTGCCATCTTCATCCTCTACGAAGATTTGATATCGGTTCTTCAGTTGTGTGGTTGTTGATTTCTCCATGGTCTTCTTGCTTCTTTTGGTCACATGCTTCCACTCATCTGCTTTTGGAGGTTCTCTGACACTTTTTTCACCTTCTGTGACCAGTAGAGATGCTTCTGTTCTGTCTAGAAAGTCTTCATTCTCTTTGATGAGTTTCAAAGTTGCTATTCTTTCTTCCAGACCCCGCACCTTTTCTTCTAAAAGGGCCACTAGTCTACACTTCTGACAGGTGAAATTTGATTCTTCTTCTGGTCGATCTGTGAACATGTAGCACATGCTGCAGCTCACCATGTAGGTTGCCACATCTGCCATGTTGCTCCTAGATCCTGCTGAAGTGCTGTGTGTTATCCTTCTTGTGTAATCTACTCAGCCAAGCTCTCTTGCAATAATGACCTACAGGCAAAAATCCGCGCGACTCTTCGCTCTTCCCAGAAGGCACCTGGAATATGCAAATTAGCCTCCTCAAGCTTGAATCCCTGGTTTGGTGATGCTTTCCAAGCAGCTGGTCCCGGCTGTACCCAACGATCTTCTAGCTTAGGGAGACTCTTCGCTCTTCCCAGAAGGCACCTGGAATATGCAAATTAGCCTCCTCAAGCTTGAATCAGATAGGGATTATATACAGACAGGACTGCTCTATTATGGGTATACCTTGGCGATTGGTGGAGCAGCTTAACATACTTGTTTTGCAAAAAAACCTATTAACTAAATACCCTGTATTTTTTCATTTTTTGACTAGCACTTGCTTACTTATTGTGACTTTTTTACAACAGAGTATTTTTTGACCTCTCTGTGCGCTTTTGTGTTTTCAAGTTCTTTGGTGGTGTGAACAGGTTCCTACAGACTTGTTCGCTATGCAGGTGGCCCATGTGTTTTTGGTTTTATAATTGTTCTCTTGTTTCTACAAGACTGGGGAGTTCACCACTCCTCTGTGGGTCATTTGCATTGTAGCTGTTCCATCTCGCATGTTCAACGTGTATATTTTTTCTCTGAGCCCTGTTCATACAGGTACTATACAGATGATCTGGTTTTTAAATACATCAGATAGGGATTATATACATTAGACAGGACTGCTCTATTATGGGTATACCTTGGCGATTGGTGGAGCAGCTTAACATACTTTTTTTGCAAAAAAACGTATTAACTAGTGTTGAGCATTCCGATACCGCAAGTATCGGGTATCGGCCGATACTTGCGGTATCGGAATTCCGATACCGAGATCCGATACTTTTGTGGTATCGGGTATCGGTATCGGATCAATAGGGATGTGTAAAATAAAGAATTAAAATAAAAAATATTGATATGCTCACCTCTCCGGCGGCCCCTGGACATCACGCTGGTAACCGGCCGGCTTCCTTGTTTAAAATGAGCGCCTTCAGGACCTGCGAATGACGTCGCGGCTTCTGATTGGTCGCGTGCCGCCCATGTGACCGGCACGCGACCAATCAGAAGCCGCGACGTCATTCTCATTCACAAAACTCCTAATTCTAGGAATTAAGGACCTGCGAATGATGTCGCGGCTTCTGATTGGTCGCGTGCCGGTCACATGGGCGGCACGCGACCAATCAGAAGCCGCGACGTCATTCGCAGGTCCTGAATGCGCTCATTTTAACAAAGAAGCCGGCCGGTTACCAGCGTGAAGTCCAGGGGCCGCCGGAGAGGTGAGCATATCAATATTTTTTATTTTAATTCTTTATTTTACACATCCTATGGATCCCAGGGCCTGAAGGAGAGTTTCCTCTCCTTCAGACCCTGGGAACCATGAGAATACCTTCCGATACTTGATGTCCCATTGACTTGTATTGGTATCGGATATCGGTATCGGCGATATCCGATATTTTTTGGGTATCGGCCGATACTATCCGATACCGATACTTTCAAGTATCGGACGGTATCGCTCAACACTAGTATTAACTAAATACCCTGTATTTTTTCATTTTTTGACTAGCACTTGCTTACTTATTGTGACTTTTTTACAACAGAGTATTTTTTGACCTCTCTGTGCGCTTTTGTGTTTTCAAGTTCTTTGGTGGTGTGAACAGGTTCCTGCAGACTTGTTCGCTATGCAGGTGACCCATGTGTTTTTGGTTTTATAATTGTTCTCTTGTTTTTACAAGACTGGGGAGTTCACCACTCCTCTGTGGGTCATTTGCATTGTAGCTGTTCCATCTCGCATGTTCAACGTGGATATTTTCTCTCTGAGCCCTGTTCATACATGTACTATACAGATGATCAGGTTTTTTAAATACATCAGATAGGGATTATATACATTAGACAGGACTGCTCTATTATGGGTATACCTTGGCGATAGGTGGAGCAGCTTAAGATACTTTTTTTGCAAAAGAACGTATTAACTAAATACCCTGTATTTTTTCATTTTTTGACTAGCACTTGCTTATTTATTGTGACTTTTTTACAACAGAGCATTTTTTGACCTCTCTGTGTGCTTTAGTGTTTTCATATGTATGTTTCAGTATTTATCATTCTATGTCCTCTGTAGTACATGCCTGCGCAAGGCAAGATTGCCTTGCGCAGGCGTGTATTACGGAGGACATAGAATGAACTTCAATCCAATATTGCGGCCAGCATGCAACCAGCGGGTAAGGAAAGGGTGAATCAAATACCCCAAAACTCCGCCCATATGACCGAAAACCGGTCCTGCCAAATTAAGGTGACAGGTTCCCTTTAACCCCTTAGTGACAGAGCCAATTTGGTACTTAATGACCGAGCCAATTTTTACAATTCTGACCACTGTCAATTTATGAGGTTGTAACTCTGGAAAGCTTTAACAGATCCCGCTGATTCAGAGACTGTTTTTTCGTGACATATTGTACTTCATGCTGGTGGTAACATTTCTTCGATAATACTTGCGATTATTTCTGAAAAAAATAGAAATATGGCGAAAATTTTTAAAATTTTGCAATTTTTAAACTTTGTATTTTTATGCCCTTAAATCAGAGAGATGTGCAGCGCCCCAGAGACCTGGTCGTTGCAGTAATGTCGCTCTGCCTCTAATGGGAGTGATCGTACGTCTGATGGCACTAAAGGAGTTCACCTGACCAGGTATCACAGTCACACACTACATTTCACACTCCGGCCACCAGGGGGAGCAAAAGGTTCTATCTATTAGGCCACTCCTCACACTTTGGTAAAACTGGGGGTTGGATAGGAAGTTAGTCAGAAGCTTACTGGGTTTTGTCCAGGCAACATTCCGTGGTAGGGGGTGTTGCGGGGAAGATTCAGAGGAGTCCCTGTCAGGCGTGGGAACCTGGCAGTGACTTAGCGACAAGGACAGATCGTTACAGAGCCGCGCCTGCACTACCTTGCGGCGGCATCTAAAGAAAGGACACGAAGCGAAGTACAGGTCCTTCTCAAAAGATTAGCATATAGTGTTAAATTTCATTATTTACCATAATGTAATGATTACAATTAAACTTTCATATATTATAGATTCATTATCCACCAACTGAAATTTGTCAGGTCTTTTATTGTTTTAATACTGATGATTTTGGCATACAACTCCTGATAACCCAAAAACCTGTCTCAATAAATTAGCATATCAAGAAAAGGTTCTCTAAACAACCTATTACCCTAATCTTCTGAATCAACTAATTAACTCTAAACACATGCAAAAGATACCTGAGGCTTTTATAAACTCCCTGCCTGGTTCATTACTCAAAACCCCCATCATGGGTAAGACTAGCGACCTGACAGATGTCAAGAAGGCCATCATTGACACCCTCGAGCAAGAGGGTAAGACCCAGAAAGAAATTTCTCAACAAATAGGCTGTTCCCAGTGTGCTGTATCAAGGCACCTCAATGGTAAGTCTGTTGGAAGGAAACAATGTGGCAGAAAACGCTGTACAACGAGAAGAGGAGACCGGACCCTGAGGAAGATTGTGGAGAAGGACCGATTCCAGACCTTGGGGAACCTGAGGAAGCAGTGGACTGAGTCTGGTGTGGAAACATCCAGAGCCACCGTGCACAGGCGTGTGCAGGAAATGGGCTACAGGTGCCGCATTCCCCAGGTAAAGCCACTTTTGAACCATAAACAGCGGCAGAGGCGCCTGACCTGGGCTACAGAGAAGCAGCACTGGACTGTTGCTAAGTGGTCCCAAGTACTTTTTTCTGATGAAAGCAAATTTTGCATGTCATTCGGAAATCAAGGTGCCAGAGTCTGGAGGAAGACTGGGGAGAAGGAAATGCCAAAATGCCTGAAGTCCAGTGTCAAGTACCCACAGTCAGTGATGGTGTGGGGTGCCATGTCAGCTGCTGGTGTTGGTCCACTGTGTTTCATCAAGGGCAGGGTCAATGCAGCTAGCTATCAGGAGATTTTGGAGCACTTCATGCTTCCATCGGCTGAAATGCTTTATGGAGATGAAGATTTCATTTTTCAGCACGACCTGGCACCTGCTCACAGTGCCAAAACCACTGGTAAATGGTTTACTGACCATGGTATTACTGTGCTCAATTGGCCTGCCAACTCTCCTGACCTGAACCCCATAGAGAATCTGTGGGATATTGTGAAGAGAAAGTTGAGAGACGCAAGACCCAACACTCTGGATGAGCTTAAGGCCGCTATTGAAGCATCCTGGGCCTCCATAACATCTCAGCAGTGTCACAGGCTGATTGCCTCCATGCCACGCCGCATTGAAGCAGTCATTTCTGCCAAAGGATTCCTGACCAAGTATTGAGTGCATAACTGAACATTATTATTTGTTGGTTTTTTTGTTTGTTATTAAAAAACACTTTTATTTGATTGGATGGGTGAAATATGCTAATTTATTGAGACAGGTTTTTTGGGTTATCAGGAGTTGTATGCCAAAATCATCAGTATTAAAACAATAAAAGACCTGACAAATGTCAGTTGGTGGATAATGAATCTATAATATATGAAAGTTTAATTGTAATCATTACATTATGGTAAATAATGAAATTTAACACTATATGCTAATTTTTTGAGAAGGACCTGTATATTGTGGAGAAGTGAGAAATGAGATCAAAGCACAAAAGAGAGCCAGTAGGAGTCGTGCCCCGAGATCAGCAACATCCTACTGAGGCACGTAGCCGGTGGCCAGAATGCCGAGGAAGTAACTGACTCCAAGCATTACTTCAGAGGCAGGACAGTTGATTATAGGTTGGCTGTCTAACATGCACCACTGAGAAGCCCTGGGGATTCACTTCACCTGTGGGAAGGTATATCATCTAGCTGCCATCACATCACCCCAGCGGACCCCAAGCAGCGTTGGTCACCCTGATCGAACACCACAGGTGGCGTCACAAACACCTAACAGCTTTCACCACCCTTTCATTGGACGCCTCTTAGCAGGGTCACGGACCGGGTCCAGCCACCGTGACAACCCTAGAGCTGAGACAGAGAGGACCGGTACCGAGTAAACCGCGGCCCTGCGTCTGGGGGTGCTCCAGATATGTCACAAAAATAGTTAATAAATAACATTTACCACATGTCTACTTTACACCAGCACAATTTTGGAACCAAAATATTTTTTGTTAGGGAGTTATAAGGGTTAAACGTTGACCAGCAATTTCTCATTTTTACAACACCATTTTTCTTTAGGGACCACATCACATTTGAAGTCATTTTGAGGGGTCTATGTGATAAGAAATAACCAAGTGTGACACCATTCTAAAAACTGCACCCCTCAAGGTGCTCAAAACCACATTCAAGAAGTTTAATAACTCTTTACGTGCTTCACAGGAACTAAAACAATGTGGAAGGAAAAACTGAATATTTAACTTTTTTTGCAAACATTTTATTTCAGAACCATTTTTTTTTATTTCTACAAGTGTGAAAACACAAATTTAACCATAATTGTTGTTTTGCAATTTCTCCTGAATACGCCAATACCCCATATGTGGGGGTAAACCACTGTTTGGGCGCACCGCAGAGCTTGGAAGAGAAGGAGTGCCATTTTACTTTTTCAATGCAGAATTGGCTGGAATTGAGATCGGATGCCATGCCACGTTTAGAGAGCCCCTGATGTGCCTAAACAGTAGAAGCCCCCCACAAGTGACCCCATTTTGGAAACTAGACTTTTTAAGGAACTTATCTAGATGTGTGGTGAGCATTTTAAACCCCCAAGTGCTTCACAGAAATTTATAAAGTAGAGCCGTGAAAATAAAAAAATCCTTTTTTTTCCTCAAAAATTATTTTTTTAGCCTGCAAGTTTTTATTTTCTCAAGGGTAACAGGAGACATTGGACCACAAAATCTGTTGACCAGTTTGTCCTGAGTATGCTGATACCCCATGTGTGAGGGGGGGCACTGTTTGGGCACTCATCGGGGCTCGGAAGGGAAGGAGCGCCGCTTGGAATGCAGACTTTGATGGGATGGTCTGCGGGTGTCATGTTGCATTTGCAGAGCTCCTGATGTACCTAAACATTAGAAACCCCCCATACATGACCCTATTTTGGAAACTAGACTCCCTAAGGAGCATATCTAGATGTGTGGTGAGCACTATGAACCCCCAACTGCTTCACAGATGTTTATAATGTAGAGCCATGAAAATAAAAAAATCATATTTTTTCCACAAAAATGATCTTTTCACCCCCAAATTTTTACTCTCACAAGGGTAACAGGAGAAATTGGACCTCAAAAGTTGTTGTACAATTTGTCCTGAGTATGCTGGTACCCCATGTGTGTGGGGGGACCACTGTTTGAGCGCACGGCAGAGCTCGGAAGGGAAGGAGCGCCGTTTTGGAAGGCAGACTTTGATACAATGGTCTGCGGGCGTTATGTTGCATTTGCAGATTCCCTGATGTACCTAAACAGTAGTATCCCCCTCAATTGACCCCATTTTGGAAACTAGACCCACCAAAGAACTTATCTAGATGTGTGTTGAGAACTTTGAATGCCCAAGTGCTTCACAGAAGTCTATAATGCCGAGTCATGAAAATAAAAAAAATAAAAATTTTCCACAAAAAATAATTTTTAGCCCCCAAGTTTTTATTTTTACATGGGTAACAGGAGAAATTGGACACAAAAGTTGTTGTCCAATTTATCCCAAGTACGCTGATGCCCCATATGTGGGGGTATACCACTGTTTGGGCACACGGCAGAGCTCAGATGGGAGGGAGCACAATTTGACTTTTTGAGCGCAAAATTGGCTGTCGTTTTTGGAGACCCCCTGATGTACCTAAACAGTAGAAACCCCCAATTCTAACTCCAACCCTAACTTCAACACACCCCTAACCCTAATCCCAACCAGATCCATAATCCTAATCACAACCCTAACGATAATCACAGCCCTAACCCAAAACAACCCTAATCTCAACCATAACACTAATCAAAACCCTAAATCCAACAAACCCATAATCCTAATCTAAACCCTAACCTCAAACCTTACCCTAATCCCAATACACCCCTAACCCTAATCCCAACCCTAACCTTAACCCTAAAGCCAAACCTAACCCTATTCCCAAGCGTAACCCTAATGCCAACCCTAACCCTAATACCAACCCTAATCCAATCCCTAACCCTAATCCCAACTCTAACCCTAACTTTAGCCCCAACCCTAACCATAACTTTAGCCCCATCCCTAACCCTAGCCCTAACCCTAGCCCTAAGGCGACTTTCACACTTGCGTCATGTGCCATCCGCAGCAATCCGTCGTTTTGGACAAAAAATGGATCCTGCAAATATGCCCTCAGGATGCCACGCGACGGATGGCCACACGTTGCGTCCATCGTGCACTGGATACGTTGTGTTTTGGCGGACCATCGTCACAAAAAAACGTTCAATGTAACTTTTTTTGTACGTCACGTCCACCATTTCCAACTGCGCATGCGTGGCCGTAACTCCGCCCCCTCCTCCCCAGGACATAGACTGGGCAGTGGATGCGTTGAAAAAGTGCATCCGCTGCCCACGTTGTGCACAATTTTCACAACGTGCGTGGGATTGTCGGGCTGATGCATTGCGAAGGCCCTGTACCGCAAGTGTGAAAGAAGCCTATCCCTAGCCCTAAATTTAGCCCCAACCCTACCCCTATATTTAGCCCCAACCCTAACCCTAAATTTAGCCCCAACCCTAACCCTAATTTTAGCCCCAACTCCTCCAGCTGCCAGCCGGCAGATCATGGCAGGCGCAGTGCACATGCGCCCGCCATTTTCTTACTGGATGAACAAGCTGGCGGGCAGGAGGGGACACAGGAGGACCCAGGGACACCGGTAAGAATGACAAGGTCCCCAAATCCTCCTATTTCTCTGTCCTGTGATGTGCGATCACATCAGAGGACAGAGAATGACAGATCGCTTTTTTTTTTTTGCGGCCGCCGGTAAACAGTTAGTTACCGGCGATTGCAAAACAGGGGTCAGTAAAAACCGACCCCGATCATGTTCTTTGGGGTCTCGGCTACCCCTGGCAGCCGAGACCCCAAAGAATCTCAGGGTGCTGGCCGGCAGGTGCACTGCGCATGCGCCCGCCATTTTTTGGCCGAAACAAGATGGCGGCGCCCATCGGGAGCCACCAGGAGCACCGGGGGAGACAAGTGAATATCGGGGGGCTCTTGGGGACCCCATTTCTCTGTTCTCCGATGTGCTATCACATCGGAGGACAGAGAAATTAAATGGGAAATCGCGTTTTTGATTTTTTTTTGTGACCACCAGTAAATGGTTAATTACTGGTGATCGCAACCCGGGGTCGGTAAAAAACACCCGAATCATGTTCTCTGGAGAAAATCCAACTCTGGGGGGTGCTATTCACTTTTTCCACAGCGCCATTAATAAACGGCGCTGTGGTTTAAGTACCCTTAACTGCCGCCATTAAAAGGCGTATCGGTGGTCGTTAAGGGGTTAAGGCTATATGCACACAGTGCGGATTCGTGTGTGCATTTTCTGCACTGTTTTTGCTAAATCTGCAGGTAAAACGCACTGCGGATTACCTGGTGATTTACCGCGAATTTCCTACGGTTTTTGTGTGGATTCTACCTGCGGTTTAAGGCTATGTGCACACGTTGCGGATTAGGAATTTCTGGTGCGGATTCTGTCTCTCCTGGCAGAAAATGCACCTGCAGATTTGTCACTTTTTTTGTGCGGTTCCGCAGCGTTTTTGTGTGTTTTTGCTGCGGTTTTCTTGCGGATTTGCTGCGTTTTTTACCCCTGTGGTTTTCTGTAATGGAATGGGGACAAAAACGCTGCAGATTCACAAAAAAGAAGTGACATGCTACTTCTTTTAAACCGCAGCATTTCCACAGCGGATTTTCCGCAAAGTGTGCACAGCATTTTTTTTTTCTCATTGATTTACATTGTACTGTAAATCAATTGTGGATCTGCAGCGTTTCTGCACTGCAAAAAAAACGCTGCGGATCCGCAGAGAATCCGCAACGTGTGCACATACCCTAACACCTGCAGACATGGAAAACAGCTGCAAATCCGCAGAGGTCAATCTGTTTTGGATCCGCAGCCAAATCCGCACAGTGTGCACATAGCCTGAGTTGTGGAACTGCTGAATATCACGGATCAAAGAAACTAGTCACAGACTCTGCAGGTCCAGCATTTCCCTTTCATTTAATCCCTTCGTGACCGGAACTTTTTTTGATTTTGGGTTTTCATTTTTCGCTCCCCTCTTTCCCAGAGCCATAACTTTTTACTTTTTCATCAATATGGCCATTTTTTGCAGGATGAGTTGTACTTTTGAAGGACACCATTGTTTTTCCCACCTCGTATACTAGAAAACTGGAAAAATATTCCAAGTGCTGTGAAATTGCAAAAAAAGTGCAATCCCACATTATTTTTTGTTTGGCTTTTTTGCTAGGTTCACTAAATGCTAAGGCCGGCCTCACACTAGCGAGTTTTACGGACGTAAGAGAGGTGCTGAAAATACGGATTGCATACGGTACAATGATTCTGTATGCCCCAGCTCCTATCAGCCGTATTTTACTGATCCATATTATACGGTGTTCTATGGCCGTAGAAAATCGCAACATGCTGCGTTTGTCACCGTATTGCGCAAAAAATACACCAATGAAAGTCTATGGGGGCCAGAAAAATACAGATTACACACGGACCAGCAGTGTGACTTGCGAGAAATACGCAGCGGTGTTCTATAGAAAAGTGCGGTGTACAGTAAAATCACACTGACAGGTTACAATACAATAGCTAAAATAAATGTCTACACATAGTATAGGGGTATATATATATATATATATATATATATATATATATATATATATGTCAGTGAGACACATATATGTATATATATTAATATTTCATACAGCGCCAGATAGCTTAAAAGCCGTTAATTCAATAGCCGGCTTTTGCTATCTCCTTCCCAAACCCGACATGATATGAGACATGGTTTACATACAGTAAACCATCTCATATCCCTTTTTTTTTTTTTGCATATTCCACACTACTAATGTTAGTAGGAAAAAGTAGCGGACAATAATAGATCAAATGAGCAAAATAAAACCAATAATAATAGAGACTAAAAATTATATATGTGTCCGAGTGAGACACGTGAGAAAGAGACCACTACTTAGTAGATGAATGGCAGACCATTCGGTAAATTAATGGAAAACAATACCTATATACAAAGATGGAAAGGAGAAAAATTGGATGAGGAAAAAAAAAAAAAAAAAAATATATATATATATATCTATAATATAACGGTGGGAGCGTCACTCTGTCCGAAGCCTTTATAGACTGCGCAAGCGCGACGCACCGCACCTGCGCAGTCTGGACCAGAGTGACGCAGCCGAACTTAATTATCCCCCCCATAGTATACCAGCCGTGGGGGCTCCACCCCCCTCCCACCCCCTGTGCGCACCCCCTCCCACCTCCGGTGCGCCCCCCCCCGTGAGCACCCCCCCCCCGCTGTGATTAAAATACTCACCTAGCTTTCGGATCCCTTGCCGCAGCGTCCTCTTCTGGCCGCAGCCTCTCCTGTATGCGGTCACGTGGGGCCGCCGATTACAGTACTGAATATGCGGCTCCGCCCCTTTGGGAGGCGGAGCCGCATATTCATGATTTTAATCGGCGGCCCCACGTGACCGCATACAGGAGAGGCTGCGGCCAGAAGAGGACGCTGCGGCGAGGGATCCGGAAGCTAGGTGAGTATTTTAATCACAGCGAGGGGGGCGCACCGGGGGTGGGGGCGGGACCTGCATCTGCATTTTAAACACTAATATTCATATGAATCGCGGCTTCAGCACCAGTGGGGGGGACAGCGCTTAATGTAGCGCTGTCTCCTGCACGGCACACGGACTGCACACGGACAATGTCCATGTGCGGTACGTGTTTCACACGTCCAGCACAGCCGCCCCAGCACAGCCACGCACAGCCACCCCAGCACAGCGACGCACAGCCGCCCCCAGCACAGCCGCCCCCAGCACAGGCAAGCACAGCCGCCACAGCACAGCCACGCACAGCCACCCCAGCACAGCCACAGCCACACACAGCCGCCCCCAGCACAGCCGCCCCCAGCACAGGCACGCACAGCCGCCCCAGCACAGCCACGCACAGCCACCCCAGCACAGCCACAGCCACGCACAGTCGCCCCCAGCACAGCCGCCCCAGCACAGCCGCCCCCAGCACAGCCACAGCCACGCACAGCCGCCCCCAGCAAAGCCGCCCCCAGCACAGCCACGCACAGCCGCCCCCAGCACAGCCATGCACAGCCGCCCTAGCACAGACACGCACAGCCACCCCAGAACAGCCACGCACAGCCGCCCCCAGCACAGCCACAGCTACGCACAGCCGCCCCCAGCACAGCCGCCCCCAGCACAGCCACAGCCACGCACAGCTGCCCCAGCACAGCCACCCCAGCCCAGCCACGCACAGCCGCCTTCAGCACAGCCGCCCCAGCACAGCCACAGCCACACACAGCCGCCCCAGCCCAGCCACGCACAGCCGCCTTCAGCACAGCCACAGCCACGCACAGCCGCCCCCAGCACAGCCGCCCCCAGCACAGTCACAGCCTCCCCCAGCACAGCCGCCCCAGCACAGCCACAGCTACAGCCACGCACAGCCGCCCCCAGCACAGCCACGCACAGCCGCCCCCAGCACAGCCACGCACAGCCACCCCAGCACAGCCACGCACAGCCGCCCCCAGCACAGCCACGCACAGCTGCCCCAGCACAGCCGCCCCCAGCACAGCCGCCTCCAGCACAGCCACAGCCACGCACAGCCGCTCCAGCACAGCCACAGCCACGCACACCTGCCCCCAGCACAGCCACGCACAGCCGCCCCCAGCACAGCCGCCTCCAGCACAGCCACAGCCGCCCCAGCACAGCTGCCTCCAGCACAGCCACAGCCGCCCCCAGCACAGCCACAGCCACGCACAGCCGCCCCCAGCACAGCCACAGCCATGCACAGCCGCCCCCAGCACAGCCACGCACAGCCACGCACAGCCGCCCCAGCACAGCCACGCACAGCCGCCCCCAGCACAGCCACGCACAGCCGCCCCCCAGCACAGCCACAGTCACGCACAGCCGCCCCAGCACAGCCACGCACAGCCGCCCCCAGCACAGCCACGCACAGCCGCCCCCAGCACAGCCACGCACAGCCGCCTCCAGCACAGCCACGCACAGCCGCCCCAGCACAGCCACGCACAGCCGCCCCCAGCACAGCCACAGCCACGCACAGCCGCCTCCAGCACAGCCACGCACAGCCGCCCCAGGACAGCCACGTACAGCCGCCCCCAGTACAGCCACGCACAGCTACCCCCGCCACGCACAGCCGCCCCCAGCACAGCAACGCACAGCCGCCCCCAGCACAGCCGCCCCCAGCCCCCAGAACAGCCGCCCCCAGCACAGCCACGCACAGCCGCCCCCAGCACAGCCGCCCCCAGCACAGCCACGCACAGCCGCCCCCAGCACAGCCATGCACAGCCGCACCCAGCACAGCCAAGCACAGCCGCCCCCAACACAGCCACGCACAGCCGCCCCCAGCATAGCCATGCACAGCCGCTCCCAGCACAGCCGCCCCCAGCATAGCCACGCACAGCAGCCCCCAGCACAGCCACGCACAGCCGCCCCATGCACAGCCACGCACAGCACAGCCACGCACAGCAGCCCCCAGCACAGCCACGCACAGCCGCCCCCAGCAAAGCCGCCCCCAGCACAGCCACGCACAGCCGCCCCCAGCACAGCCACGCACAGCCGCCTTAGCACAGCCACGCACAGCCACCCCAGCACAGCCACGCACAGCCGCCCCCAGCACAGCCACAGCTACGCACAGCCGCCCCTAGCACAGCCGCCCCCAGCACAGCCACAGCCACGCACAGCCGCCCCAGCACAGCCACGCACAGCCACCCCAGCACAGCCACGCACAGCCGCCTCCAGCACAGCCGCCCCAGCACAGCCACAGCCACGCACAGCCGCCCCAGCACAGCCACGCACAGCCACAGCCACGCACAGCCGCCCCCAGCACAGTCACAGCCACGCACAGCCGCCCCCAGCACAGCCGCCCCAGCACAGCCACAGCTACAGCCACGCACAGCCGCCCCAGCACAGCCACGCACAGCCGCCCCAGCACAGCCACGCAGAGCCACCCCAGCACAGCCACGCACAGCCGCCCCCAGCACAGCCACAGCCACGCACAGCCGCCCCCAGCACAGCCGCCCCCAGCACAGCCACAGCCACGCACAGCCGCCCCAGCACAGCCACGCACAGCCGCCCTAGCACAGCCACGCACAGCCACCCCAGCACAGCCACGCACTGCCGCCCCCAGCACAGCCACGCACAGCCGCCCCAGCACAGCCGCCCCCAGCACAGCCGCCTCCAGCACAGCCACGCACAGCCGCCCCCAGCACAGCCACAGCCACGCACAGCCGCCCCCAGCACAGCCACGCACAGCCGCCCCCAGCACAGCCGCCTCCAGCACAGCCACAGCCGCCCCCAGCACAGCTGCCTCCAGCACAGCCACAGCCGCCCCCAGCACAGCCACAGCCACGCACAGCCGCCCCCAGCACAGCCACAGCCATGCACAGCCGCCCCCAGCACAGACAGCCATGCACAGCCGCCCCCAGCACAGCCACACACAGCCACAGCCAAGCACAGCCGCCCCAGCACAGCCACGCACAGCCGCCCCTAGCACAGCCACGCACAGCCGCCCCCGGCACAGCCACAGCCACGCACAGCCGCCCCAGCACAGCCACAGCCACACATAGCCGCCCCCAGCACAGCCACGCACAGCCGCCCCCAGCACAGCCACAGCCGCCCCCAGCACAGCCACACACAGCCACCCCCAGCACAGCCAGAGCCACGTACAGCTGCCCTCAGCATAGCCACGCACAGCTGCCCCAGCACAGCCACGCACAGCTGCCCCCAGCACAGCCACGCACAGCCGCCCCCAGCACAGCCACGCACAGCCGCCCCCAGCACAGCCACAGCCATACACAGCCGCCCCCAGCACAGCAACGCACAGCCGTCCCAGCACAGCTGCCCACAGCACAGCCACGCACAGCTGCCCCCAGCATAGCCACGCACAGCCGCCCCCAGCACAGCCACGCACAGCCACCCCCCAGCACAGCCACGCACAGCCGCCCGCAGCACAGCCACGCACAGCCGCCCCCAGTACAGCCACGCACAGCCGTCCCAGCACAGCTGCCCCCAGCACAGCCACAGCCATGCACAGCCGCCCCCAGCACAGCCACGCACAGCCGTCCCAGCACAGCTGCCCACAGCACAGCCACGCACAGCTGCCCCCAGCATAGCCACGCACAGCCGCCCCCAGCACAGCCACGCACAGCCACCCCCCAGCACAGCCACGCACAGCCGCCCCCAGCACAGCCACGCACAGCCGCCCCCAGTACAGCCACGCACAGCCGCCTCCAGCACAGCCACCCACAGCCGCCCCAGCACAGCCGCCCCCAGCACAGCCGCCCCCAGCCCCCAGAACAGCCGCCCCCAGCACAGCCACGCACAGCCGCCCCCAGCACAGCCACGCACAGCCGCCCCCAGCACAGCCACGCACAGCCGCACCCAGCACAGCCAAGCACAGCTGCCCCAACACAGCCACGCACAGCCGCCCCCAGCATAGCCACGCACAGCCGCCCCCAGAACAGCCGCCCCCAGCACAGCCACGCACAGCAGCCCCCAGCACAGCCACGCACAGCTGCCCCAGCACAGCCACGCACAGCCACCCCAGCACAGCCACGCACAGCCGCCCCCAGCACAGCCACAGCCACACACAGCCGCCCCCAGCACAGCCGCCCCCAGCACAGCCACAGCCACGCACAGCCCCCAGCACAGCCACAGCTACGCACAGCCGCCCCTAGCACAGCCGCCCCCAGCACAGTCACAGCCACGCACAGCCGCCCCCAGCACAGCCGCCCCAGCACAGCCACAGCTACAGCCACGCACAGCCGCCCCAGCACAGCCACGCACAGCCGCCCCAGCACAGCCACGCACAGCCACCCCAGTACAGCCACGCACAGCCGCCCCCAGCACAGCCACAGCCGCCCCCAGCACAGCCACGCACAGCCACCCCA